>NC_089491.1:9276000-9576000 GCF_036850765.1 Saccopteryx bilineata | reverse complement strand
TGGCCAAATCCTTTGTCTTTTGGGGTGTAGGAAACATGAACTGAGTGAGTAGAAATAAGACCCCAGAGTCAGACCAGATTTAAGTCCATGTGCTTGGTCTGTGTGACTTTTGCCAATCAGTGACCCCTCTCTGTGCCTGCCTCCATGTGAGGATGGGTGGGAGCAGGCCCTTCCCTAGCTTCATCAAGTCACAATTTCTTATAAACAGTAGCTGCTCATATTGTTAGAGAGGAAAGGCCTTTCTGCCTGCCTCTCTGAATGCTCAGACCCCTGGTTTGGAGATGGGGCTGTGGAGGGCAGCTGAGATGATCTCTCTGGTAGTTCCAGTGGCCCAGGCCTGGTCAGCAGGGTCCTCCATCCCTAGGGTCCCACTCTGCTCCCCTAAATCCTCACTAATGGCCATGCTTAGTGAACAGCAACGTCTTAGGGGCAGGAGGAAAGGACGAGCCCGGAATCTATATATGGATTGCTCCGTCTCTAAATTGTGTGACAAGGGCAGGAGGGCGGGTGTGGCAGTGCTGGTGAAGGAAGAGTGGATGGGGCGGGCCCAGCACTCTTGTGGGGTCTCCCAGGGGTGAAAACACGGGCTTCACTGTGATGATTTCTGCGCTTGATACAAAGTGGGTGTCCCCTTCTGGCACTGCTGTGGCAGTGGGACTGGCACTTTAAGAAGGTCACTGTCTTTGCACACATGTCATCTGATCCCTCCACCCTCTCTCTGGGGCCCGATGGCACCCTGGGGAGTCAGGGTCCATAAGCCCAGAGTGGAGGAAGGATAGGTCTCAGGCGCTCCAGGCTGAGACTGGAGGGGGCCTGATTTCACAGCCCAGTTCTGTGACTCCAACTTCTTGGCCTGAGCCTCAGTTTCCTTGTCTGCAAAATGGGGAGAATGATAACCCTATCAAAGGGCTGGTTCAGCTAAGGGCAGTGTGAGGACCTTGAACCCAAGGCTCCTATCTAGCTGGTGGCTCCCCTCCCTAAGTTAAGGCCCAGGCCCCTGAGATAATTCTCGGGGGATTCTGGAGAGTGTCTGCCCCAGGCTTGAACCCAGATCTCACTGACACCAGATTCTACATTGTCAAGTCCAAGTGCCACTAACTTGAGACCCAGCAATAAACAAGGCAGGCCAGGCTCTGACCTCTTGGGGTCCCCAGGCTAGTGAGGGAGGCAGACTTCACCTTCAAACAGGCCATCTCAAAAACAGTGGTTAGCTGTGGTGGAGGAGGCCCAGGAGGCAATAGGAGCCTAGGAAGAGCCCCTAGCCAAATCTTGGCAGTTTGGGTGAAGTGTTGGTCAGGGAAGGCTTCTTGGAGGAAGAGGGATTACAGGTGAGACTTAAAGAGTGAGAAAGGGTTAGCCAGGCAAGAAAGTGCAGGAAGCTTAAGGCCGAGGGCACACAGGTGTGAAGGCCTGGAGGGAGAGTTTGGGGGCCTCTTGTGGTGTAGTGCGTGAGGGGGGTTGCCGTGGACCAGGCAGAAGGGAAAAGCTGGCGGCACTCCATGCAGGGAGGCTGGCGGGCAGAGCCACGTAGCCACGTACTGTGACACGGCCTTTCTCTGAACCCGCTGACCCACCTAGGTGAGACTCAATAGCTTTGGATTGTGCCTTTTTTCTTCTTATTTTGTGATTTTAATTTTCCTTAAACATGATTCAACTTCCTGAATTCACCTTCCCCTTGGCCTGCCCGAACCTAGAGTGAACACACAAACACATTTTGTCACCGAGGGAAGAAAACAGCTTGGTTATTACACAGTAACTACTGTGGAATTACCTGATTGTTTGTATTTTTCTTGCACTGTAATTGTGTTTGGCCTTAGCATGTAAATTGGGCCATAATTACTGTATAATTTATAGTTTTTATATCTTATAACAAGTTAGTGTCTAAATCACACCCCCCCATGTAAATACTTTAAAATTATTCAGTAATTACTTATTTACATTATAATTAAAAATAAGTAATTAGCATACATTTACAAAGGATTTACATACTTATTTCTGAATATCAGTTCTTGGCAGAGCTAGTGAAATCTTTGGCTGATAATAAAGTGGAGGCATGAGAAGGGGAAGGGGGTGTGGCTTGGGGGTCCCCTGGCTTCTCAGATCCTGGCCCCAAGGTGGCAGGCAGGGTAAGAAGAGTACTGGGCGGAGGGGAAAACTTAAAAATGTCCTTCTGGCCAAACAAGGGCCTTTTTGGGAGAAGAATTAGGTCTTCTTTTCCTTGAGAATAAAAACAGGCTTCATCTGCAGCATGAGGAAATCAGGGTAGACAGGTAGAAGTACTTCCCGAGGATCCCTTGAGGAAGACGCCAAGGTATGGGACTCAGACTTGGGGGACCCCCTGGCCCTCTATCTGTCT
This sequence comes from Saccopteryx bilineata, assembly GCF_036850765.1. NCBI lineage: Eukaryota > Metazoa > Chordata > Mammalia > Chiroptera > Emballonuridae > Saccopteryx > Saccopteryx bilineata. The sequence goes on along the minus strand of NC_089491.1, from coordinate 9,573,644 downwards.
TGACCCTGACCCCATTCCAAAGTAATAACTCCAGTGACTGTTGCCACTGAGTGTGAGCTTGACAACGTTTTATGGCCATTTAGTGGGTAGAAAAATAGCGGCTCGATGCACCTAGGGAGCCAGGGTCTATCCCATTCCCCAAACCTCTTGTTGGCTACCCCTCTGCCCTACTGCTCTGTGAGGCTTGCAGCTTCTGGAAGGTGGAGTAAGTGGCGGGACTAGTGGGTCCCATGGTTGAGTGCCCACCGTGCACCTCCTGTGCCATAAAGCAGGTCCCTGGGTCTGAGGCTATGTTATTGAGAACCTGGTTGAAATGTTCTGTGAGGCTTCCGGCGGGGGTGCTGGTGGTGGAGGAATGTGAGTCACACCTGGGACCCAGGTCGGCCCAGTCGGGTTGCCCCTGCCAGGATGGTCTGACGCGATCCACCTACCACATTGACGGATGGCGTGGCATTGGTCTCGGTTTTGGTGGATCCGACACTCAGTGGCCGCTGTAGCTAGACCAGCCTTGGGAGAGGGAGCCCAGGCTTTGGGGTTCACACAGAGCCCCCATCCCTGACAAGAGGGTGACTCCGTGGCTGAGTACCTTGCACAGATGTGGTGGGGCCGAGGCTGGACACTGGCTGACACCTGCTGGCCGGGTCTCCCTGTCCGTGTTGTGCCTGCAGCTCTCCAGCAGCCCGCACTCTCGGGTGGCCTTCCCGCCAGTGCGGACCCTCACACTGGACGCCTAGCCCCATCAGTCCTTCCAGGCCTGTGAATTAAACAGGAAGTTGATGGTGACTATAGTCTCTGCGTCTTTTAAGTCTTAGAAGTAGCATGAATCTTTGTCTTCTCGGGATAAATTTATTCTCGCTTTTTTATCTTGGCTGGGGGAGTGGGGAGTGGAGCTGGGGGCTTCCACTTGGTGTTTCCTGCAGTACTAGCTCTTGCTCTGCAGATCAAGGGGCCAGGGTGAGGGTTCTGCCCACTGTCCTTTCCAATGACCTGTCTGAAAATGGATAAAATGGCCCAGGAGTGGCCTGTGAGCCCAGTGCACCCACTGTGAAGTGATCTAGACTGCGCTTCCAGTCACGACCTGTTTCGTTTGAGCCCTAGTTTAACAGGGAGACAGTATATATGGATACAAGTGTCCCATATAGCACCCTGTACCTCAGGCCCCAGTCCCCAGCCTGAGTACCCCTTTCCCGATTATCTCACAAACACCGAGGAAGTGGGGGAAGGACCCGGGAGTCCGTGCCGTAAACCTGGCGGTGGTGTTGCAGCTCCTTCTCCCTGGGGAGCAGCCGCTCCTTCAGGCTCCGGGTCTGGGAACTGGGCAAAGGGTGACGATTTCCCATCGGGTGGGGGGCCTCGGCCCCTGCTCCTCCACTCTTGTTCCTTTATGACTGTATGGAGTAAGGAACACTCCTGCTGGCCGTCCGTCTATCCCGACCTTGGGAACACCAGGACCCACTGGCCGTGGTTCTGACCTTACCGCCCACTATGAACATTTTGTCCACTTTGTGTCTGACAGGCAAGCACTGCCACCTGGCCTCCTGGTGAAGAATCTCATCTCCACCAGGAGCCCAGTGACAGCCTCCAACAATGTCCCTGGGCTGTGAGGACAGCCATCGCTCCTCTCAACGATCTAGGTGCCTCCCACACCAGCTCCTCTTGCCTGGATGAACGAACTGTCTGGACCCCATCTAAGGGAGAGTCAGCTCTGGGGTTTGGTCCCCGCGTGGCGGGTTTGGGCCCCATGTGACGGGTTTGGTCCCCGCGTGGCGGGTTTGGGCCTTGTGTGATGGGTTTGGGCCCCGCGTGGCGGGTTTGGGCCCCGTGTGGCTGGTTTGGGCCCCGTGTGGCTGGTTTGGTCCCCGCGTGGCGGGTTTGGGCCTTGTGTGATGGGTTTGGGCCCCGCGTGGCGGGTTTGGGCCCCGTATGGCCGGTTTGAGCCCCGTGTGGCGGGTTTGGGTCCCGTGTGGCGGGTTTGGGCCCCGTGTGGCCGGTTTGAGCCCCGTGTGGCGGGTTTGGGCCCGTGTGGCGGGTTTGGGCCCCGTGTGGTGGGTTTGGGCCCCGTGTGGCCGGTTTGAGCCCCGTGTGGCGGGTTTGGGCCCGTGTGGCCGGTTTGGGCCCCGTGTGGCGGGTTTGGGCCCTGTGTGCTGGGTTTGGGCCCTGTGTGCTGGGTTTGGGCCCTGTGTGCTGGGTTTTGTCCCCGTGTGGCAGGTTTGGGCCCCATGTGCTGGGTTTTGTCCCCGTGTGGTGGGTTTGGGCCCCGTGTGGCAGGTTTGGGCCCTGTGTGCTGGGTTTTGTCCCCGTGTGGTGGGTTTGGGCCCTGTGTGGTGGGTTCACGCTAGCATACTCCCTTCTATGAGCCTTTTGGTGCAGTCGGCAGTGGCAGTGCCCGCATCTTTAGTTAATGGGGAATGTTACTTTGTCCAAGCTCTCAAGAGTCATGCCAACAGCTCCAGAACCCTAGCCAGAGTAGTAAATCCTGTGTCACGGGAGGACCTCTCGTGTTGACAACTTGTCTCTCATGCAGCCTTGTACCCCACCATCTTGATCCGGCACCAGAGTCCATCCTGGCTCCACCTGCATGGGTGTGCCAGGGCCTGCGTGCTGTCCCTCACCTCCCTCAGTAGCCCCCAACTTGCCCAGTTGGGGTTGAGTTTAACTTTCCCAGACCCTTGTTATAGGTCTGATGACCAGGCGGGCATGTGGGGGCAGATCCTGAGCTGGGCTAGCCCCTCTTCCGGGGTGTCTGCCTCATCTGAGGCTCCTTCAGAGTCTTTAAGCAGGGGCGGGTGGCTGGGTGGGTGTGCCACCCTCTAACACAGGATGTGGTCCACGTCAGCAGACACAGTGTGTTCAGGGCAGTCTGGGGTTCAAGGTTCTCAAGGGCATCTACCCAGACACCCCGATCCCATATCACTGGCTCCCACTCCCTAGGAGGCCTTGCCGTTGGCATAGGATGAAGTGATCTTGAGGTCCTACTGCCCTTCGGATTGGGTGCTGGACTCGTCTCCGGCTCCTCCCGCCCCCCAGCTATGGGAGACGAGGGTGTTGTTAACACCGTCCAGGAGATCCTCCAGCGTTCACATTCACTTTGATGGGCGACTGATTGCTTTGAGCTTGTCGTTTCCTCTCTTTACAGCATTTAGGCATTTAGCAACGGCCATCCAGATCGATCATCCTTATAGTTACTGTTTCCCCCCAACTTCACTCACACTAGGGTTGTTGCACAAGCCGGGGCATCCGCGTTCGCTATGTTCTGTCCTGGCCCAGCGCCGGTGGGAGACAGTGAGCACTGAGCACTACAGCAGGCCAGCGACTGTTGATTCCCCACCTGACAGGGACGGAGTCCTCGCCAGCCAGCCGGCGGGTGATGGAACTCAAGAATCCCGTCCTAAGTTCTGCTTCCTAGCGCCTCTCCAGCCACTCCCCCACCAGACGTCTCTTAACTACGTCTGTGCTGGGCTAGGATGGGCTCTCCAGGAGCCCAGACTGAGACAGGGATTCAGGGTCACCTGGGTTATGGGGGGGGGGAGACTCTCAGGGAACAGGGAGTGAGGGGAGGTAAGGCAGGAGGATACCAGGACAGGCAGGAGAGCAGTAGTGCCAAGATGTGGTCTCAGCTGGAGTCTAACCTCGTCCTGATCCTATGGTGGGTCCTAGAGTGTCTCCTCTTATAGAGAGGTCCCCCTTTGAGCCAAGGGGTCTGGCCTTTTGAACTCCCATGTCAGTCACCCCCTGGGGTCAGGGGTGCTAAGCTTCTGGGCGAGGGCATCTTGCTGAGGGCAGTTCTCCAGAGGAGGGGCAGCTGGGAGCTGTTAGCAGCCGATGCTCACTGCAGCTGGAGGGTGGATGCCCAGCCCAGGAAGGGGAGCCAGGCAGGGCGCCCCCAGGACCTACTCCATGTCCCACCCTCTGCCTGGGAGCCCAGGGTGAGGAGTGCTCTCTCTTCCTCCCCTTTTCCTTATTTTCCCTCTCAATTGGAAAAAAACGACGGTCTGGACCCTGAAACACTGTGTGTGATATTCTTGGTTGAAGAGTGTGCAGACTGGGTTGTTGTTAAGGTAGAACCAACTGGGGGCCTCTTGAGGAAGCTACTTAACATGAAGTCCTCTACCCCTTAGTCTAGAGGTGAAAACTGCTCACTGCCTGCTTCACTGTGGGAAAAGACCAGAGAGGGATTCCACCATAGACCAAGTTGGGGGACAGGGTTTGAGCTTCAGGAGGCAGAACATTGTGGAAAAGAGTCTATGCTATGGGGCTCCCAGAGTTCAGCTCCTGCCTCTGCCACTTACTCGGGGATGTGACCTTGGGTAGGTCACTTCATCTTTCAGAGTTTCCTCATGGTAAAACGGAAGGTGAAGAAAATAATACCTGCCTCCTAGAGCTGTTGGAGAATTAGATTAACTTGTATCTTTAAAGTGGTTAAAAAGCTGCCTAATATTTATATATCTTCCATACTAGATACATCTTAGTCATCATTATTCTGGGTCTATATCGAGATCTTCATCTCCCCTGACCAATAGGCAGGAGCCCAAGACTTTATAGGTGAGAAGGGACCACAACTTCAGCCTCTGATCCTCACGAGTCTGGTGGAGAAGACATTTCAGGATGGACCAGAGAGACTGGACCAAAGCTAAGTGGCAGAGCAGGGCATCCATGCCCCTGAAGTATTGTTACTCTGAGGAAGGAGAGGACCGAGCCTCCAATTCCAGCTCAACACAGGGCCTCACCAAGGCCTCGGGGGAAGCGGGTTTGGGCACAGCTTGTGGCTATGCTGGGAGCTCCTCTGGGCCCCGTTAACATGACATGGTTGTATGCTTTGAGGGACAGTGGATGAGCCTGGGAGTGAACTCTAACTTGGGTGCCAACTTGGCTTGGGCAGAGACCTGAAGCAGCCCCAAGGGCCACTGAAGAAGCAAGGACAAGCAGTGACCAAGCTGTGCAGTTCCAGCCTTCAACAGCGGCACCGTGTGGCTGAGAGAAGCAATAGCAGTTGGCAATGCCATTGATAATGTTTTGGCAGATTGGGCCATTTCAAAGGGTTCTTAGATAAGTGTGTGTGTGTGTGTGTGTGTGTGTGTGTGTGCATGCGCACACGCACATGTGTATGGTGTATAGCAAAAAAATCTTTCAAGAGGAAGAGGTTGAATGCCTTACTAGTAGGATATGTGGAAACTCAAACTACAGTGTGTCTGTAAAGTCATGGTGCACTTTTGACCGGTCACAGGAAAGCAACAAAAGACGATAGAAATATGAAATCTGCACCAAATAAAAGAAAATCTCTCCCAGTTTCATACCTATTCAGTGCAGTTTGATGTGGGCTCACGCACAGATTTTTTAGGGCTCCTTAGGTAGCTAGCCTGTATAGCCTCTACAGACTCATCACTGACTAATGGCCTACCAGAGCGGGGTTTCTCCACCAAATTGCCAGCTTCCTTCAACTGCTTATCCCACCGAGTAATGTTATTCCTATGTGGTGACACTTCGTTATAAACGCGCCGATATTCACGTTGCACTTTGGTCACAGATTCGAATTTGACGAGCCACAGAACACACTGAACTTTCCTCTGTATTGCCTACACCTTGACTGGCATGGTCGTGGGCTGCTCTGCTGTATACATGGTGTTATGTCATCATCTGTGCATGCGCACATGCTGCCACATCATCCTACAGAAACTGGGAGGGTTTTCCTTTTATTTGGTGCAGATTTCACATTTCTATCGTCTTTTGTTGCTTTCCTGTGATTGGTCAAAAGTGCACCATGACTTTACGGACACACTGTATTAATGGGAAGAATAAAGAATGGCCCTATTTGTCACCCGATATAACAAAAGCATGCCCCACTGATTACCTGTGTGTGCATATCTATGTGAGTTGGGGTATATGGTAGTTAGGTATGTCTGTTCTGAATGGGTATGCATTTCTGAATCAGAGTGAATTACAGGGTAAGACTGCTGAATGGGACTTTGAGGATTATTTAATCAAACTTCTGATGATGTTTGTGGACTAAGCTTCAGAAAAGATGTAACTTGTCCAAGATCATGTAAGTTATCCCATAAGATTTCAGAGCTGTACTGAAATCTAGGGACATCCTGACTTCTTGTCTGGGCATGTTTTATCATTATTTTTAAGAAGAATGTCAAAGATACTACAGAAAATTTATATACACCTTCCACCCGGCTTCCTTGAACCTTCATACCTTACATCAGTGGTCCCCAACCCCCGGGCCATGGACCGGTATCGGTCCGTGGGCCATTTGGTACTGGTTCGCAGAGAAAGAATAAATAACTTACATTATTTCTGTTTTATTTATATTTAAGTCTCAACGATGTTTTATTTTTTAAAAATGACCAGATTCCCTCTATTACATCCATCTAAGACTCACTCTTGACGCTTGTCTCGGTCACGTGATACATTTATCCGTCCCACCCTAAAGGCTGGTCTGTGAAAATATTTTCTGACATTAAATCGGTCCGTGGCCCAAAAACAGTTGGGGACCACTGCCTTACATGACCATGGCACATTAATTAAAAGTGAGGAATTAATGTTGGTACAGTACTGTTAACTGAATTATTGACTTGATTTAGATTTCTCCAGTTTTTCCTCGCATGTTTTTTGGATGTTCCAGGATCCAATCTAAGATACCACATTGCATTTAGTTATAATGTCTCTTTAGTTTCTACGAATCTGTGAGTCTCTCAGTCTTTTCTTCCCTTTCATGATCCTGATCCTTTTGAAGAGATGTTCCATTTTTTATGTTACCTCGAACTCTAGTCATATAAATAAGCATGACTATATCATCATTTCTATGACTAAATTCAGATTTATAGCTACAAACACACCTCCATATGTCTATATTCTTGAAATGCATTTCTGTGTGTGGGTGTATGTAAATATTTGGACATGAGAATGTTCACTGTGTACATTTGTTATAATTTTTATAGTTTAGAAAAAAACTTGCCCCAGAATCCTGCCTCATTAGCAGACACAGATTCTGAAGCAAGTTCTTATTCTTGAAGGGGCAGGCAGGGGGTTCTTGAGTGAGCTGGGCTTGGTGCCATGTGACAGGGTGGCTGACCTGGGCTCTGCCCAAACAATAGGCATGGGGACCCCAGGGATGACAGGTGTGGCCCCCATGCTGGGTTGGGGGATGGACAGAGGAAGGAGCCTGCCCCTGACTTGTGGAGAAGTTTTTCACACACCCAGTTAGAACTTTGAAGTGCTCATGACCCTCCCCTCTCTGATGCATGGGGACGTTGTCATGCATGTCTAAAAGTGTCAATAAGCATGTGAGTTCATATATGTAAACAGTGGCTCCAAGCTTCAACAACTTGGGCAAATGAACATTTCTGTGCCTAGGTGCCCTTGTTTACAAATGCAGAGTAGCAGGGTGACCAGGACCCGTCAGCATCGATTGGATGCTCCACACTCCCAGCCTCCCTTGCAGTTAGGCTGCTAGGGCCATCAACTAGGAAGCAGCAGCGGCACTTGTCACTTCCTATCTGGGAAAGTAGGGTCTCATGAGTGTTCGCCATCACTTTCCTCTCCTGCATTTGTGACCTTTGGAAGCCACCACCTGTTCCGCATGGCACGGCATGATAGAGGAAAACGTGCTCGATGTGAGTGAGAAACGCATATTTACTGTGACGAGCCGCTAGCATTTGGGGGTTGGCTGGTTGTCACAGAAGAGCCTATCCAGTCCTGATTAATAATAACCATACCTCATGGGAAGTATGAGATGGTCACGAGGGCTCTATGAGTTGATATGTCCGTGGGGATAATGATGGCGCCTGCTTTGTGAAGGCTCCATGAGCTGGGGAGTGATTGATATCTAGTGGGTGCCCACAAAATGCTCAAGAAATCGTACAGGCGGGCCTCAGAGGCACGGCGAGTTCCGTGCCAGACCACTGCAATGAAGCAAGTCTCTTTTTGCCCGTGGAAGGTCTTGCCTCCAATTGTTCAAAATGCTGCACCTGTGAAGACAATAAAAAACGTGTAATAAAATGAGGTATGCCTGTGTTGTTCTTATCATTCCTTAACGAGGTAGGATTTCTCATGAGTTGAATTTCCAGACCCCACTTGGAAAGGCATATAAGGGTGACTTTAGCTACTGAGCAAACAAACAATAGTTATTGTATTAACTGTGTACTCCTGGTGGCTGAGGGCTGTTGGGGGGTGGGGTAGGGTGAGATGGGGTGGGGGGAATGAAGCCTGATGGGGGCCCAAGGGGAGGGCTCCGCAGGATCAGGCTGCGAGCAGCTGTTCCACCTCCCGTCCTCACCACGGAGCACCCGGGCAAGGAACGGTCTGACCTCCAGGTGTAGACCCTGCAGGGGGAGCCACTTGCAGGTTCTGCTGGGGGCATTCAGGTCTAGTAGCGGATGACACAGGCATCACGGTCATTGCCGGCGCATGCGCAGAGACCCTTCCGTGGGCCAAGTCCCGAGTCCACAGCCTTATGAGCCTTAACTTAGTTTTTGCGGCATCCTGGCGGGCAGGCTCTTTCATTCTCCATCTTCAGGACGTGAGACCGGGTCTCCAAGACAGGAAGGGGCTTGTTCGAGGCAGCAGAGCCAGAGCGGACTGCAGAGCCTGCGGGCCACCCTCCACCTGCGCCTCCCCGGCTGCTGACCGGGTGGTTCGGAGCACGCACAGGACGGCCACTGGCCAAGTCTGCTGGACAGCCCCCTTGCGGGGGTGATGTGGACAGTACAGGCGTGGCCGAGTTGAAGAAGCAAAGGTCAGAAAAACATGGCCAGGGCAAGACCATTTCTGTAAGAAATGAAACCGAAGCATCTGCTCTATACTTCCATAGGTCCCTGTGTATGTGGAGGCATAGAGGAAAACCTGGAAGGGCGCACACCAGACTGGTAAGTGCTACCTGCCGAGAAGGACTGGGCAGAGGGCGGAGGTGGCCTAGGGGGACTTGACCCACTGTGCTTAAATTTTGTATACAGTGAAAATGTACTCATATACCTCCTGTGTAATTAAGAATCCATTTAAAAATCAAAGAAGGGTAATAATAGTGCCTGGACAACCCTTGTTGGGGCATCACAATTCAGGGCTGCCTTTCAAGCACCAGGTTGGTCCAATCACATCTGCTCTGCTCTCAGACCATTTGTGCGCTAAGGTGGCAAGCTTTCTTGCCTCTGGCTTTTGTAGGTGATGGTCCTTCTGCCTGGAACACTCCCCCATGCCCATTTTCAAGACTTCTTTTCAGCCTTTAGGTCTCAAGCCATGCATCAGCAACTCCAGCCCTTCACTCTGGACCCCCCAGCTTTGAGTGGGCCCCCTCCTCCCCGCTCCTCCAGTCTCATGCCCCGCCCTCTCCCACCCATAGCTTTTATCAGCTTGTGTAACCACCACCTGCTTTCTTGTCTGTCTACATCCTGACTGGAGAGCCTGTGGGGGTGGGAGCTGGTTGGCCTGTTGTCTGCTGATCTCCAGCACCTGACACTTAGCAGGAACTCAGTGTGTGTTGACTGAGTGAGTGAATGAACATGTCAGAAGTGGTTCAAACAGCAGAGACGTGGGTGGAACGATCGCCTCCCTCTTCCCAGCCCCATCTCTGCTGACGCAGCTCTAGACGGCACCAGCTTTCTGGTGGCTGCACCTTGCTTGGGCTCCACACACTGGTTTCTGTTTCATTCAAATCCACATCTTCCCTGTTGCAGACTCCTTGGGAGACCCAAGCACCTGCCTGTCCTCCTTGTACAAGTTTCTCTTGTTGTGCTCAGTCCACTGTGGACTTCCTCTCCTAGCTTCTCGTCCCTGGAAAATCTCATTTGTCTGTCCCCACAGGCTCTTCAAGGCAGCAACATGGACCATGTGTCTGTTGGGGGTGGAGAGTCAATGGTAAGGAGGTTGCAGAGAGCTCACCAGAGTGTGGCCTTCTCAAGTGGGGGGGAGTCAAGGTGCATCCGTGGCTTTGAGAGCGACTGTGGCCACTGTCTGGTGAGAGCGGCTGAGGTCTGATGTACCGAACATAGATGTCTCACTCAGCCCCATCTCTGACAGACATTACAAACTCAGGGATGCCACAGATCCACTGTGCCCCTCCCCCACCCTCCCCGGACCCTGCCTCCCCTGCCCCCCACCGAGGCCTTGGAGAGCCTGGGAGCTGGGGACAGGAAATCACACACCAAGGCCCTATCTGATACCCATAAGTTTGCTCAAGCTTATGTAAATCACACAAAAACTGACAAGTTTTCCTATTAAAAGATAATTGTAATCAGGGTGCCGGACGTGCGGCGTGGGGATGATTGGAGATAGACGGACAGCACGAAAAGATGGATTGTTTTAATTTGCACCAATTAAATTGAAGTTCATGGGATCATCTTCTTCAATCTTCATGAATACTTTATTTTCTGGCTGCTACGGAGCTATTAAAAAGAATGATTGAGGCACGCGGCAGGCTGGGTATATTTTATGAAATATCACCTTTAAAGAATTTGAGTACGCCATTTTCATAATGAGTTTTCTAGTACCTAATCCTCTTCTCTATTACTACATTTAAGAGGTGGATTGATCTGGGAAGTGCCGAGGGTGCAGGTAATGATACATTTTGCCAGGCGCAGGCGGTGATAATGGATCACATTTTTGGCGAGGAGGATAATGGATGGGTGCTGAGGGGAGTGTGTAGGAGTTTGGTGGTGGTGGTCCAGCCTGGGTGGGGGTCCTGTGCTGAGCGAAGTGTCCGTCCTTGCTTGGTGATGGTCCCAGCTCCAGGCGTCTGGGCTGGCTAGGAAGGTGTGGAGCTCAGGAGCGGAATGGGGTGGGGGCGGGGGACGTGGGCTGGGTGGGCTGGCTCAGGGGTCCACGGTCTCAGCTGCAGGGGAGACGACTGGAGTTGCTGGTGTCACCCTGAGCCAGTTTCTGATGCCCTGGTATTTAGCCAAGGGCTCGAGTTTTGGGAAAGGGTGGAAGATGGTGGCTCTCTGAGCCCACAAGGCAATTAATGGGGTCCAGACAGCAGAACAGGGTCTGCAACAGCCTCAGCTGTGGGCCTGATCGCAGCAGCCGTACCCTTGATTTTGACCTTCTCTAAGCCTGTCTCCCAGGGGTCTAGGGAGAAAAGGTAGATAAGGAAGCAGACAGTCTGTTCACCCTCAAAGCAAGCCAGGCTAATGTGAGCCGAGGGGTCCCTGCCCTGGAGTCCTGGGTCCTGAGTGTGTGGTCATGTGGATGGGCAGAGGCAAGGACTTGGGTGTGACAGAATGGGTCTAACCAGAGGATCCAAACCCATGAACATGGGCCTTGTCCCCTTGTCTCAGGTGATGCCTGAGGGCGTCGACAGGGCCCTGATAAGCCTAGCCCCTGATGTGACCGCCTCAATGGCATCCTGAGGTCTCTGACCGTGGCCCGGGGAGGGTGGGCACCAGGCATCCAGCAGGGCAGCCTGGGGGAATAAGCAGAAGGAGGAGCCCCGCCCTGCCCCGCCCCAGGCTGGGCCTCCACTTCGCCATGCGGCTGGGCTTTCCTCCCAAGCTTCAGCAGCAGCAGCCGTCATAATTAACCCTGCTAATTAATCAGGGCAGGACGGATTAATTGAGATCACAGGAGACCAAGAGAGCAGGTGCGGCTTCAGGGCTGACGGGATAACGAGCTCTTTGGATGCCCAGGGGGCCTGGCCCTGCCCGAGGAGAGCCCTAGTCTCTCTCAGCGATGAACTGTGCCAGGTGGAGGCCCAAGGGACCCAGCCCTGTTAGGTGTCCTGGGCCATCTCGGGCAGGCTTTGACAGCCTCCGCTGGAAGGCTGGCCAGACAGAGTCTTTGTCACCCCCACTGCCAGGGGCCAGCCTGGCGGAACCCAGGTCCTGCTATAGCCCAGGAGCGACGGGCACAGGCGGCAGGGAGGCTAGGAGAGCGCAGGGCCCAGGCCCAGCACCAGCTCTTCTTCCCACCGCAGAATCTCCTGCTGCCCCAGAGGTTCTTGGAAAGGGGTCTCAGTTTGAACAGATCCCCCCAAAGAGTGACATTCTCTCAACTAGGGGAGGGAGAGCTCAGCGAGGTTTCCAGAGGGCAGTGATGTGGTCATGTTGGGTTTGCTAAGATCTCTCTAGCAGCTTCCTTGTGGGTAGAATTTGGAAGGTGCCTGAGCGGAAGCAGTGACACCCCGGAGGAAGGTGGGGGTGTGGTCCTCGCACAGGCACGGGGGCTCAGACCAGGTGGTGGCAACGGAGGTGCCAAGGGCTCTCCGGGGTTGGGAGCTACCGACCTTGTGGCTGGTTTGCATATGCTGGGGTGAGGGGCAGAGGTCAAGGGCCATTACTCTATTTCCAGGATGTCCTGCTCCTGTACTGGGAAGTGTGAAGCAGGTTCACAGGGCAAGACATTCTCGACATGTTCTCAGTCCTGACTTTGACTGCCTGTCGGACACGTTGCTGTTGCCTGTCCCCACTGCCGTCAAACTGCGGTGGGCAATTCCCCCCTTCTTCTGGCTGGTCAGGCTCCTGGGGCACTTGAGCCCATGTGTGCACCTCTCCTTGCTGGCTGGTCCTCCCTCCAGAGCTGCTTGTCCTCCAAGACCAGCTTAAGTTGCCCGCTTCCTGCGGAGCCTCCCTCTGAGATCCCACCGCACCGATGTTCATGCTGTTCCCTCTGCCGGAATGCCCTTCCGTCCTTGAAACCTCATCCCCCCTCTTCATTTGTCTTGGCTCCTGTGGCTCCTTCCGTGGAGCCCTTCTCTACTTTTGGTGGCCCTTTGGCAATCGTGAATCTGTCTCCTCAGAGCTACTTTTGAAATAAGGTTGGGAGTTGACATCGCCAAGGCCTCCGTATCACTTGCTCCTGATTTAGGCGCCGTGAACCATTCAGGTTTTTAAAGCAGGTGTCAGCCTTGGCACTGTGGACAATTGGAGCTGGATCATTCTCTGTTGGGGGGCTGTCCTATGCACTGTAGGGTGGTCAACAGCGTCCCTGGCCTCTACCCACCAGATACCACTAACCAGCCCAGTTGTAACAACCAAAAAAGTCTCTAGATATTGCCAGATGTCCCCAGATGGGGACAGGACAAGGTCATTCCCAGTTGAAAAAATATTGCTTTCAAGAGAAATAAGAAACATAAGAAAAGCAAATGACAGCGAGACTCCCAAATCCCTGGCCCTGGGCAGACAGGCCTGACGCTCCTCTGGGGGCGAGTGTTGAAAAGATTGACATCAGTGCTTCCCCGAGACAGAGGTTCCAGGCTTTTGTGCACATATGTTCCTAAAAGCACACGCATGCCGAGACACACACACACACACACACACACACACACACACACACACACACACACGAAAGCCCACGGTGTCACTGTCCAAGTTAGTCCCCACACTGGACCGAATGTCTGTCTGCAGTAGAATGAATGAAAAAAAAATGTGGATATTCACTCAGGGGACACTGTCCAGCGATGACCACGAATGATCTTCTATGGACGCAACGAAGGGGACGAGCCTCGCCTTTTGGGAGAAGCGGTCAACACCAATGGATAGGGCCCCTTTTACGGAAAGTCCTGTGGCACTAGCAGTCAGGTTGGTGGCCACCCTTGAGGGGCAGGTGACATGCTTCTGGATTGGTGTTAATCAGAGTGCCGGTTTCATGGCTGTGATGACTCTGGAAATTCTTTGGGCGAAACACTTAGGATTTGCGCATTTTTCTGTATATATGTTATGCTTTGGTATAAAAAGCGTACTTAAAAAATAGGCCCTGGCCGGTTGGCTCAGCGGTAGAGCGTTGGCCTGGCGTGCGGGGGACTCAGGTTCGATTCCCGGCCAGGGCACATAGGAGAAGTGCCCATTTGCTTCTCCACCCCTTCCCCTTCCTTCCTCTCTGTCTCTCTCTTCCCCTCCCGCAGCCAAGGCTCCATTGGAGCAAAGATGGCCCAGGTGCTGGGGATGGCTCCTTGGCCTCTGCCCCAGGCGCTAGAGTGGCTCTGGTCGCGGCAGAGCAATGCCCCGGAGGGGCAGAGCATCGCCCCCTGGTGGGCAGAGCGTGGCCCCTGGTGGGCGTGCCGGGTGGATTCCGGTCGGGTGCATGCGGGAGTCTGACTATCTCTCCTGGTTTCCAGCTTCAGAAAAATACAAAAAAAAAATAAAAAAAAATAATAACATCACCTTAAAAACAAAAGAAATCGAACATTTAGAAGGAAGAGAAGTTTGGCTTGCTGAAAACTAATGAATGTCACAAAACCCTAAATTGCACTTACCTTTTATACCCAGTCTCTGCTGTCCCATTTCCAGCATTTTCTTGTCCTTAGTTTTTGTTTCTTTGCCTTCCTGACTGATGCCTGTGGTCTGACTCTGGGCTGGGGGACGGGGACTGGTGGCCATTTTCACAGCCTGGGATCTTCGTCTGTGTCTTAAGTCCATGAGCATAGATTTCTCGCTCCTACGTTGGCACACTCGTTAAAAAATATTAGCATTTGTGCAAAAAAATAAAAAATTACCAGGACAAAATGCAAACAAAGATCGTGAGCTTGCAAGGGTTCGGCTCTGTTAGTTGCGTTTACCTGGTAAGCTGCAAGAGGACTTCGAGGGACACTGTTGGAACAAGCTGGTGCCCTGTAGGCCAAGGGTGGCAAGTGTTCCCAGTCAGCTGATACACAAAGTTGAAATTATTTGGCCAATATACACGGTTTTTTATTTATTTATTTATTATTTTTTATTTTTTTGTATTTTTCTGAAGCTGGAAACGGGGAGAGACAGTCAGACAGACTCCCGCATGTGCCCGACCGGGATCCACCCGGCACGCCCACCAGGGGCGATGCTCTGCCCCTCTGGGGCGTCGCTCTGCCATGGCCAGAGCCACTCTAGTGCCCGGGGCAGAGGCCAAGGAGCCACCCCCAGTGCCTGGGCCATCTTTGCTCCAATGGAGCCTTGGCTGTGGGAGGGGAAGAGAGAGACAGAGAAGAAGGAGGGAGGAGGGTGGAGAAGCAAATGGGTGCTTCTCCTATGTGCCCTGGCCGGGAATCGAACCCGGGTCCCCCACACACGCCAGGCCGACGCTCTACCGCTGAGTCAACCGGCCAGGGCTGTTTTTTTTTAATGGTCCACAGAGGATGTTTTGAAAATATAAATAAGAAAAATTGAACAAGTCACATTATCCAAACTATGGGTCTTATTTACTGGGGTTGCATCATTTCCATTGGCCGCAAACATGTTGTGATACTTCCTACCCTGGGGCCCTGTTCTGGTACCATGTTCCTGCTCCTTTGAAGCGAATGCCCTGGAGATGTGACTCTGCTCACCGCTGCCTGCGCCCAGGCCTCTCCTCCACCCCTCCCCCGGAGACCAGGTCACACACAACTGCTCACAAAAAAGTAGGGGGTCAGGGGACGTGCGGGTACTCCAGCACTTTCAGCCTTTTGTACAGGGCATTTTCACAAGTTGGGTTTGCATCTCATTTGCATAACTGAACAACTTTCTTTGACTTGTTGTTTGTTCTTCTGATGTTCTTGTTTAATAAAAAAAAAACAAATGTTTTTTTTTTATCGCTTCATTTTCGTTTTGAAATATCCCCTATTTTTTGTGAGCGGTATGTTGTTTCCAGCTTCACACTCGTTTGCATTTGATGTGCTTGGTGGTCCCTCTTCCCTTGGCTCCTAGGACGCCCCTCTCTCCTAATTTTCCTTTGTCTCACTGGCTACTCTTTTCCAGGATTCTTTGCTGGCTCCTTTTTTGGTGTTGGTGCACCCCAGGGCCACACCCAAGAGCCCTTCTCTTCTCTGGTTCCTAGGGGACCACTGGGCCCAGGCTCAGGCCAAAGACACCCCCATACACACTGCCCGCCCTGGAATCTCTCATCAACTCCAGCTTCTGGCGCCCACCTGCCTATGTGACAGCTCCGTTTGATGTCTTGGTTTTCCTTATAATAGCCACTCCTCCCGCCATCGTCCCGTCTCAGGTAGTGGCTTCTCCATTCTCCCCGTGGCTCATCCCAACCCCCTAGAGTCATCCTGGACCCCGCAACCCACCCATCCGCAAGTCCTGTTTGTGTTGCCTTTGCAGTATATCCAGAATCCATGTCCAGCTCACAACCTGTACCACCACCGCCCTGTCCAGGACACCGTCACCTCGGCTTGGGCTAGTGCACCAGCATCATAGCTGGGCTTTTCTCTTTCCCCACCCTCACCTCCCTACAGCCTGGTATCTACTCAGCGGCCAGGGATCTTTCTAAATATTTTGTCAGGACACTTCTCAGCTCGAACCGGCCAATTGCAACGAAATCCAAATCTTCACCATGTCCTACTCACCCCTCGTGATTCAACCTGCCTGTTGCTCAGCCCCATCGCCTCCATCTTGCAGGATTAGGGCTGCCCCAGGGCCTTTGCACCAATTCATCCCTGCTTCCTTCCTCAGAATCGTTTCCTTAGAGCCTTCCTTGAATGCTGGTTCTGACGGCTTCTCCATTTATCTCCTTTTTATTATGATATTATTATTTGCTTCCATTGTCTTCAAAGCCCTACGTACATCATCACATCATATTTTTATTTGCTTTGGGTTTATTATTCATCTCCCTCTCTAGAATATAACCCCCAGAGCAGGGGGCTTTGCCAGCCTTGTCCTAGACAAGAACTGACCACAGTAGACTGAACTGGGTTTGCGGCCCATTCTGTCATGCACCAACTGTGCTCTTGGGCACGTGATTCAGTCTGAGCCTCAGTTTTCTCATACCAGTGTTAACCATAGAACCTGTGGTGAGATGGACTCAAGGCCGAGAGACCCTGCCACCGGGAAGGGGCCATGGAACAAACTCCTATGTGAGGAAGGAGCCACGGCCTGGACACTGACATGTCTGAGGGAGTGGAGGGGACCGGGACAACCTTGCACTGAGTGCTGTGAGTGTGCCAGCAATTTGATGTGAGGCATCTCTGTCAGTCCCCACAATAATGCTATAGAAGGTACAATAGATATCCACTTCATACCTACCCTACAGGTAAGGAAACAGCTCAGAGAGGGTAAGGAACTTTCCTTAGGTGTCTGTGTGTAGGGGTGAAGGGGAGTGGGGGGTGTCTGTGTGTAGGGGTAAAGGGGAGTGGGGCGTGTCTGTGTGTAGGGGTGAAGGGGAGTGGGGGTGTCTGTGTATAGGGGTTCAGGGGAGTGGGGGGTATCTGTAGGGATGAAGGGGAGTAGGGGGTGTCTGTGTGTAGGGGTTCAGGGGAGTGGAGGGTGTCTGTAGGGATGAAGGGGAGTAGGGGGTGTCTGTAGGGATGAAGGGGAGTGGGGGTATCTGTGTGTAGGGGTGAAGGGGAGTGGGGGTGTCTGTGTGTAGGGGTTCAGGGGAGTGGGGGGTGTCTGTGTGTAGGGGTGAAGGGGAGTGGGGGTGTCTGTGTGTAGGGGTAAAGGGGAGTGGGGCGTGTCTGTGTGTAGGGGTGAAGGGGAGTGGGGGTGTCTGTGTGTAGGGGTGAAGGGGAGTGGGGGTGTCTGTGTGTAGGGGTAAAGGGGAGTGGGGCATGTCTGTGTGTAGGGGTGAAGGGGAGTGGGGGTGTCTGTGTGTAGGGATGAAGGGGAGTGGGGGTGTCTATGTGTAGGGGTGAAGGGGAGTGGGGGTGTCTGTGTGTAGGGGTAAAGGGGAGTGGGGGTGTCTGTGTGTAGGGATGAAGGGGAGTGGGGGTGTCTGTGTGTAGGGGTGAAGGGGAGTGGAGGTGTCTGTGTGTAGGGGTGAAGGGGAGTGGGGGTGTCTGTGTGTAGGGGTAAAGGGGAGTGGGGCGTGTCTGTGTGTAGGGGTGAAGGGGAGTGGGGGTGTCTGTGTGTAGGTAGGGGTGAAGGGGAGTGGGGGGTGTCTGTAGGGATGAAGGGGAGTAGGGGGTGTCTGTGTAGGGATGAAGGGGAGTGGGGGTATCTGTGTGTAGGGGTGAAGGGGAGTGGAGGTGTCTGTGTGTAGGGGTGAAGGGGAGTGGGGGTGTCTGTGTGTAGGGGTGAAGGGGAGTGGGGCGTGTCTGTAGGGATGAAGGGGAGTAGGGGGTGTCTGTGTAGGGATGAAGGGGAGTGGGGGGTGTCTGTGTGTAGGGGTGAAGGGGAGTGGGGGTGTCTGTGTGTAGGGGTGAAGGGGAGTGGAGGTGTCTGTGTGTAGGGGTGAAGGGGAATGGGGGGTGTCTGTGTGTAGGGGTAAAGGGGAGTGGGGGTGTCTGTGTGTAGGGGTGAAGGGGAGTGGGGCGTGTCTGTAGGGATGAAGGGGAGTAGGGGGTGTCTGTGTAGGGATGAAGGGGAGTGGGGGGTGTCTGTGTGTAGGGGTGAAGGGGAGTGGGGGTGTCTGTGTGTAGGGGTAAAGGGGAGTGGGCGTGTCTGTAGGGATGAAGGGGAGTAGGGGGTGTCTGTGTAGGGATGAAGGGGAGTGGGGGGTGTCTGTGTGTAGGGGTGAAGGGGAGTGGGGGTGTCTGTGTGTAGGGGTGAAGGGGAGTGGGGGTGTCTGTGTGTAGGGGTGAAGGGGAGTTGGGGTGTCTGTGTGTAGTGGTGAAGGGGAGTGGGGCGTGTCTGTAGGGATGAAGGGGAGTAGGGGGTGTCTGTGTAGGGATGAAGGGGAGTGGGGGGTGTCTGTGTGTAGGGGTGAAGGGGAGTAGGGGGTGTCTGTGTGTAGGGATGAAGGGGAGTGGGGGGTGTCTGTGTGTAGGGGTGAAGGGGAGTGGGGGTGTCTGTTTGTAGGGATGAAGGGGAGTAGGTGGTGTCTGTGTGTAGGGGTGAAGGGGAGTAGGGGGTGTCTGTGTGTAGGGATGAAGGGGAGTGGGGGGTGTCTGTGTGTAGGGGTGAAGGGGAGTAGGGGGTGTCTGTGTGTAGGGATGAAGGGGAGTGGGGGTGTCTGTGTGTAGGGATGAAGGGGAGTGGGGGTGTCTGTGTGTAGGGGTGAAGGGGAGTGGGGGTGTCTGTGTGTAGGGGTGAAGGGGAGTGGGGGTGTCTGTGTGTAGGGATGAAGGGGAGTGGGGGTGTCTGTGTGTAGGGATGAAGGGGAGTGGGGGGTGTCTGTGTGTAGGGGTGAAGGGGAGTGGGTGGTGTCTGTGTGTAGGGGTGAAGGGGAGTAGGGGGTGTCTGTGTGTAGGGGTGAAGGGGAGTGGGGGTTTCTGTGTGTAGGGGTGAAGGGGAGTAGGGGGTATCTGTGTGTAGGGGTGAAGGGGAGTGGGGGGTGTCTGTGTGTAGGGGTGAAGGGGAGTGGGGGGTGTCTGTGTGTAGGGGTGAAGGGGAGTAGGGGGTGTCTGTGTGTAGGGGTGAAGGGGAGTGGGGGTGTCTGTGTGTAGGGATGAAGGGGAGTGGGGGGTGTCTGTGTATAGAGATGAAGGGGAGTGGGGGTGTCTGTGTGTAGGGGTAAAGGGGAGTAGGGGGTGTCTGTGTGTAGGGATGAAGGGGAGTGAGTTTTGGGAACTTACTGGAGGGGAGGAAAGAGAATTTATTGAATCTAAATAATTTTTTGAAAATCTGAGCGAATGAAGTGATGGCCTAAGTGTACCCGTATAAAAGGGAACAGCAGTAAACATGGAACCCTGCACCCAGGTCCCCAAACCCAGTTGCATTGATGGGACAGGTGGGAGAATCATGTCGTGCCCAAGGCAAAGGACATCGCAATCTGGAAAGTCCTTTGTCAACTTCTTCCCTTGCGGGCAGGATGAGGACAGAGAAATTAGATGAGAGGTGATAAGGACTGGTGCTCAGGCGACTGAACAACTTTCCCAAAGCGGCCTGTGAAGGCGGGTCTGTAATGGTTGTCATGGGGCTCTACTGTGGGTCGCCATTTTTTTGTGTGTGTGTGACAGAGACAGAGGGACAGATAGGGACAGACAGACAGGAAGGGAGAGAGATGAGAAGCATTAATTCTTCATTGTGACACCATAGTTCATTGATTGCTCTCTCACCTTGACTGGGGGCTCCAGCTGAGTCAGTGACCCCTTGCTCAAGCCAGTAACCTTGGGCTTCAAGCCAGTGACCTCTGGGCTCAAGCCAGTGATCATGGGGTCATGTCTATGATTCCATACTCAAGCCATTAACCCTGCACTCAAGCCGGATGAATCCACGCTCAAGCCAGCGACCTCGGTGTTTTGAATTTGGGTCCTCTGTGTCCCAGTCCGACACTTTATCCACTACGCCGCCACCTCGTCAGGCATGGGTCACCATTTTTAAAATCGTTTTTGCGTAACTTTTTGTAGCAGGCTGATTGCGTTGCAGGTTTGCCTAGACAGCAGAAGGGTCACTGAGACATTACTGCTGAGAGGACGAGAGTGGCCCAAGGCATGTTCCCCAGGACTGCCCTGCCCACAGCAGGGCTGACGTCTCGTTGAGGCTCCTAAGGGTCTACCTGAAAGGCCACTTGCAGGCTGACCCTGGTGCTACCCAACAACTTCCCTCAATTTCCCGGCCTGTCTGGGTCACCACTGCGTCCTGGCACGGAGCCTGGCACATTGTAGAAGCTCAATATATGAATGGAAAGTGATCCACAAACTTGGACTCGGGGACGCTCTGTCCTGGGGTGTGCATGCTGTGCCCACTGGTCTCTTCCCTGCTCCGTCCCTCAGGCTGGGCCGGGCCTGGCGGTCCCACCCTCTGCTGGCAGTGACAACCCAGATCCTCATTCTCCACCAGTTCACTTTAATTGCCCGAAAATTGACGATAGATGCAAGGAAAATAATGAGGCCTAATTATGTTAATTAAATGGCTAATTCATTAATTAACGCACTCACATCCTTGGCTTGGAGAGCCCCTCTGTTGTGACTGGGAGGTTGGTTCGGTTCCAGCAGTGAGGAGAGGCCCTGCTGGGGGCCGGTGGTCAGGGGTCTTCTTGGGTGGGGGCCAGCGCAGCTGGGCTGCCATGAGCCCCCTTCGGCCACTCCTCCTGGGACACCCACTGTGTCCTGGGGCCCTGTTCTCCTCTCCTGTGTGCAGTTTATGAAGTGCTGGGCAGGGGGGGGGATGAGCAGATCTGGGCAGGTCTGTGTCCCTCAGAGCTTCCTGGTGACGTCTAGGGTGGCCTCCCAGCCTGGAGAGGTGGCCCCACACAGAGAGAGAATGAGTAGATTTGTCCAACAGGGGCAGCTCAGGCTGGCCATGGAGGACTGACCATTGCTCACAGGGTAGACATTCCCTGGAGGACCCCAGCATGGTCTCCCAATACCCTGTCCTTTGTGTTTCGAGCCCCTGGCACAGTTTGTAATGACAGGATTTCATGCAGGTTTGTTCTGCTTCTCTCTCTGTCACAAGCCCATGGGCTCAGTAGAGGAGGAATAGGGACTTCCTAACTCCCTGCTCCACCCTCAGGACCCAGCCAGATGTGTTCCCAAGTGTTTGGGGAATGAATGAATCATTCATGAAGGGCAGGGTTTGTGGGAAGTGGGGCTTTGTTGCTAAGGCCTGTCCCCTAGCTCCTTCCCACTCGCTGTGGTTATAACCTATTCCATATTATTACCAAAATCACCTGTTTCTCTTTGTCACCAGACAGGGCTCGTGAAGTAGAGGTACATTTCATAGTCACGTATGTCACTTGAGGCAATGGGGAGAAGAGGTTAAGGGCGAGGTCTTAGCATTGAACTCTGGCTTCACCTCTTCCAGGCTGTGCAAACTTAAGCAAGTGTCTTAACCTTTCTGGGCCTTAGGCTTCCGTTTGGAGAATGGAGACAGTGCGTGCTCCTTTCTCCTAGTGGGATAGGAGAGACTGAGAGCAGAGCGCACAGGCTGGGCCCGGGAGAGGCGAGTGTTAATATATGTCAGCAACTTCGATTTCTTTATTCTCCCTGACACTTTTATTTTGAACTGCAAGACCTCATTCTTCCTGATGCCAGAAATGTAATCCAGTCAGAGTTGGCCAAGTTCGGGATTTTCAGTCACTTCCACCTGGACAATTCATCACACTAGTGCTTTTATTTCCCCCTTGCCCTCTTCTTCGAGTGGGTGCTGAGCTCCCGAGGACACCGGGCCCTTGCCCTCCGGGCCCCCGCCTGCGGGCCGCTGGCTTCCTCTGGTTTCCCCTTGGGTCTGTCTTTCTGTGTTCTCAGGATACCCCGCCTGCGTCTGTGTCACCCTGCAGGCATCTCAGGAGGGGGGGGGGGAAGGAGGCGCACCTCATAAGACACTTATCGAAGTACCCCCACCTATATTTTGAACCAAGTGGAAAAGCTTCATAAAACCCCTCAATCAAAACCATGACCACATAGAAAACCCCTGTGGCCCCTTCTGTCTGCACAGCGTTGTCAACCCTTGCGTGACCCCCGCGGGGATGTGGGCTCAGTGGAGAAGACCTGTCCAGGTGCACAGCAGTGTGGGGTCTTCATTTTGATAGTTCGTTCATCATGATTTTTTTTTTATTCCTTTTGATTTTTAGAAATACTATTTCTCTTGATCGCTGAGTTTTTGGTGACCCTTCAATGTTGCGCCTGAGGCGAGGGCCTCGCGGGCCTCACCCTTCGTCCAGGCCTGTCTCGGGGTCCCTTCCGGATCACCGGGCAGGGCTGCTTCTCCCTGGGCCCCGCTCTGCCCTGACACCCTCGGGCCCGCCTCTGCCTTTTGCTCTCACAAGAGGTTGCTGGGAGTGGGCATCCTGGCTGGGACCTGAGAGGGGCAGGCTTCTCTCTCCCGCGGGACCCCCATACCCATCCTGCAGGGTCTCCAGCCACCTTTCTCTACTTTGCCTAAGAGCCCTCCTGGGGAACAGGGACTGGGGAAGCAGAGTGTGGAAACCAACCAGCCTCTCTCCTCTTTCCCCGGGGATGGGGGGGTCAGGGGCCCTGGGCTGGGGGCTGCGCAGGGAGGACAGTCTCCTCCTTCTCTCACGTGCCTTTCTGCGACCCCTGCTGGATCCCTGCATCAGGGTTTGACACATAAACTGGGACTGGGGCATTATGGTTCTTTCTGTTCTTTTTTTTTTTTTTGTATTTTTCCAAAGCTGGAAACGGGGAGAGACAGTCAGACAGACTCCCACATGTGCCCGACCGGGATCCACCTGGCACGCCCACCAGGGGCAACGCTTTGCCCACCAGGGGGCGATGCTCTGCCCCTCCGGGGCATCGCTCTGTTGCGACCAGAGCCACTCTAGCGCCTGGGGCAGAGGCCAAGGAGTCATCCCCAGCGCCCAGGCCATCTTTGCTCCAATGGAGCCTCGCTGCGGGAGGGGAAGAGAGAGACAGAGAGGAAGGAGAGGGGGAGGGGTGGAGAAGCAGATGGGCGCTTCTCCTGTGTGCCCTGGCTGGGAATTGAACCCGGGACTTCTGCACGCCAGGCCGAGGTTCTTTCTGTTCTTAAAGCCATGTAGGGCCCTCTCAGCTGGGTGCCCGGCTGGGGGCCAGCCAGCAGGAAACAGGGAGTGGAGGTGTAAGCTCCTTCCCCCGTGGACCCCGGTGACTCCTGGTGGCTGGGTGCTCCTGAAACTGGTCTGGAGGCTGTTGGGACAGAGTGGCAGCTGGAGTGATAACTCCCCAAGGCCCTCGGGGTCAGCCCATCATGCAGACAGGCCCTCAGACTGCCACCACCCAGGCTTGGAGAGGGACGGTCCTGCAGAGGGGTGCCCAGAGCTCCATTCCGAACAAGGTGAAATTCAGCAGTTTCCCGGGGAGAGAGAATCGATTGCTTTATTGCTGAGACTTCATTTGAAGGAAGTGAAACTAAAGCTTCATAAGAAATATGATTATTATAAAATGCTTAGGCCTCTGCCTGGGGGCCTGAGCCCTGCCCGTCTCACCCCTGTCTGGGGCAGCAGGAGCCACTGTCTCACCTCTAATTGGAATGGATTTCAAAAGTGCAATAAAAGCTGCCACGGAGACAGGATCTTGTCGCTCAGAGCTGTCTGTGAGCAGACTTGATGAATGTGGGGTTTCTGCAAAGCTCTTATCCCTGACCTCCGGCCCCCAGGCTCCCCCTCCAATGGCTGACAATAATAATAACAATGTACCAATAGTAATGAAAGCAGCTGGATGTTTATTGAGCATTTACTAGGCACCAGGTGTGGAGTTCATCAGCACTTGGCAAGCCTTGTCTCACTGAATTCTCACGTTAATTCTACCAGGAAATATGTCATCCAGCTGTTGCCTTAGAGTTCCTGCACAACAAACCACCCCAAAACTCAGTTGATTAAAACAACAACCATTGATCCTCACAGACCTGTGGGTTGGCTCCCTGGGAGGTAGCTGATCTTGTTTGGGCTCTGCTGGGCAATTGGCCCTGGTGCCATCCTCTCCCGGGAGTGACTCCTGGGCATAGTCTTACAGATGGCAGGGGCACCGTTGCAAATGGAAACATCCAAGGCCTCAAGGGGTTCGCTCCCTTCTTCGCCCTTCTCTTGCCAAAGCAAGTCACATGGCCAAGCTTAGTCCCAGGTAGAGAACAATGTCCAGCCCTTTACGGGGAGACACCGCGATGTCACATGACAAGGAGCGCGGCCAGAGGAGAGGTGAAGAGCTGAGATGTGAATGCAGTCCATCACAGGTTCCCACTACAGTATTATCGTCCCCATTTTACAGGGAAATGAAGCCAGAGAGGGAAAGTGATTCCCCAGGGTCCCACAGCCACAAGCTGCAGCGGAGCTGGGGTCCTAGCTGAGCCTGTGTCTGAGGTCTTGGTGACCCCTTCTCATCACCCACTTCAGTGCCCGAGCCCACCCTGACCGGGGCAGTTTCTCAGGACCCAGCTCCTCCTGACCCCAGGTGCACGGCCTTGACCTGCCAGCTGAGGTTCCCAGTGTCCCTGGTATCCCCCCCCTGTCCCCACCCCCAATTCTCACCAGACCAGGAGTGGGCTCTGGAAAAGACAGGTAACTCCTTGGGGCCAGAAACCTCTCATCTAATCTTTGCTCTGCTCTCCAAGGGGACACCGGGCTTCTCCAGCTAGAGAGGGTAGGGTCAGGTTCGAACCAAGTTTCTGACTCTGCCTCCTGGTACAGTGATGTCAGGCTGAGCGAGCATGGACACTCTTCTCCAGCTCGGCCAGCCAACCTGGGCTGGTACCTGGGGCCTCCCCAACCTTCCCTTCCACCTCCCCACCCTGCTGTGGACACTGGGGCTGGCAGACACACAAGCCCGTACTGCCTGGCTTCCTCCATCCAGCCTCCCTGAGGCCCAGGCTGCAGAAAGCCTGTTTCAGCCTCACACCCTGACCCCTGCCCCTGGCTCCCTGGGACCCTGGGCGAGCGGAACCCATGCCCGGGAACCCGTGGCTGTGTGATCCTCAGGGATCCCTGGACTCTCACCACCTGACTCCTTTTTAAGCTTTTATTATTTTTCTATTACTCAAGTAATACATGTTCATTGCAGGAAAATTAGAAAATACAGAAAAGCATAAAGGAAAAAAAAATCAAGTGTAACCAGTTTAGAGGCATCTGCACTCATTAGAGGTATAAACATGAAATGGTTTTATTTCTCCAATAACTGCCACCACTCTGCTCTCTCTAAACTGCCTTTCCCTGCCTGCTGGGTGGCGAGTCCATAAATGGCATCTCAGTCCAATTCCATAAACTTTCCACTTTGGCTTATTAAGACCGGCTCACTCTGGTATCTAAGACTCAATTCTGTGTATTTTAAAACTCCAAGCCTCGTCTGTGTTCAAAGCTTGTCCTCCTGTCCCCTCCCATGCCCCTCGTGGGGTGGCTGGCCCATGCCCTCGCAGGCCAGGGTGGGGCTTTCTCCTGCCCCCGGCCCTCTCTCGGCGGGGTCTGGCTCCAGCATCATGGGCCTAGGAAGGCAGGGCTCATGTAGCCAGTTTGGGACGTTCTTGCGGCTGATATAACTTGTCCATGGGTGGATGGCCTTTATAATGTTCTCTCTGGGGACAGAGGGGTTCTTTCCTGTTCCCCATTCCCAGACATTGTCAGCTCCCCCCCGCCCCCCGATTTAGCTACATCTTATAGCCAGCCCCCAGCTGTGGGTTTCTGCTGAATTCTTCTGATGTGTGGTCCCTGGCAGACTGGTGGCCTTAAAACTCACCTTCCCTGATGACATTCAGTTATCGAGCCTGGGCACTCACGGCATCCTTGTGCCTGCCCTGCTGGGTAGGCCCCAGTGTCTTGGCTACTGAGCCCTTTCTTGGGCTCCGTGGGCACAGGATGGCCAGTGCAGCAGCTGAGCCCTGGGCCGGGAGCGCCAGTCCCATCCTTGTGGGCCCCTGGGCTGGAGCAAGGCTTTTCATAGACTTCTGACAACTCCTACCTCCATGTGGATGAAAGGGGAGAAATGGCCCCTTCCTCTGTCATCTTCTCTTCTCTACACCTGGGAAAGGGGGTCCATCTATGGGGCGACCACCAAGCACGGCAGCGGTAGGCTTCCCCTGTCTCTAGGACCTTTCCCAGAGTGAATCATTGGTGACCGTATTTATCCCATGTGCACACCCCAAGTTGATGGGCTAGAGCTGGGCACCTGGCCCTCAGAGATAGAGATAGGGTCTCCCAAGGACTCCTTGCCAACTTGGGGTCTTGTCTCTTCATGCCAACCTGACCAGAGAGGGTCTGTAACTGGAAACAAGAGCCCTAGCTCGGATGTGAATGCGCATGGAAGTCTATATACAATGTTTAATCATGTATGATTAATATGGGATCACAGTTTCAGCATTTCCCAAATTGTTGTCTATTGATATTAATATGGATCCTGGGGGTGGTGGTGTCTACACTCAAGTAAGTTTGGAAAACACTGGTTGAGTGAAATAAGTCTGGTTCCTTGACGGCAGGACTTCCCAGAGCAGTCAATGAACTTCACAACGAGCATTTGTGCACATGCGTGTTGTTTCCCATACTTATCTGATCGTCAAGTAGCTCCTTGAACAACATTCAGCAGATACCAAGCTGGGGAATGCTAGAGAATTGTATGTATACTGTGATGCCATCCTCAGCCTCATGATCTCCATTCACAATTACTGAGCCCTCCCTACATGGGAGGCGCTCCACGTGATTATCAGTGTCTTTCTCCTGGAGGTTTGAAGTTGGGCTTCAGGAGCCCCTGGCAGGCTCTGAGGTTGCCGGAGGGGAGGCAGTGTGGGAACGGGCGGCAGGGAGCAGAGACAGGCAGAGTGCAGAGGGAAGAGGGCGGAAGAGAGTACTGTGTGTGTGGGTTGGGGTGGGGGTTAGGGGGAGGAGACAGTGGTTAGCGGTGCTGGGCTCCCACAGCTCCCTCAGCCCCGGTTCCAGTCCCTCGCCAGGCCTGGCTACACTCCAGCCTTCAGGTTCCAGGAGGGTCCCCTTTCTCCTTCCAGTAAATTCCATCTTTGTCTTCATTTTAGTGTGTGTCTCTAACTTGCAGCCCCTGATCAAGTCCCATCTTGCAGCACTGGTCCGAACATACCAGCTGGGGAGATCGCGGACCTGGCACACAGAAAGTGCACTGGGAGCGCCTGCGCAGTACATGCTCTGCCGCGCGTGCGCCATGGATGGTGGCTCCGGGGACTCTTATTTGTCCAGGCAAAGCCAGCACAGAGTCCAGTGTGCTGTACTGAGCCCAGCATCCTGCAGCAGAGAAAAGCTGTCCTGGCCGGAAGTGAAAATCCTGTGAGACTGTGAGGTGTTACACAGTCCAGATGGGTTCATGGCCTCATACCCAGTTGGGAACTCTGGGCCTTAAGGGGGAGGTTCCCACAGACTGGATTTGCATAAAGACTCTCCAGCCTCAGGGGGAGAAGGACTCAGGGACTAATGACAGGCTGTGTGTGTACCTGCTGTGGGATTTTCCTGCCTTCTCATCACAGCCTTTTAAATGAGGTGCCATTGTCATCCCCATTTTACAGATGAGGAAACTGAGGCTCCAGGGGTAGAGTGCCACGCCCCGGATCCCATGGCTAATGAGTGGTAAACAGGATCATTCAGTTGTTTCCTAGAGATTGCCTCACATCCCCCCATAGTGCCATCCCCTTGTCCCCATGCCCACTGCTAAGCTGGCACTGAGACGAGTTCCTATTCAGTCAAAGAAGATCTGAATGAAAGTAAGGATTACACTTCTCACCCTGAAAAGGTTTATTTTAGGGCTGCTTCTGGGTTTTGGAAAACTAACAAATCGGCTACGAGTATCCCATCCTTTGGATGGGGAAACCAAGCCCGAAGTCCCCTGTGAGGATGGAGTCCCACCAGGTAACTGGGTTGGGGACATATCAGAGTACCTCTTGCCCCGACCATGGCAATGACTTTTGAGCCAGAGGAAGGAAGGAGCTTGCTTGCTGGGTGGTTCTTTCCTCTTTTTTTTTTCCTTCCTCTCTTGGTCACCATCCTGAAGGTAAAAAGTTCACGCGGGCGGCCATCCGTCGCAGGCTGTCAGTTGGTCATGTAATCTCTCTGTGGTTTTATTACTTAAAAACGGCACGGCGTCTGGGCTGGGGAATTTTCCAAGGTGTTTGAGGCTGCCACGGGCCCCATTTATATTGTGCCTGAGTTTTCTTCCCAGTCTCCTTGAGACAAGTGACCAGCAGGCCCTGCCGTGAAGGCCATATCAGTCATTTGCCAACGGGAGCCGGGCCGTGAATTATCAGGGGATGGCGCAGTGGGGAGTGTGGGCCAGGGGCGCGGGGTGACAGTAAACATGTCCCGGGAATGTGTCCCCCATCACTCACGAGCAGATAGCAGATCTAGGCACACACTCGGCCCCTATCTCTAAATCTCGGCCTGACCTGTGAGGGAGATGGAGGTGACTTTCAAGGGAGTCTGTCTGCAGGGAACTTGGACGAGAAGTTATGGCAGGCTGTGTGTGCCTGCCGGGCGGGGCAGCATCCGTTCCCAGTGGCTGCCTGGAAAATGCTGCCCTCTGGTTAATTAATTTAATCGTCCATGGATACTTTCACTCTGCGAAAATGTATTATCGAACATCAGCTATGTGATTTCTTAATAAGATGCAAAGTGAGGGTCTGTTTTAGGGGGACAGAGGGACCCCAGAGTCGGGATGATGCTGTCCCCTCTCTGTGGTCCCTTATCACCTGGCCCCAGCTTGAGCACCGACTCATTCTCTTGCTCTGTCTGGGGCCAGAGGCTCACCAAAGGTCATGGGAGAGGCGATTGTGCCCGGAGTAAGGGCAGCTTCCCTTCCCGGAGTGGGGGCTCTTCCCTAGGATAGCTGCTCAGTGCCAGGCACTTACCCACCTCATCTCACCAAATCCTACAACAACCCCCTGACGTGGGTACCATTATCACCCCGTTTCACAGAGGAGACAGCAGTGTAGCAAGGTTGAGAAATTGGCCTGACCAGGCAGTAGCACAGTGGAGAGAACGTTGGACTGGGATGCAGAGGACCCAGGTTCAAAACCGCAAGGTCGCCGGCTTGAGCAAGGGGTCACTAGCTTTAGCAAGGGGTCACTTGTTCTGCTATAGTCCCTAGTCAAGGCACATATGAGAAAGCAATCAATGAACAACTAAGGTGCCACACGAAGAATTGATGCTTCTCATCTCTCTCCCTCCCTGTCTGTCTATCCCTATCTGTCCCTTTCTCTGACTCTGTCTCTGAAAGAAAAAAAAGGGTTGAGAAATTGTCCAAGGTCACCCAGTGAGCAGATGCTAGAATTTAAGATTGTGCGTAGGTCTAACGCCCGTGGGAGGATGGTTCTGGCTGCTGCCGGCAGGCGGGGTGGGGGTGTCTGAGCGCGCTGAGAGATTCCTGTTGAGAAGTGTCCCATCCACCTGCTACTGAGATCTGTGCACAGGTGTCCTGCTTGACCCTCCAGCCCACCTCCATCTAGCCCATGGTGAGGGGCCAATACTCTGGCACAGGACGGAGATTGGGGACAGAAAAGGGTGTTTGGACATTAGGGAGAGGGAAGAGAAAGGAGAAATGAGGTTTTAGGGTGGGAACTGAACTGAGGCAGAGGTGGGGGAAGGTGCGGAGTTTAGACAGACGAGGAGATAAAGGACCCCTCATTGTCTTACCGCCTGTCCTTGTGTCTTTGTGTCTTCTCCCCTCTGACCTGTCTTCAGTCTTTCTCTGCTTCCCACTCCGTTTACCCCTGATCTTCTGTGGCCCCAGCAGTGCGGCTCCATGGTCTTGGACAAATGGCTTCACCCCGCTGAGCCTCTCAGTCTCTCACCCTGTGAAATGGGGACTTCAGCAGCCGGTGCTGCAGGCATCCTGGGAACAGGGTGACCAACTTTGTTTGGACTTGGCTGATTTTAGCGTTGAAAGCCCCCAAGCCTGGGCAGTCAGTCCTCCAGTCCCGGGTCTCCAAGCGCCCCCCCCCCCCACCGCACTCCCTGCTGTCCCTCCTTCCTCGGTGCCTTCTCACTCCTTCTGCCGTCTCCTCCATGTCGGCCTTGTCCGCTCCACGTCTTACCTCCCTGTTTCTCTGCCCTCTAATCTCCTATCCCAGACACAAACTCCTTTCCATGACTCTGGAAGATTCTCCCCTCCTCTTCCTCTCTCTGTCTCCCTATTTCTCCTTCCTCTGTCCTCTTCCTAATTTTCAGGGACTCTGTTTGGACCCCAATCTCTGTCCTGGGCCAGAGTGTGCTCCCCTCGCCACAGGCTAGAGGAGCAGGTGCAGACAGCCACGCTCCCTCACAGTGACCCTGAGATCCTGACGTGAGCCCCGAGACCGGGCCAAGGGTCCTGAGGGCAGCATCAGGGTCAGCGAGAGGGACAGGACCAGGAGCTCACGTACCAGGGGAGCGGCCTGCACAGCCTGCCCCGTGGAGGCCCTCAGCCTGTCTGTGCTCAGACAAGGACCGACTCCTTCAAAGATAATTTATAGGCCAGTACCTCATTGCACATGGTAATAGCTTGTGCTTAAATAATAATAAGCTTGATTGCCGTGCAGTCGTTCAACTTTTCTCCCCGTTCAGTTTAACTGACCATTTTGAGTGGGGTTTGGAAGAAGGGTGGGGGGGGGGGAGAACCGGGTCATTATCCCGGGCCCGAAATGGAAGTTAATTTCTAATGAAGGTATAATTTTATTCCAATGATTTTACATTTAATTAACTAAAGCTACAAGTAATTTGAAATGATAGGGTGATGGGGCCTCACTTTGGGGATCACAGAGGGCAGAATAAGGGAAATGAGTGTGGGGGCTGGGGGGCCAGAGGGCCAGGGAGGAGTGGAAGGTTGGGCGGGGGACAAAGGGAAGGGGACCCTGTGTGCGTCAGTGGCTGGGAGCCAGGCCTTAGCGGGCGCCTGAGGCCGGTCACCTCTTGAATCCTCATCTCAACCTTTGTGGCAGGAAGTGCTGTTCCTTTTGATTTCTAGATGGGGAATGGAGTGGATCCTGGATCTGGGTCTGTCCTCCCTCCCTGTTCTGGAAACAGCACGACCATCTACCCAGCTCCTTCCCCTCCACCCACCCCTTCGGGTCCTGAGGGGCAGCCATGCTGGGCGACAGTCCTGACCCCTAGAACTCAGCAGGAGAGCATCAGGGGGAGACCCCTGGAGGGCGGAAGGGTAAGGTTTGCTTTTCTTTCTTATCTACCTTATCTTACATTCAGTGAGGGGCACAGATCCGACCTGGACGGCTGGGTGAAGCTTCACCTGTGTTCACACCCATGTAGCCGTCACCCGGAACGAGCACCCTAGCAGGCTCTGTGCTTCCCTCCCCAGTCCTAACCTCCCCAAGGATCGACGGGACCTCTGTCACTGTGGCCGAGTTTCCTTCTTTTTGGATGTCAGGTCAGCATCTAGCAGAGTGTGTTCTGTCTGGCTTCTTTCATTCCATATGATGCTTCAAACATGACCCAGGTGGCCGCAGGCCGCAGTAGCGGCTCCTTCCCATCGCCGTGTAGGACTCGATTGCACGGACTCGCCATAGTTTCCTTTCTCCCTTGGTGATAGGCGTTTGCGCTGTCTCCAGTTCGGTGCTTTGATGAGCACTGCTGTCAGGAACACTCTCTCTCGTGCTATCTTTGGTGGGAAGAGATACTCATTTCTCTTGGGTGTATGTCCGGAGTGGACTTCCTTGATTCTGTTGGTTTCTCTCTAGCTTTAGGATGTGATGCCGAACAGTTTTCCAAACTGGTCGTACCCACCTCCGGTCCTCTCAGCGAAGGTCAGATTTCTGCACCGTCTCTGACAGGTGACCTTGCCTCTTGTTCCGTTTTAGCCAGCTGGGTGGGGCTGAGATGCGCCACTTACACTTTCCTGGTGACGGTGAGGCTGGGCCACCATTCTCGGTTACTCGTCACTTGGCTGTCCTTTTCTGTGAGGTGCTCGTTCACGTCTTTTGACAATTTCTTTTTTTTTTTTTTTTTTACAGAGGCAGAGATAGACAGGGACAGACAGACAGGAACGGAGAGAGATGAGAAGCATCAATCATCAGTTTCTCATTGTGCGCGTTGCGACTTCTTAGTTGTTCATTGATTGCTCTCTCATATGTGCCTTGACCGTGGGCCTTCAGCAGACCGAGTAACCCCCTGCTGGAGCCAGCGACCCTGGGTCCAAGCTGGTGAGCTCTTTGCTCAAGCCAGATGAGCCCGCGCTCAAGCTGGCGACCTTGGGGTCTCGAACCTGGGTCCTTCCGCATCCCAGTCCGACGCTCTATCCACTGCGCCACCACCTGGTCAGGCGACAATTTCTTTTTTTAAAAAAACTGGGTTGTCCCTTTTCCTTATTGCTTTTCTAGGTGTTCTTTATCTATGCCGAGGCTTGCCTTTTCTCTCTCTTAATGGTACCTTTTGATGACTAGGGACTCTTAATTTTAATGAAGTCGAAAGTAAAGATTTAAATGTAGAGCCAAATGGCTATTGTCAGCCCTATTTTCTACACAAGCCAGGCCCGGCAGAGAGGAGAGTGAATCCACATCTGGAGAGAGGTGGAGAAGGAGTCCAGCCCCCGCCCTCCCCATCGCTGGGCCTAGGCTTGCCCGCCCTCCTGTGGCCGGGGCTATTCTCTCCTCCTTCAATCCCATGATGTCCTTGACGCCCGCATCCATCCAGTGAAATCCCCTGTTAGCTGACCCTGATTCAAGCTGAATTTTCTGTATGTGCAACCAAAGGGTCCCCAGTTCACAGAGGGGACAACTGAGGCTCAGGGCTGAGTCTTGGGGCTGAGCTTCAGACCCTAGTCCGGCTCAGTATGAGGGTGACTCAGGAGATCCTGAGGAGTTTGGGAACAAGGGCGAGAGGTTAGAGTTTGTGAGGAGCCGGTAGAGTGACTGACCCCTGGGGACCGAGGGATGGGTCAGGGACACGGGGCTGGGGTACAGGCAGCGCAGTTGCAAGGGGAGGGGCTTGGGGCAAGACACAGGCAGGGAGGGGGGATGGAGGGAGGGCCCGGCAGGTGCGATCTGCTCGGTTTCCAGGTGCGCCTGATCCTGGCCTCGATGCAGGACTAGACCCTGGCCATCGTCAGGTCCGTCCCCTGCCTCTGGGGTCTGTCCAGTTGAGGCAGGAGGGGGTCCTGAGCTGGGACGGAGCTCCCAGACTGATGTTTCCTGGCCCCTGGCGGGGACGAGGTTAAGGCAGGGTGGGTGCGGGCAAGGAGCGGTCTGGGCTGTCCTGGTCCTCCAGCCTCCTTGGGCACGGAGAGTGTGCGTGTATACATGTGTGTGCAAGGCTGCACGAGACAGTTTTCCTGAGCTCTAGAAAGCCTCATCCACAGACTTCTGAAGGCTAGTGGGGCCTGGACTAAATAAATACCTCTTAAAGTATAGTTCGGTGCAATGAGTCCCCCCCACAAGGACTGCTGGGCCTTGGGCCTTGGGTCTCCCTCTCCCTCCCCCCCCCCCACACCGATGCACCCACAAGTTCACAGAAACATGCAGAGATATACGGAGACACATAGGAATGGAGATACGGACCCTCGGAGTCACCCAGAGAGTCACACAGGTGCCCAGGCTTCACGATAAGCAGTTGACCTTTGGGGTGGCTCACTCAGCACTGGATACCTCCAATGGTGCTCAGTGCACCATTGAGTCTTCAGAGCCCCCCACTCTGCCCCCAGGACATAGGTATTAATTATCTACATTTTATAGAGGAGGAAACTACTCAGAAATTCACACCAGGCCTCTGAGATTCTAAATGCTGGCATCTCAGGTGCTACTTTCATCAAATGTCACATACCCAGAAATGGAGAGAAGCAGATAGGCACCCGGAAGATTAGATACCCACCCAGAACTATCAACACAGAGACAGGTCATGGGCAGAAGACACAGTCACCAGACTTACATATGTAAACAAGTGCTCTCAGAGCCACAAGACACGGGCACACAAGGACGCACTTGGAGGGTGGGTTAGGGAGGCCCCGGGAGACCCCACAGCCCGCCTCCCGGGAGCCTCTGATTTGCTGCCTCTGTCTTTCCAGACTCAAGGTTTCTGCCAAGGTCACCCTGGCCATGCCCCTATCTGTCTGTGACCCTGACCAGGCCTCAGAGCTTCCTTGTCTCCGTGGCCACCTGACAGCAGGGAAGAGAAGAGTCTAGCCTGTGCCCTTCTAACTCCTGTCCCAGCCCCTGCCATGCCATTGGATAGGTAGGACCCGGTGGCAGCTGCCAGGCAGCTTGGCCTTGACCTCCGTCCAGGGACGGCGCACGCTGGCTCAGGGGTCTGCCGGCCTCTGAATTTCTGTGTGTGTGGCTGCACGTGCAGGTTTGTGTGTGTGCGTGCATGTGTCAACAGCTGGGAGGGTCTTGGCCTCTGCCTGCACCGGTGCCCACCTGTCTGCCTGTGGCCTGGTATAAGGCTGTCTGCATGTCAGAGGCACACGGAGAAAGTCTGAGCTGTTGGGATGTTCTGGGGTGGATTTCCCCTGGTGCCAGAGGTGCCAGCGGTGCTGATCAGGGAGTGAAATGTGGGGAGAAGCTGGACCAGAGAGGACCCTGGGCCCTTTCCCTGTGAGTGTGTAGATATGTGTGCGTGTACACACGCGTGTGCACAGATGGAGTTAAGGACTGGGTATATGTCTCACCCAGTTGAGACTGACTCTTGAAATGCTATGGTCCTGCTTCCTGCCCCCCGGCCCCCACAAAGCAGCATGAGTCACTGGTGTCTCCACACTGAGAGAGTGGGGGCTCCCCCTCACGTCTGCCTGCCCATCCCTCTGGGGCATCCTTGTTTTCAAGGCCTCAAGGCCTCATGTGTGACTCCCAGCCAGTGGCCTCCTCTTCCTCCTCCCCTGCTGCCAGGCCCAGGCTGGGGTGAGGTTTGGTGGGGGAAGTGTATGTGGGTGGAGGGAGGGTGGGGGCAGCTGTGGAACTGAAGAGCAGGCCAGGGTGTCTCCTGTGGAGCCGTCTGAGGGGCGTGCAGGGCCGGGGGCCCCCTGTATTTGCAGGAGCTCTGGGCAGGAGGGGCCGACAGGGATGGAGGCAGTTGTGCAGGGAGGGGAGGAGCAGGGAGGACCGTGTGGCAGGACCATGGGCCAGGTGCCATGCAGGGCATGACTTGGCTTTTCCCCTGTTCCTCACAGCTGTCCCCATTTTACAGATGAGGCAAGTAAAGCTCATGGCGGCTTACACCCCCGGTAAGTGGTGGCGCTGTGACCCCAGCCTGGGCCACAACCACCAGACCACAGAGCTAGCGCTGGTGCACTGCCTGCAGCCGAGGGGTGGGTTTGCCCCGGGCTCAGAGGTGGGTCCTGCACCCTGGAAGGCTGGGGTCGGAGACTGCGCCTTCAGAGCAGCAGAGGGGGCGCTCTGTCTGTGAGGAGGAGACTAGGACAGGCACAGGATGGAAAGGGACTTGCTGTGCCCTGGTGGTGATGGCCGAGCGGGACCGTTCATACCGGGGCCGGTGAGAGGACCTGAGTGGACAGGTTTTCAAGACCATGTGAGCCACCTCTGGGGATTCCCAGAGAGACCCGGCCCATCTCTGGGGATCATTGAGATTCTGCCACGTGCAGTTGGGGCTGGGAACCAGCACGAATCTTTTATTAGCAACAGGGGCCGCTGGGGCATTTGGGGTTCCTCCTTAAAGTCGGGAGCAGTGCCCAGACTGCAGAGAGGAGCGGCCTCGGGGTGGCGCCCCTTCCTAGGTCCTGGCCCATCTCCCAGCTCTGTCTCCCCGCCTTGGTCACGTGTGGCTCACTGCTCCCAGCCTCCGTTTCCACATCTGTAAACTGGGACTAACAATACTGTCTGCCCTGTAGGACTGTTGGGAGGCCTTCTCGGGATCATAGGCTCACAGCGCTCATCCAGCGCGCCTGGCCCTGTGAGGACAGGTCAGCCCGGGCCTCTGTCCGGGGGAGTCTGCTCCCCCACACATCAGCCTCCAGGGCGAAGGTGGCGCCCTGTCACTATCGCTCAGGGCACAGACCCCATGGCATTTGTGGCGATTCTATGAGTCTGGGAGATCAGTTCCTTAAAGAGAGAACTCGTCCTCCCTGGCCCAGGAGGGACGGCTTGCCAGGGTGAGGTGTGGGCCAAAGCAGCCACGAGTGATGTTTTATGGGGCCGGTAAAAGCTGCTGACCCCACGCCCGTACTTAATGCAATGAGCAGGGCCCAGCGGCTCCGGTAACCTGAGCTCCAGCTGAGCCCCGCCGACCCAGAAGGGGACAGGGACAGCCCTCATCTCTGCATGGGACTCTCAGTGAGGGCTGCCCAGGAGCCTGGGTGCAGACTCTGCCCAGGCCCAGTGGTGTGGGGGCAGAATCTCACAGACCAGGGCCCGTGGGGTCTTGGACCAGCTGCTTCTTGCCCTGAGCCTCAGTTTCCTCATCCGGGAAGCAGGGATTATAACCCACACCTGCAGGGTTTCCTGAGGTTGAAGGGGAAGAATGAGAAAAGGAGCCCGGTGCCCACAAGTGTCCCAGGGGGGCGCTGACAGCTCGGCACCCCCAAGGTGTGCCCTGTGTGGTCCCTCGGCCTGCGTTCCTTTTGGGTTGGAGCCTTTGCTGCCCAGAACGGGCCAGCCCCAGTGTGCTCAAGTGAGGGGTCCGGTGGGCTGGGACACCAGGCCTTCATTCTCCCTTGAGTGGGTCGCTAGGGCCTGTGTGTGGCCTGGAAGGCCTGCTGCCTGCAGCTGAGCTGTGTCATTTAACAGAGCAGAGGCTGTGCTGCTTGTACTGTAAATCAGTGAGGACTGTTAGGATGGGGCCAGGGGCCTGGGGCCCAGATGCTTGCCCCAGGTCTCGTGTGACCACGACTGCCCACACTCAGACCACATGACCAGCCTGGGCGGAGGTGTCCCCTGGGCAGGTGGGGGCACCACTCTGGGAACTGTGTCTCTTGGGCCTCTCTGCCAGGCTGGCCATCAGCCATGCTGGTGCCTCCGTCCATCTGTCTAGAGACCTATGCTCTCCTTCAGCGGACGTCCCCGAGGCTCTCCCTCATCCCACATGTTCTCCGGTCCTCGCAACAACCAGTCCACAGGGTGGATCCCCCTTTTTCACAGATGAAGAAACTGAGGTTCAGAGATTAGAACTCCTTGCCCAAGGCCCCCATGATTAAATGGCTGACCCAGAACTCCAACCGTGATGGACTCCACAGTCCTTTCACTGCCCCCTGTGACCGGGGCACCCCCTGCAGGTTTGGGCTGGATTAGCAAGGGAAGGGGGTCCCCGGGGGCTCTCCAGCCCTGGTTATTGCCTTGCTGGCTGGACACAGTTTGCCTCAGTTTCCCTGTCCAGCACTCCAGAGCTCCGTGGGGGCCCGATCCTTCCCTGAACAGATAGCTTGACTCTCATTTCCACCCGCACTCAGCCTCTCCTCTGCCTCCACAACCCCTCAAATCCTGCCTGCCTGCTTCTAGCCACGTGATCTTGGGCAAGTCCCCTTTCCCCTCCAGCCTCAGTTTTCTCATCTGTAAAATGAAACGGAGGGTCTCCATGGGGGAAGCACACCAGCCTGGGGTAAAGGCAGACACGTGAAGGAGACATCTCCTCAGACTGGTTCCCCTCCCCCACTCCTCATGGCTTCAGCTCTGCATGTCCCCCAACTTCTTCTAGTCTTTCCTTCTAGTCTTTTTTTTTTAAAAATCAAAGCCGTAACAGTCCTCAGAGCAACACACTGTCTAAAGAACATAGGAGAGACCCCACCTTGGGGGGCTGGCCCTCCTCTCCCCTGCTCCCCAGCTCTGCCCCTGGGGTGCCAGCCCCTCATCTCCCACAGGGCACGTGGGAGGACCTAGTGAGACATGGCAGAAAAGCCCCTACCACAGGGCCTGGCACAGAGCAGGCCCTCAGCCCAGGGAGCTCCCGTCCTGGGTCCCGGCCCAGGCTCAGGCTCCCAGATGGCCCCCAGCTGGGGGGAAGAGGTGCTGTTCCTGGGGAGGGGGTGGGCTCATCACTCCACACTGTGGCCTCTTTGCCAGGCACTGTTCAGCGCCAGATCTGCCCTCCGGTGGGGTCCGCTTAGGAATCTGGGTGGCCCCGGGGCTCCTTCCA
This sequence comes from Saccopteryx bilineata, assembly GCF_036850765.1. Lineage (NCBI taxonomy): Eukaryota > Metazoa > Chordata > Mammalia > Chiroptera > Emballonuridae > Saccopteryx > Saccopteryx bilineata. The sequence goes on along the minus strand of NC_089491.1, from coordinate 9,535,508 downwards.
AGAACACCCTGTTTTCTTCTGGGGACAGGCTCTTTGGAATGTCTCTGTGTGCATTAGGGGATGGCAGTGGGACAGCGGTCGCAGGGCCCTCCCCATATGGCTCGAACCTACCCTGCCCTCTCCTAGCCAGGCCCCCTGTGCCTCTGTCTGCCACTCCCAACCACCTGGTTTGCCCAGATGGGATGTGGACAGTCTGGGAGACACCTAGCAGGGCTGACACCTCCTGTGGGGCAGCAGAGCACAGTGGTGCCAGGTGGGCCTGGGTTCAAATCCCAGCACCTGCTTCCTAGTTATGTGACCGGGGCAAGTTGTTTAACCTCACTGGGCTTTGCACCTCTGGAATAGCTCCTCGCTGATGAGGCAAGTGCTCCCACTGTCCCCGCTCCAATGCCTATTCCAGAGACCTCTGCCCACTCAACACGGGCCTCCTGACCAGAGGCCGGAGGGCTCCGTGAGAGGGGGGCTCTCTTACTGGGTGGGAGGTACACCGGACAGGTGTACCTGGGGTAGGTTGGGGGTCCCATCTGGCTGTCCCTGTAAGGCCTGGTGAGCCCCGACTTCACCAGAGACCCAACTACAGGAGAACTCCAATTAAAGGTAATTCCCCTTTTTCCTACCTTGAAATTTCTATTGATTTTCTCCCTAAATAGAAATTCCCATTGATTCCTTGTCTGTTCAGATTAGTGTCCTCGGCTGTGGCCTTCTGTGCATAATATCTTCCCGCTTCCACCCAGGCCCCAATAACTCTCCCCAAGGTGACCCCGCCACCACCTGCCTGGCTGGGCCCCATCTCTCTATCTGGTGTGGGGGACATGGGTGGGCGGGGACCTGGCCTCCCTCTGACAGCCCATCACCCAACTTCTACCCCAGACGGAGAAGAGGCGAGTGAGGATAGAGATGTCACTACACTGGGCCTTGGATCTACCTGGTCAGATCCGCCTCTGCCTAGGAACCACCAGCCCCTTGCACAGGTGGGAGGCCGAGACTCACTGAGGCATCACTGCCCGGAAGCAGCCTCCCACATGTGAGTAGAGGTGGGGGGGGCAGTCAGGTAGCCCCGGGGGAGAGCTCCGACCTCCTCCAGGCTTCCCTGCTCAGAGCGGCTCACAGGAGCTGAATGTTACATTTCCAGGGATTTTGTGAGCTGCTTGATGTTGCGTTGGTAGCTTGAAATCAGCCATGGTGGGAGAATTTATCCCAGGTCAGCTGGCAAATGCTACAGCTCGGGGCCTCTTCCCCTCCCCCATCCCCATTGTTAGAGAGCCAGTTGTGAAGAATTGATAAGCACATCATTGGCCCAAACTCATTCTGCCCCTGGTCTCTCATACCATCCAGGAGCAAGGGGTGGGTGGGTAGGGGGGCTCCAGTTCTCTGAGCAGTGGCCTTTCTCACCTCCCTGTCTTTGCCCGTGTTGTTCCCTCTGCCCTGTGTCCTCCGCATTTCCCTGGTGAAATTCCTGGCGACCCACCGCAATCACCTTTCCCCTTTTCTCTTCTCCTTCCTTACCTTTCCCATTCCCTGGGCGGGGCACGGGACTTCACGCATAAGGAAGACAGACAGGTTTGCACCTTCACGGAGCCTTCATCGGGGGCTTGGCCTCAGAGCCAGCAGGGTCACTCAGGGGCTTGGTGGGTGTGGGCAAGTCCCCATGCTCCTGGACCCTTAGTTACTGCTCTGGGCAACGTGTCTGAATAACCCAGATTGTGGCAACTCTGCTCTTGGGGAGTAGGACCAAACCTGGCGTCGGCCTGGGGTTGCTGGCTGAGTACCCTTGACACCCTCATTAGGAGCTGCTAGTGCACCCCCATTTGGCCTGTCAGGAAGATGAGGCATGGAGAGGCACAGGAATGTACCCGAGGCCACGGCTGGGAAGTTGGGGAGCCAGGATCTGAGTCTGGCTGTGTACCGACCACACCTCTGGGGCCACCGGCAGTGATGAGCCCACTCTGTGCCTTGGCAGGCACCCTAAGTCTCCTCTGGCTCTCCTACCAGTCTGGGGCTTCCTCGAGGGGGGAGTCTGGGTCCAACTCCCCTGCGTTCCCAGTGTCCAGAAGGGGCCAGGCGCTGAGGTGGCAGGAGGGAGGGGCTGAGCAGCAGCTTCTGATCAGGAGTGCAGTGGGCACCCTGGGCCTCCCCACCCACACTGGCGCCCACGCCAGCACCCACGCCAGCACCCCGGGTCAGTGGTGCTCACCTCGCAGCCCCATACTACCTCTTAACCCAGCCTAGGTTGACTTTGTCACATGCAATCGCTGTGACCTGCCTCAGTTTCCCTCTCTGTCCTCCTTCCACTGGAACCTGCAGATGACCCCAGATGGTAGTGACGAGAGGGAAAGGAAAAAGAGAATGCTGATAAAAAAAAAAAGCTATTTCCTGGGTGCCTACTGTGTGTTCGATGCTGGACAGCAGCTGTTGCTCTGAAACCCCCCTTAGCCCCACAACACGAGAACTGCTGAACCCAGGGGTCCACCTGGACCATCAGACCAGGGAACTGGTGTGTCCAAGACCACATGGAAAATCAGTTCCTGGGCTGGGCTTTGAGAGGGCCTGCCTGACACTGTCCTCTGCATCATTGGTGTCACATAATGTAATGTCAAAGGCAAAAGCCCTGGGGTTCCTCTGACCTGAGTTCAAAACCCCCTGCACTGCTTCCTGTGCATGCACTGTGTGGCTTGGGCGAGCAAAGTCACTTTGAGCCTCAGTGTCCTCCTCTGTGAAAATGGGCACAGTCATAGCAAACCTTCATCAGGGCTGGAGCCAGAGCCCAGCGAGCCCCGGCTTGTGAGCCTCCCACCGCGCATCCCACGGTGTAGAACGGCTGTTCCTGCCTCTTGTCCTGCTGCTGCCCAGGCCCTGCTTTGGCCCCACCAACTCCTGAATTCGGGCTGCAAGTAGACTGACCTCTCAGAAGCTTCGAACTTCAGGTCTCATCCCCTACCTGGTCCAATCTTGTACTTGGACCCTCTCTGATTTGGGCTGAATCTGCTCAGACTGACCACGACCCTAGAAGGTTTCAAACTGCACTCTGTTTGAACAGCCCCCTGGTCCCTCCTATTGATCCATGAATAGCTACTTCGGGCCAGTTCCTGAGCCTCAGTACCCTCCTCATATGTTAAATGGAAATGACAGTGTCTACCTGGCTCATACCTAGGGCCTGGGGAAAATGGGTCACACAGGGTTCTCAGCAGAGGGGGTTCTGCAGCCACTGGGGACCCCAGGGTCAGGGCCTTGGGGCAATGTATTAGTGACTCTACTAGAAGTTGATATTCATGGAGTGGTGAGGGTTTTCCATGCATTTCTCATCATCAGGCAACCCCACGAAGCTGGGACTATTATCATCCACAGGGCAGTCGCCATGGGTGTGTGTGTAGGGGTGACCTGGCAGTCTTACCCCAGGGCCCCTGCCTTCACCGCTGTGCAAACCTCACCCAAAGCTTCCCCTCGGTCTTCCCGTCAACCCCACTCTCGATCTGATATGCCAGCATTTTTGTGATGGGCATAACTTGATTATTTCCTGATTAGTCACTTACCACGGTAATTTACTCTTCCCATTGATCCCAGCTTCTCGGGAAGGGTGCTCTCCCCTCCCTCGGTAGCGGCCACCCTGATGCTGAGGAAGGGTGGACAATGGCACCTCTGACAGTGGCCTGAGGGGACCCGGGTGGTGCTGGGCTCTGATGGGCTGAATTTGATGTAGTTCAGTTGGAGGTCGAAGTGCAGGCTCTGGGGGGCGGAGGCTGAGGAAGGAGCCTCCGTGGGGCCTGGAGTGTGGCACGTCTTCATTTTACTTGTTCTTGGCATCTGGTTGACCCATTGAGCAGAGTAAAAAGAAACGTCCCCAAGTGTCACCCGTTATTTTACTTTAACAAGTAGTGATTGAGCGGCTACAGGTATAGTGCATCTCTCTAAGAAGACACTGAAGATTTGTGCATATGCAGGGTTGCTATGAGTTAATTTGTTAATTCATTTCACTCATTTGTGGAGCACCTATTATGTGCCGGGCACTGCTCTGGGTGGAGGTCAGTGCAGTGAACTAGACGGACAGGTCTCTGTCCACAGAGCTTCCTCCCTGTGGAGGAAAGTCAATAAATACCTTGATAGGGTCAATTCAGAAAGTCCCCAGGGTCACGTGCAGGTGACTGCACAGGCAGGCATGGCTTCTTTGAGTTAGTATCCTTTGAGCTGCACAGTCAGCCCTATGAAGACTTGAGGGGGGGAGCATTCCAAGAGGAGGAACAGCTAGTGCAAAGGCCCTGAGGTGGGAATGAGGTTGGTTGAGCTCAAGGAACAGAAAGGCCAGTGGCTGGATGACAAGAGCCCTATGTGCGGGGACAAAGCAGGAGTTCAGGCGCAGCTGCTAGGAGCTTGTTCTCTGGACCGAGGCCTGATGGGTTTGTGGGCTTAGAAGCAGCTCAGTGTCCAGCTGAGCCCACTGGAGTCACCTGTGAGTGTCCTCGGCCTTCTATCTGTCTCCTCCTCCTCCTTCTCTCCCCTGGACCAGGCCAGGATCCAACCTGCAGCCCAAGTCCTCCACTAGCCTGGATGCCTGAGACTTCCTTCCCCAGGTTGGGGCCACTTCCTCACAGCATGTGACGCCATCCTGTAATTGACAGGAAGTGTGGCTTTTGGAGCAAAAGCCCATGTTTACAGAACAGCAGCAAGGTAGGTGCATGCAAACAAAGCAGCTTAGGCCCCAATAAAAAAAAAATCTTCTAAGTGCCTAATTAACAGTTTAGGTAGATATAAAAACATAATGAGAAAAACAATCTGTTTGCAAAAAAAAAAAAGAAAGAAAGAAAAAAAGGAAAGAAAAAATGGAAAAATTGGCAGGGCCTGGCTGGCTGCTCATCGAGGCGTGTGTCCGTCTGTGCGGGCTCAAGTGGCCGGGAGGGCTCGCCTAATGGCCTCCTCACATGCCGATATTACACCTCTGTACGTCTGAGCAATTTTAAACTTGGCAGGAAGGGAGCTGCGCGGAAATTTGCGTAAGCCTTGATAAATATTTTATGCAAATTAAAATTGAATTCTTTGCTTAGTTTAAGCAATTTCCCTGTAAGGAGTGTGTCGAGGAGAGAGATTACAACATTTGCCGGTTTGTTTATAATTTAATTTTTTTTTTTATGTTGCGGCTGGCAGTGGGGGAGATGGTAACACCTGTGAGTGTTTATAACGTCCCATCTCCTTCACAGCTGCTCCTATTCAAAACACCTCGCCGGCGTAATAATTTCATAAAATTTCATGATTTACCATCTGCTCGCGCCGGTTTGGGCTTCAGCAATAAGCTCTTGCATGGCGCCCGGCCCAGAAAGGTACAATAACTGTATATTTTAACTTAATGGTTTTTTGGGGGGCATGCAAATTTCAGTGAGCAGATTGCACTGAGGCCTGGGCTGGGAGCGGCCTCCCCGGGCCCTTCGCCCCTTTCCCCCAGAACCCCCCCCCCACCGGACCCCCTGGCTGGGTGAAGGTTGCCCGTGTCAAAATCTAGATATCAAACACCAAGTGTAAAAAGACAAGGTAGGAGGTACAAGAGGATTATTTTCCTTTTAGCATTTGATGTCTGTGCATTTGGGTAATTAAAATGATTACTACAACAATTAAAGCAAGTAATTAGAAACTAATTACACCAGCATTTTTTGTGATTACAGGAGCAGATGAAAATAGTGTTCAAAATTAAATTCATTGCATATTCATGGGAATGAAATTAAATACTGCTGGGTGGATGAGATAATCGGAGGAGAGGAGAGGAACGGCATTCTGGGATTCAGAGAACAGACTGTTGCTAATGCTCCAAACAGACATTTGGTTAAATCAGTGATAATCTTTTAATGGCTTTAAAAGGAGCTAATATTTGGAAAGCAGTCAAAATTGCTGAGAGTTGGTGTTTTTCTCTCTCTCTGTGATAATACATACCAGCTGTAGCACAATAGAAAACATTTAATCATTATCCACTCAAATGGAGGCACAGGAACCAGCATCTCTCCGCCTCTCCTGGTGTCTCATGCACGACAATAAATTAAATTAAAGAATCTTAGTGAGCTCTTTTTTCCCTCTCTCTCTCTCTCTCTCTCCCTCTTTCTCTCCTCTCTCCCCCGCTATTGACTACCTTCGAGCCACTGCCTTGCCACGACCATTTAATGAGATTCCTTAGATTAAATAGATTTTCTGTTTAACTCCACACTGGTGAGATAGCATGTCAGGGACTGAATGGCTATTAACATTTAAATATTTCACAGAACAAAAAAAAAAAAATCGGAATATGAATTTTTCATTGTTGCAGCGCTCAATGGAGTCGCTCCCTCCCGCCCTCTCTGGTTCTCTCTCTCTCTCTCTTTCTCTCTTTCTCTGCTAGACCTAATGAAACTAAAGTAATTAGAAAGATACAAGAGGAGCACTTTCACTAGAGTGCAATTAAATTGAGCGCGGAGCCGTTATTTATATAGGCTGGTCACTGCGTAGCCGCTGCTATTTCCTCAGCCTGCTTGAGTCATAGATTATTACAAGAGATTAATAATGTAAATTTCACTGACTCTGCTGCTCTCTGAGCCTTGGCCTTCAGAAATTGATGGGCGCGCCATCCATCACCTCCTCCCGTCCAGGCCTGTCCCTCTGCAGGGCCCACGGCCCCCAGTGCCGGCCCGCCTTGCTCCCTGGTGCCTCCTCGCCGTCCCTCTCTGCCTCTGCCTCTGCCTCTGTCTGTCGTCTTTTTGTCTGAATCTCTCTGTGTTTATTTCCGAGCAAGCGCCACCTTCTACACCCCAGTGCTATCTCTGTTAGATTCCTACCTGATTCCTGAGTCCAGATGTGTCACCCCCCCACCACGGCGGCCTCCCATGGCCCCCCCATTTGGGCCGTCTCAGGAGGAATTCATTAGTCTACTAGAAACCCAGCTGGCGGTCGATTGGTTAAAGGCAAAAAGTGCTCCCTGCACCCGCCATCTCTTCCCCCAACATACACCACGGGCAGGCCTTTCTCCCTCCTGCGCTCCCCTCCACACATCCATCTAGCCAACCAGCCACTCATCCCGTCCTTAGTCCACCTCTGTTCCTCGTTGCTCTTCCAGCTGTGCAGGAGCAAGACTAGACTAGAATCTCGACTGGGTGGCAACAGGCCACGTGACCTTGGCTTCCTGTATAGCCAGCTGAGCCTTTGGGCCCCCACTGATGTGGCAGAACTGTTGGGCAAAATTGAGTTGGATAATGTTTGCAGAGGGCCAGGTGCACATAGTAGGGCTGTATAGCGGGAGATCCCTCTCTCCCTGGCTTCTTCCATCGGCTGTGTTCACTGCCTCTTCCTCCTGACACTGTTGTCAGCTCCCCAAAGTCCTCTCATCTGTCTGCTTTAGAGGGTCCCTGAGGCCAGGGTGAAAGGAGGGTAGGGGCAAGATCAGGAGAGAAGGGGCCCTGAATGAAAACTCCTGGTCTGCCCCACAGTGATTTCCCTCTGCTCCGGGGCAGGGCCCCTTGGGGGTTTGAATGAAGTGTGTGTGTGGGTGGGTGGGGTTTGGGTGTGTGGGGAGCAGCCCGCTGCCTGCTCAGCAGAGGGATGACCTCACCTGCGTGGCTGGGGAATTGCAGAAAAATGTGCCCAAATGCAGGATCTGCGAAGCCAAGAGGGCTTGCTTTCAAAACAATTAGCGCCAACATCTGCCCAAGCACCCATGCTGTTTCTGTATAATTAAAACAAGGCTCCAGAATCCCACTGGACACTCTTTAAAAACTACTCATTTTCAGCATTATTTACAATGTAGGGATGGGGGGAGGGAGGTGCCAGCCCCCCCCAAACCCCCCGCCCCCCGAGAGGCCGGGTCTTCTCCATAGCTGCTCTCTTCCTGGTGGGAGAGCAGGGCTCCAGATCCCAGGCCCCGGGGGAGGACGTGGGGGAGACCCTGACCTCCTGCCATCTTTCCCTCTCTCCCATGGGCCTTGCTGCTGACAGGGCTGAGCTGGGGCTGGGAGCCGAAGAGGGGAGGGAAGGGGGAATCCCGTGTTCCTTTTCTTAGGAATGCTTGAATCCCAGTGGCTGGAATTATTTATCAAAGCTTTAGTCTGGTAAAGGCCACAGAGGTGGCAGTTCTCAAAGAAAAAAAAAAAAAGGAAAAAAATTAAAAACAAGAATTAACAGCAATGCACTGCATGAAACCTTTTCAATCTGGGAAAGCTTGGACGCGGGCAGAGGGGCGGTTAGCTGGAGAGGGGCGAGCAGACGGCACATTCCAGGCCTCCCCCTATATGCACACACAGGTATGTGCACACACAGGTACGTGCACCTGTGCACACCGCAGGCAGACAAGCACGTTCACTGTCAGCTGCACCTGCCTCAAGTGCATGAGAGCATGCAAACATGCAAAAGGCAGTCCTCCATGACGCACCCCCCCGTGTCTGTGCACACACTTGAGCAGGCCCCTCCACGTACCAAACATGGCCACGTGCATGCGCGGCACACATGCACACCTGTTTACAGGCACAGAGCTGTGCACACAGCCATGTACACACAGGCAGGCACAGGTGGGAACTGTGAGCAGTGCTGGCCGAGAACGCCTTTGATCTTCTTTACCCCTTGCTTTTTGTTTTCTTGCAAATCTCAGCACCCTGGGACTGAGATCTCTGTAGGAGCCTTCATGTTGGTGGGCATGAGGTGGGTGAGCCCTGATCCTTGGCTGGGTCGAGCTGCTTTCCAGCCAGGAGGGCCTGGGGTTGGGGCTGGAGGGCCCTGAGTCTGAGGCCAGAGCCCAGCAAAGCTCTCAAGTTCTCAGGCTCACGGCTCCGCCCCTTCAGAGTGAGAAGAGGTGTGGACTGCATGGCTCATGTCCCTCTGTGCCCTGCCCATGTCCCTTTCTCCTTCCCCTGAAATCCACCCACCCTGGCATGGGTGGCCAGCAGAAAAAAAAATGGATGTCTTCAGACCAATGAAAGAAAAAAAAAAAAGAGATGACCACTCCCCATGGCTCCTTGGGGTGGAAACCAGGTCTCCCAGTTCGCAGAGTCTTTGGGCGGTGGGGTCATCTGGACCCCAGGGCTGGCATGCCAGCTGGGGTTCCTCCAGGGGGGACGCTTGGGAGTGAGGAGCCTTCACTGTTGCAGGCGGAAACGATTGTGTTGCTTTGAGAAACAGGTGCCTCTCCAGTGTGGGTTCTGCCCAGACCCCCCTGGCCAGGCAGCCACGGGGAGGGGAGCTGCAGAGAAACTGCAGAAGTGGGAGCGTGTGATGCCTGTGTCCCAGGAAACCTCCACGCGGGTTATTTCATGTCTGTGTGATGGTGACGGTCCCCCCAGCAAGGTGTGACAAACACAGCTCTTTCCTCAGTTTTTGCAAAGTGCTTCCTCATCTGTCCTCTCCCAGGGTCAGCTACCACCTCAAGGATGCCCTTAGCCAAAGAAGGAGCGAATGGGGTATGAAAACGCAGTTGGTAAAGTTAGAGAGACCTCTTTTGGAAGATGAGGTCTGTGTGACCTTGGACAAGTCACTTGCTTTCTCTGTTCCCCACTATTCTCCTCTGTAAAGTGGCAACATGTGACGCACCGAACCTGCAGGACTGTTCTGAGGATTCAATCAGGTTATGCAGGAAAAGGGCCTGTCAGTCCCTGGCCCAGAGCAAGATCAGTGCAAGGTGGCGTCAGGAACAGCAATAAGAACTGTTGTCCGATAAAGCATTTGACATCACAACAACTGCAGGAGGGGGTATTGGTGTTCCCCGAAGGCGGCATCCTCCATCAGCTCCGGGATCCCCCTTTGTGAATGGGATTAAGCTCACCTCCTCTGAGATCTGTCCCTTCAGTGCCCAGTGTGGCCCTGGCAGGGATGGCACAGAGGGCATTTGACCATTGGCACCTGGAACTGACCGGTGTCTTTTCCTTGGGAGCTGGGAATTTGCACTGAGCCCCAGTCTGGCTGGCCTCCGTTGTGTGTGAAGCCGTGTGGGGTCGAGGCCAGGACAGGCGTGCAGAAACGAATGAGGCAGAAACCCCGAGAGAAGGCAGATGGCAGGCTGGTCTCTGGTACCAGTGCCCCCTCCACCAGGCCCTATTTCCTCCTGGGGTCCGGCTGCCTGACCCACCACTTGCTCTGCCAATAACCCCACACACAATTTTTTCTTATTTCATTGTGTGTGGATTGTGTTCCTTGCAACCAAATGACTCCTGACTAAGGATGGCCAAACATGCCTGTTGAGGCCCTGCTGTGTGCCAGGCACTGGGCTGGGCTCTGAGATCCAGCAGTGACAAGATAAACCAGGAGAACAGAATTTAAACATGTGCCCAATGACCACAGAGTGGTGGTTGTGCTAAGAGCCATGAGGACAAGTGCCGGGCTCTGTGGGGACTGAAACAGGCTCCAGGGCTGGACAGAGAAGGACTCACAAGTCTTCTAGAGTGAACTCTGGGCATGCCAGTTGCGTTTGAACCACCATCAGTCAGCGAGGGAGTAACCAGTCTGGATGACATGAGGACCCAGGATGCCAGCTTCCTCCACCCCACGAGGCTGCCAGCATGCTATGAACATGAACATCCTATGATCAGGAGGCTTCGGTGAGGCCAAGACTTGGACCACAGGACACTCTGCACGCAAACCAGATCTTCCACTGCTGGCTCAGCACCTGGGCAAACTGGGCAACTGGCAACTGCAAGCTTCACGGCCAAGAGCGCACTGGCGCTGCTGGTGGAGAGTCAGGCTGTGTGCGCAGTGAGGTCTGGTTGAGAACAGGCACAGGCGCAGTCATTTCCCAAGTCCCCTGCTGATTGCCGTGGGCGGGAGGATCTGGACGAGGGGCAGGGGCCGCACCCTCATTGGCTTCAAGTATGGGATGACTGTTACTACTGATGCTACTGCTGATGAGAATAACAGCTCCCCGTTTGGGGCACCTGCTCCAAGGGCAGCCAGGTGCCAATGGCTTCCTGCGCATGCCCTCCCCAGATCCACACGGTAACTGTGCAATATCCCCTTTTCCAGATGAGTGGGCAGAGGTCCAAGGTCACTGTGATTGTTTGCGTCAATGTTCAGCAAATCTTTCGTTCCCCTCCCATCATGGATGGAGTGTATTTTCCTGCTCCGTTGATATTGAGCGTGGCCGTGGGCCTTGCTTTGGCTGATGGAATGTTAGTGGCCATGAGATGAGCAGTGGCCTTGAATGTGCTGTATGGTTGCACTCGGCTCTTGTTCTTCGGCCATTTTCATGGGAACATGCCCTGTGTAGCCACCGGTCCCAGAGTGAGAAGGGACCCATGGAGCCGACTTGAATCTGCCCTTTAGCCAGAAGCCGAGTGTCTTAGTCAAGCTCTGCCTCAATCAGCTAAACCAGAAGCAACCTGCAGACCCGTGAGTGTGACTATTATACTATGTGTTACTGTAAGTGACTGGATTGGGAAGTACTTTGTTAGGCGGCAGGCAGTTCTGTGGCCATAGCTGACAAATATGCTAGTTGTGGCAAAGCTGAGTTTTAAACTGTGGTGGTTTTGTCCAGAAGGTGCGAATGTGACCCCTATGTTCTGCAGTCTAACAAATTAGAAACCGTGGGTGAAGTTTTTAAGAGCCCAAGGCCCTTCATCAACACATTATTATTTGAAACCGTTATTAATATTTATATTGTCATTATGACATGGGGACCCAAGGAAGCCCCAAACCTCCACAGCGTGCTGGGAGGGGTGCTGACTGGGCTTCCCGTCTGGATTCTGCAGCAGGGCCAGAGTGACGTGTTGGTGGCGGAGGTGTCAGCTGCTCCTACTCCTCCAGCACCCCTGCAGGGACCAGGAGCAAGACGGTGCACAGGCTCTGGAGTCAGACAGATCTCGGCTGGAGTCCCAGCCCACCACAGCTGGCTGTGCGCCTGGATCCAGCAAAGCTGGCCCACGCACCTGAACTCAGTCCTGACTGGCAGGGATGAGCAGGTCCTTACCAGCACCCTGGTCACCCTGCTCCAGTATGGCTGAGGCTGCCTGGCCTGCAGAAGTCACTGGAAGCACCTGGTCCAGTCTGATGCCAGGGTCCCCTGATTATCCCAAATCTCCTGCTAGCTCCCCAGCCCAACCACTGCAGGAACCTGTAAGTCTTTCTGATTGACTTGCTTTTTTTTTTATTTGAGTGATAACAAGGGCATTGTGGTCCTGACCTTCCTTCACCTTGCGGAGCCCCTCCCCCCAGCTCCTATCTCTACTTGCAGGTCTTAGTTTTAAGTCACTTCCCCCAGAAGCCCTCTTAAACCCTCCCCCACAGAGCCCCTGGCTTTCCTGCTATCCTCTCCCCAGTCCATACCTCTTTCCCTCACTGCCAACAGCGCCCTTTCTTACTATAGTGGGAATGACTTACACTTACTTGGCCTGCAGTAGGGACTGAGACAAAGAGAAAGAGAACATTTTGGGGGCACTTGATAATGCGAGGTACTGTGTATATATGACCTCATTTTGTCCCTATCAAATGTTGGCTGTTAGAATGATTATCCCCATTTAGCAGATGAGGAAACTGAGGCACATGGAGGGAAACGCAGGTGCGATTGACACTGAAGTCTGCCTCTCCAACCGCTCACCCTGCTGGGACCTCAGCACCCTGTGCCCTGAGGCACCACTCGCCCCTCTCTTAATTGTAATTCAACTACTTGTGATATTTTGGTACCAATTAATATTGATTTTACAATTGGTTTACGGAGATGTTGTTTTATTACTAATATATTTAATGTGCAAATCAATAAGAACACTTGCTTGGCCCTCTCCCTGGAAGGTAATAAAATCAAATATCTCAGGGGTAAAATGCTATCCGATCATGAATGGCAAAGCAGACACTTAATGAAATAGTTAAAGACTAGGCCCAGGGCTTGGGGGAGCCCAGCTGCCCTCCAGCCCCCCGCCCAGCTTCCAAAGCTGCCAGTGAGGGGCTCCCTGAGCTCCGGACCCGCTGGGGATGCCGCAGTGAGGTTCCCAAGGGCTTTTGGTGGAGGGGCTGGGGCTAAGGGAGACAGGACATTCTCATCTGGGAAGCTGCTCTGTGCAGGTCTGCCATCTTTTCCTTCCCTCTTCTCTCTCTCCCTCTCCTCTCTTCTTCTCTTTCTCCTCCCTCCCTCCTTTCTCCTTCTTCTTTTCTTCTTCCTTCCATCTTCCTTTCTCCCTTTCCCCTTCCCCCTTTTCTCTTCCTCCTTTCCCCTTTCCTTTACCATTCTCTCCCTTTCTTCCTTCCTCTTCCATTCTATCATTCCTTTTTGTTTATCCATTCTTTCATTTGTTTACCAAATCATTTGTTCTCCCATTTTCCAATTCATTCATTCATTCATTCATTCATTCATTCATTCATTCATTCATCCGGTTGTTCCTTTGTTCACTTATTCTTTCATTCATTCAATGACTTGTTTGTTTTTTTGTCCTTCCTTTACCTATTTGTTCAATCATCTGATTGTCTATTCACCCATTCATTCATGTATTCATTCATCAGTCACTTATTTATTCAGTCATCCCACAGACATGAACTAGGTGCTCATTCAGTAGGCTGAGTGCTGGGGGGTCAGAGCGGAGCTTTGGACCAGGTGCTGGTCCCTGCCTGCCTCCTGGAGTCACAGTCTGCTGGGGAAGCTGGCCCCTTTGTTGCCTTGAGTGGCTTGTTCCATTCCCTTCTGTTTTTCCTCTGTCCAGGGCAGAGGGACATGTGGTGCCTTTGTCCCTCGGGGTCACCCTCTGTTCAGCACTTACAGAGCTCCCACTCTTCCCAGGTGGGCACTGTCCCCTCCTGATAACTGAGGAGACGGAGGCCCAGAGGAGAGAAGGGTAGACTCTAGCATCTACAGCTAGTAGACAGGAGAGCTGGAATCTGAATGAGTCCATCTGATCCCAAAGCCTGTATTTCTTCCTCATTGAGGCAGGGTAGTGGGGTACAGACCCCAGAGCCTGACCTGGGTTCTAGTGTGCCATATCTTCCTCCTGAAGAGTTGATCTACAGCATTTCCCTATATATAAGACGCACCTTTTTTTTGGGAAAAATTTGGTGTCTAAAAACTGGGTGTGTCTTACACAGTGGTTGTAGATTTTCTTTACTTGCATTTCCCGCTTGAGGAGTTGTATGAATTTTCTGATGAATAAAACTTGAGTTCAATAACTTTGTGTAATACATTTTTTTTTTCAAATTTTGGGCCCCCAAATTAAGGTGCATCTTATACATGAGAGTGTCTTATACATGGGGAACTACAGTAACTATAATACAATGCGCTCAGGCTTGTGAAAGGCCTGGCACATAGTAGGTGCTCATGACGACCTGATGAGAAGGATGAGTTGCTGCTGGCAATGACGAGTCCTTTCTGGGACTCCATTGTAGGAGGCCTCAGCGGGTCTAGATGGTGCGAGATTTTGGGGGTAGCGGTCGGGAGAGGTCTTTGTACAGCACTCAGGGACAGAAAATGCCACAACTCACATCTCTCCTGTGGTCCCCCTAAAGGCCAGCTCAGTTAGGGGACAGTGGCTTCGGCCTGGGAGCAGGCGTGGGGGTGGGGAACTGGAGCCTGGCTCCCGACTGTGATTTATGGGGGAACTGGTAATGAAGCTGGTTGGCAGTAAATAATCAGACATGAAAATCTTACCATTTAATTAACCAAAAATAAATGACCAAGGGCCTTGGGAAGAAAGGAGTCCTGGCCACCCCACGTCAGCTGCCGCTGTGGGCTCAGAGTGGACCCTCTCGCTGGTGCGTCACTCCTTCATTCATCCATTGTGCACCCCCGTTCCCATCTGGACAGCCCGTGTTCCAATGGTCTGTCTTCATCTCTGTTTTGCAGAGGGGGGTGTTAAGGTTCGGAGAGGGGAAGGGGCCCACAGGAGGCAGTAAGGGACATGGGGCTTGATCCTACGGCCCCCGAGCCCAGGGTTGCGGCTCATGGCCCTCCTTCCCATCTAGCCTCATCCTCCCTTTCTGTTCATCTCTCCAGGTCCTCCTGCCACCCTCCTTCCTCAGGAAGGCCTCCTGGGCTGCTGCTGCCCAAGGAGCCACTGAGTGACCCCAGGTCTTGGGCAGTTGGGGCAAAGCTGGGCCCCAAGCCTTCCCTGCCTCTCCTCGCTCTGCTTTGCTGGTGAATCTTTTCGGTTCAAGGACGACACAGTGGACATCGCCTGAATCATGTTCCCATCTCTCTCGGTGGGGACAAGAGAGTCACAGGGGAATGAGAGAACTGACCCCAGGGGCAAACAGGAAAGTGTCATATTTTTTGTGCTAACATCTCCAGGAAGGGGACAGCTTCTCCATTTCTTTTTCTTGTTTTTCAGAAGTCAGGCCCTCACCGCCGATCACTGCTCCCTGGCATTCTGTGTAAAGGGTGGGTGTCAGCTAATTACATGGAACAAGTAGGAGGAGGCAGGAATGGAGGGGAGGGGCAGGCAGGATGTATCCCAGTGTCCTGCTCTTGTTATCACGTGATCCAGTCCTTCCTTCCTTCCTTCCTTCCTTCCTTCCTTCCTTCCTTCCTTCCTTCCTTCCTTCCTCCCTCCCTCCCTCCCTCCCTCCCTCCTCTTTCCCTCCCTCCCTCCTCTCACCTTCCTGCCTTCCTTCCCTCCTGCCTTCCTTTCTCTTTTTTTCTTTCTGTTGTTTCTTTAAGGTTTTTTTGGTGTTCTTTATTTGAAAGACAGTTACCATTCTGGTTTGGGAGACGTTAGCATGTGCTGCTACGGTGCGAAGTGTGCTATGTAGTGATCCCCTGCTTTTCACAACAGCCCTGTGGAGTGAGTATTCTTATTTCCTCCATTTTCCAGCTGTCGCCTCTAAGGCCAGAGAGGGGCAGTGACTTCCCCAAGGACACACAGCTTAGGCTGGGCTGGAACTGGCGTTGTGTCTCCCTAAACCCAAACCCACACTCTTTGCCAGTTCCCGCTGCTGCCTCCCTCTTCACAGGGGCGGGCAGGGGCAGGTCAGCTACAGAAACCCCAGTCTCAGAGCTCAGAAATGGACAGCTTGTGCAGGTCCGAGGAGAATGGAGAGTGGGAGAGAAGTTGGATCAGATGGAGAAGGCGGAGCCCGTGGGGGCTGTCCACTGTGGTCTGGCTGTTGGGGGACATGGTGGGGCTTGGGGCATGACTGAGAGCACACACACCACGTCGGACAGTACTGGCTCTGCATCGTGGCTCAGGCCCTCTCTCTGTGGCCTCAGACGTGCTCCCTCCCCTGGATGAAGAGTCACAAGGGGCCCACCGCCAGGGGGTCGGGGTCGGGGCGCTCAGCAGAAGGCACCATGTACACAGTAAGTGCCGAATAAACGTGAGCCACTATTGCTTCTCTTTGTGACCTGGGTTAGCATTAATATTTAATACAAATTTTTTTTTTTCCTGCAGGATTATTGTAAGCGTCAGAGATAATATATTCAAAATGCCTAGAATAGTACCTGGTACATGTAGGCACTTAATAAATGTAAGGATTTCCCTTTTGGAAAACATATTTATTTACGTGCGTAGATACACTGAAGAATGTCTGGGAGGAAAAGTGCCAAAATATCACAGTGATTTTTTTTCCCCTCAGGCTGATGGGATTGCAGGTGATGTTTTTCTTCTTTGCGGGTTTTCTGTGTTTCCTGCACTTTTAGCCGTGAGGAGGTGTCATTTCTGCACCTGGAAGGCAAATGCTTCTGAAAAGACCAGAAACAATGGAAGCTGCGGCTGCCAGACCCGCAGGGCTCCCCCACACCCGCTCTCAGCCCCGATGGAGTCCTTTATTTTCCTGGGTGGGTGGTCCAGAGAGCTGGCGCTGCCCTGTCCCCCCTGCTCCTCAAGCCCTGGATTCCTCCCTAGGTCTTAAAACTTGGGGGTTGGGAGTTCCGTCTCAGCTGTCTTGCCTCAGGTTCCCCGAGGGGTGACCAGGGCTGGGCTCTGACCTGGGGGGGCTGCTCCTGATGCTTCTGTGCCGTTGGGTCGCCTCCAGGACAGCCTCCTCGGTTCCAAACCTCAGGCACGCCCTGTTCCTGCATGCCTGCCACTCCCGGCCAGTTGGCATATGGAATGTGGAGACAATAGAAGCTGAGTGTAACCACTGTTTACAGAAAAAATGGTGCAAGATTTATTTATTGGAAGGTGACTGAGGAATATGAATTCTACACTCCATTTAAAATGCTTTTTATTTCTCTCAGCCTTGGGGCTCAGAGTACATCTAATTTCACCCACAGCTATAATTCTCCACCAAACAGTTCCCGCTGCTCCTCTGGGCTCCCCGGAACCGAGTTAGTTTATGTCTGCCACTGATGAGGCACAGGCAAGCAGGGCACGACGCTACGTGCCCGCGCGCACGAGCACCCTCTGCCCGCCCCACCCCGGCTCCGACGTTCAGGCCTGGGTACCACACTGGACCCGGGTGGTGCCCACGGCACCAGGCCCCGGGCCTCAGGAAGGCCCGAACTACAGCGGGTGAGTGGCCCATATCTCACGCTGGACGTGTTGATTGCTCCAACCTCAGAGCTAACAAACAATTAGTTTGTTAGTATATTTATCCCGTGAACATTGGAGTCTGTGATTAGAAATCCAATAGCGGGATTGTGGCAGCGTTTGGAGATAAATCTGTGTTCCGGGCCTGGCCGGGTCAGCTCTGGGGGTGGAGGGCCCTGGTGGGGGAGGGGAGGCGTCTCAGTGGCCTGGCCTGCCTGCCCTGTGGCCATTTTTCCAGCTGCCGGTTGGCCTGTTTGGCTGTCGGGATGCGTCTCAGACAACTGGTCTGTCCATCTGTCTGACTTCTTGCTGGCCTGCCTGCCTATCACTCTGTCCTTCCTTGTGCCCTAAGCCCCAGGGCTGCAGAACTATATTAGAGGGTCCCCAGTCGCTCATGTGCTACTGGGAGAGATGAGCTACTGGGACAACCACCCTAGCTGAGCAGCACTGTGACAGAGGGATGGGTGGAGAGAGCGCCCTGTGGTCCGCAGGAGGAAGAGGCTAACTGCCAGAGAGGCCAAGGAGGCTTCAGAGGGTGCTGGCCGGAAGCCATGCCCTGTTTCCTGAGAATTCTCCTACCTTGAAATCAAAGCCCAGCCTCTCCCTGGCCCACCCACCCTGTCTTCCCCCATCGCACTGTTCTTCACTTATGCAGCTATGGGCTCCCCACCCCCAGCCTCCTCTCCCCTACCCACACCGCCCAGGACATGCAGTTGCTCCCTTGAGACGAGGTCGGCTCTGTTATAGACACACCTTCTCACTTCAGCTCCCTGGGCTCTGTGGGACTCCCTTCTCTTTGTGACTTTTTTAGCCTTCCACTATGCTGTGGTCTCCAGACTGGGCTCCATTGTCCCTGACTGTATTTTCCCAGCTCCTTAGTGTTTCTCTTCCCCAGTTGCCTTTTTAACTGTGGCTATCCCCTGGGGACATTTCTTCAGCCCTCTACCCCACTCTCTCTTCTCACTATTCCTGTGGGAGCTTCTCCCTCCTGCATCACACATCTGGCCATCCATTCCTCCATTTAACTCCTCCCTCCTGCATCAACAGCATCTGTCTGTCCGTCCATCCATCCATCCATCCATCCATCCATCCATCCATCCATCCTGCAGAGTGATTCCCACATCTCTGCCTCCAGCCCTGAGCTCTGCCATGACACTGGCTTTTCCAGGCTTTTCTTCCCCGTGTCGCTGATCTCAGGGACCAGCCAGCCCCGCCACCTATCTGGTCACTAAGCCAGAACCTGGGAGTGGCCAGTTATCCTTTTATGAGTCCTGTTCCTTTATCCCCAGCAGGGAGTCACCCAGGCCTGTCAAATTCTCCTCCAAATGCTTCTCGTACCTGCTCTCTGCATTTCTCCTGTCACTACCCCAGCCAGGCCACCAGCATCTCTCATTGGCTTGTCTGTGACAGCCTCCCCACTGGGCTCCCAGCCTCAGCTGCATCCCCTACAGCCCCCAGGAAGGCACCCCAGCATTCCAGAACCTCTCAGGGTACACAGGCAACATCTGTAAAATGGAGACAATAATTCTTGCATTTTAGAGATGGGAGATCTGAGGACCAGAGAGAGAACTGCCAGGTCCAAACAGTGATAGAGCTAGGATTCGAATCTACTCAAACAGTGGTAGAGCTAGAATTCGAATCCAGCTCTATTTTCATCCAAAGCTGTGTGTGTGTGTGTGTGTGTGTGTGTGTGTGTGTGTGTTGGGTGGCAGTGGTTGGCACAGTAGAGAGGGCCATATCATGTGTCCAGTTATTGAAGGTGGACTTAACTCAGACCCACCAGAGCGGGTGGGGTGTGCCACGGCTAATCCACTCCTCTCTGGCTGATCTTGTCTGTCCAGAGAAGGAGAAATAGCTATGAATGGCTAGAACGAAGACATGTCCACTTTAGGGGCTGAGGCAGGGAATGGTTCTGTGGGGCCCCCCAGTACAGACACCCGGAGACAGGATGCAGCTCTGTTCTAAAAATCCCTCCCTGGAGCCAGGAGTCAGTCGGACAGAGAGAGGAGGCTGTGGGTGGTGTTCCTTCAATAATGAGCAGGGTAGGAGTCTAGGGCCAATCCTGGGGGAATTTGGGAGCCATGGTATAGGATACCCAACTTGCCCCTTTGTAGCTCCTATCTGGGATCCCGTAACACCAGCAGCAAAACCTGGGAGTGAGCAAGGTGGTGGGGGCAGTGGGAGCGGACTTGGGGTACTGTCTTCCACGCCGCAGCATGGTGTAAATAGAGGAAGTGCCGAGAGAGAGAGAGAGAGAGAGAGAGAGAGAGAGAGAGTTGGTGTTGGAAGTTGTAACAGGGAAGGGCCGCCTCTCATCCCTTGTAGATGAAGGTGGTGTATATAGCTTAACGGTCCAGAGCTTGGGCTCTGGGGTCACCTGCCTGGGTGTAAACCTCTCTGTGCCTTAGCATCCTCTTTTGGAATGAATATCACAATAGTATCCACCAGAACCGGGTGTGAGGACTTGGAGTGGCACAGTGCATGCCACGTGCTCAGCAAAGTAAGCGTCCAATTAAGGTAGCTGCACTGGTCACTCTACAGGAGGCCGGGAGAGAGGCCTAAGGGAGCCGCACGGGCTCTGGAGATGAAGGCAGGGCTCTAATCAGGCTCTGCCTTCCCGGTGCTGTGTGGGCTTGGGCAGAGCAGAGCTCAGACCCCCCTGCCCCCACAGCCATGTCAGGTACCCCACGTGCTGGCTCCTTGGCGGGTGCCAGCCTCTGATTGGTTTATGCGCTGGGCTGATAAGGCCAATACCTAGTACTTCTATGGTCTTTGTTATGTGGCAAGCCCTGTCTCAAGTTCTTTGTAATCATTCACTCATTGAAACCTATAATTCCCATTGAGACAGATTAAATTTTATTATTCCATTTTATAGCTGAGAATATTGGGACCTAGTGAGATTAATAACTTGTACAAAGACACACCTGTAGTAAGGATAAGAACTATGATATGAATAAAAGCAGTCCACCTTCTGAATTTGTGCCTTTAACAACCGCTGGAGTTTCCTGCCTCTACCTGACTAGGCTGTCTTGGGCTGGGACGATGAATACGTGGATGCACATGGGGTCTAGGGGAGGCTGCCAAGGCGACAGGGCTGACTCAGCCAACATGGCGCAGGACGAATCCCAATCCTTTCCCTCTTCAGTCATCTTTGACAAAACTCATCTATAAGTTGCCTGTTAACTTGTATTTCTTTCTGTCAATGGCTAGGGTTGCTGAGGGCGAGGGTCTCATCTGGTTAACCTGTATGTATTGTATCTAGCATAGCACAGGGCTCATAATAATTTAATACTAAATAATAATTTGTTATTGTTGTTTGTTGTTGATACAGGTCTGGACTCACTTCATTCTTTGAGGCTAGTATTTGACCTGCCTCCACAAAGACTTATGGCACGTGGTTCTAGAAAGGCTCATCCTATACTGAGATGAATTATGACCCACATATAAATCTTTGGGTCCTGGGTCTATGGGATAATTTCTGAGATCACATAATGCAAGGTGGAGACTCCTGTAGAGTCTTTCTCACTCTGTGAGTCAAAAGTGCTATTATTGGGCTCTAGCCGGGTAACTTGGTTGGTTGGAGCATCATTCTAAAGCACAGAGGTTGCTGGTTCAATCTCTAGTCAGGGCACATACAGCTCAAGAGGAGTTGTGGGGAGAAGTCATGCCTGTAGAAACATGTAGGAGAATCTCAGTGTCTGAAGGTAAACCATGTCTTCCAGCTGGGAGACAGAGCAGTGAAGAAGCTAGGACAATGTCTTTGGAGTTAATCAACCATTCAACACATGCTCATTGAGAGTCTGTTCTTTGCCTTGTCTGGGCAACAGGGATAGACACATACATCACCAACATAGACAGAATTGCAGAGCAATTCTGCTGCTCCTCCACCTCTAGCCATGTGAACTTGGGTGAATCACCAGTTCTCTAACATAAGGATTTTTATCTGCAAAATGGAGATAATAGCTCCTGCCTAATGAGTTCATTGGAGAATTAACTGGTATAATATATGTAAAGGGCTTAGCATAGACCCTGGCACACAATCTATGGTCAATAAATGTGAGATAAAGACTTCCTCTTTGGACTATTTCCAAGTCCATTGTGAATCCTGGCCTGGTGTGGCCAATCCAGGGAAAGGGAGCTTGGAGATGCCCCCAGGACAAGCAAGCAGGGCTGCCTCTGGACCTCCTTACAGTCTCCTCTATAAAAGGATTTCTTCAGATCCAGAGTTTCCCACTGGATCAATGACACTCTTCCCTGTCCCAATCTTTAGCTAAGTGTTCTCTGGACTCTCAGTCTTTAGGTGAGAGTCCTCCTGGACCTCCCGGCTAGAATGTGGATGGGGAATGTGTGATAGGGACTAGTGGAGTAACACAGACTTGCCGCTGTCCGTGGTGCTGATAACATTCAGGCCTGCTGCTCACCTTGTCACGTGCCGCTACTCTCTACTTCGTGACTAGAAGGAATGTCTGAAGTGAGTGTGTGTGTGGTGGGGGACCCAGATCAGTCAGCGATTGGCCTCAAATGATTCAAGACTTTTTCTTCAGTCCTGCAGTGCACAGGGTACCCCAAGTTAGGCAGGATAAGAGAATGTCTGGAGGAAAAGTGACATCATGACGTCATGGGACAACTGCCACAGCCTTCACAGAATTCCCCCATATGCTCATAGAACATGGTAAAAGTCAATTACCACCCTTTCTAGGAGAAACTGGAAGAAAATAATAACAGTAGGTAACATTTCCTGAGAGCCAGACTCTTTCACTTAATCTTTACAATTACATGTGAGGTAAGGACTTATTATGAAAGTTGTACAGATGAGGAAATGGGTTAACTGGCTTTCCCATGTTCACAAAGCTAGTGAGTGGGCAGAAGTGAGGTTTAAACTCAGGTAGCCTGCCTGACCAGGCAGTGGCGCAGTGGATAGAGCGGAGGACCCAGGTTCGAGACCTTGAGGTTGCCAGCTTGAGTGCGGGCTCACCAGCTTGGATCCAGGGTCGCTGGCTTGAGCAAGGGGTTACTCCATCTGCTGTAGCCCCATGGTCAAGGCACATATGAGAAAGCAATCAATGAACACCTAAGGTGTCGCAACGAAAAACTGATGATTGATGCTTCTCATCTCCATTCCTGTCTGTCCCTGTCTATCCCTCTCTCTGACTCTCTCTCTGTCTCTGTAAAAATAAATAAGTAAAATGTTTAAAAAATAAATAAATAAATAAACTCAGGCAGCCTGACTCTAGAGTCTTCTCTCCTAGCATTTCTCGGAGTCAAAATGGGAGAGCAGAATGTTGACAGTTTATCAGCATGAGGTCCCTGAGCAGGTTTGTGGCCAGGACTGGACAACACCTTGGCACAGCAGGCCTCAGGGGGGCACTGCTCTCTGCTAGAGGGGAGCCAAAGAGAGATGATTGGCTATCAGATGGGCCCTATCAGATTGGCTATCAGATGGACCCTATCAGATCTTTTCAGCTCCCCCTAGGCCTTCTTTTGGAGCAAGTAAGCATTGGCAAGGTGTGACTGTGGCAGCTCTTTATCTTCCCAGGGGGTTTATGATCTGTTTTCTGCCTCTGTGTTTGGGGTCTAGTGGATAGACCCCTGCAGGGCTGAAAACTATAGCTTCTCTTCCTTTCTTCCTCTTCTCTCCTCACGGACCAATCGGTGGTTCCTGGGTTGGGCCCCCTATTTGGGTACAAGTCCCTCCTGATGTGGGAGAAAGTCCCAATAACAGCCTGGCTTCCTGTGGCTGAGACCCCCTCTCATTGTGGAATGCCAGGACCCTCCCAGGATCCCAAACCAACAAGCCCCTGAGACCCTGCCCATCCCAGATCACGTTAGACCTGGGCTGCAGTCAGATTAGACTTTATCCTTAGCTGTTAATTACTGTGCCATCTTGGCCTTGTTTCCTGCCGAGCTCCTGGAATCCTGGGCAGCCAAGGCTGCACGGAACGGGGTTATCCTCTCCCCCGTCCCCTGGCCACCTCCGGACATCACCTTTGGGCACAAGTGTTCATCTCCCCACCACTTCCTTGAATAGTTAAAAACAATTTTTAGAAACCCTCAATGGGTTTCATGACCCAGTTACAGGATGTAGGACAGACCCAGGAGGGTGTGTGTGACTGTTTTGGTGACTGGGAGAGACGTTTTCTATGTGGTTGTTTCTATGTGTGTGGGATGTGACTCTGTATGGGGCTAAATCTATGTGTTCTCTCTATGTGATTCTGCGTGTGTGTGTGTGTGTGTGTGTGTGTGTGTGAGAGAGAGAGAGAGAGAGAGAGAGAGAGAGAGAGAGAGCGCATTATTCCTTGGTGTTAGAGTCTCACCCAAGGAGCCGGTTCTCTCATTCTACCTCTCTCCCCCTCCCCATTGCCTCTCTGCCTTGCAATGTGCATGTTTGTGTGTGTAATCTATACCTATTTGTGTTTTCCTGAAAACCTGGAGTGTTACTCATGGGGTGCGATTGAGCACCTGCTTATTAGATAGGCTGCATCTCTGCATGTGTGCCTTGGCATGTTTGTGTGCATGTGTGTGGGCTTGCCCATCATTTCCATGCCTGTCTCTCTGCCTCACAGGATCACGAGGTGCAGACATGCCAGTGGCAGGGGTGCGATGCTGACACTGGGCCACCAGGCAACAGCTCCCTTGCCCTGACCATTTCCCGACTTCCCCTGAATGGCAAAGTTGTTTCTTTGACATGCTCCCAGCACCTGGCTTAATAGACCTTCCTGGGAGCATATTCCCAGTTCCGCACCGCTCCCCAGTGACTGGGGACCTTTTGTCAAGCACATATGAAATTAAGTGAAATAAAAATCATATTAAAAATTATTACCATCTAACAGCCATTAGTCTGCACACTGCTGTCAGCCTGTGATGGATTCCTCACTTACTTCAATGAATGTTCTAACGACAGTGATAAAATCACTCAGAAAAAATAGAATAAACTGTTAACCCTCTCCCCATCGACACTTGTTTTCTTTGAGGAAACTACAATGAAAGGTCTTGGGGGGTGGGGTTGAGCCATCTGTGGCTCTTCAGACTGAAAACGAGCTGGGTGCGGGGTGCCTGGCTCCAACCCTAAGTTTTGGGAGAGGAGTTTGCCCCTGACTCGAGACCTCAGCTCTAAGATCTGAGCTCTGGTGTCCAATCTGAGCTGCTCCTCAGTCGGGTCAGGTAGGTCCTAGCTCTTGTATTTCAGACTTTAAACCAGCTTCATTTATTTTAAAAGATTTATGAAGCATCTACATCTGATAGGAAGGCCCAGGTGAACAGCAACATGGGTCTGAGCCGAAGCAGTGGCCCCAGGGGTGGGGACACCGGGCAGACCAGGGAGACGCTTTGAAAGTAGGAGAGCCGGAACTGGCGAATGGGTTGTGTTTGCAGCAGGGAGAGAGCAGTGTTGTGGATGTTCATTGCCAAAGTGACTAGAGGCTGGAGGACATTATTCAGGGAGATAGGGGAATGGATGGCCCTTCTTTAGTGGGAGGGAAGTTTAGTGTTAAGATCATTGAGTTTGGGGATACTTGAGACACCCCAGGCCGCTGTAGAGGAGGCTGCCGGACTCCTGGGTCTGCAGCCCAGAGGAGGTTTGGGCTGGAGAGACAGATCTGGGTATACTTGGTTCTCAGGTTGTGGGAGAAGCCAGGGAGTAATGGAGAGAGGAGAGTCCCAAGAACAGTACCCTGAGGACAATGAGCCATTAAGAAAGTCCCAGAAGGAGACAGAGAAAGAGTGGCTGCAGAGGAGGGAGGAATACAGGAAGGTGGGGTGTCTTAGAGTCCCAAGAAGGAGTGTTATAGGACTAGTATCTAGTTGGTAAAGAGAAATACTGCAAAAAATTAGATAGGAAAGGATTAATGTTGATGAAATGTTAATGGCCATATGGAAGTCATAGGTGACTGGGCTCAGAGGTGTGAGAGGAGAAAGAGGGAGTCAGACATAATATACACTCACATGCAGACCCCTCTTCCCTAAAAGAAGTTCCCGACACAACCCTTTGCTCTAGGTGTGATGGCTGAGACTCAGTTTACCCACACACAGGTGGGTGGACCTGTGGACTCCCGGGGCCTCCCCACTGTGATCTGAGACCCAGGTTAATGTCGTTCCTGTCTGCCGGGCCCTGACTGGCCTGTGGGAGATTTCCTGGTGTCACTTGGTGATCCTCAGAAGTAAAGACACATAAGCTGGTGTCCTCAGGACTCTAAAGGTTCACAGGTCCTGCTGGTTTGTCTGGGGGTGAGGGAGAATAAGCTTGGGGCTCCCTGGGGGAGCACAGTGGGCATTGAGGAAGCTAGCAGCACAGGAAAAAGGATGCTGTGAGGTGTAGGGTAGGGAGGGGTCTCTCTCCTGCAGGGTGACCATCACCTCCCCTCTCGTCTGTGAGGCGTGGTCCCCACTGTAAGCTGAAAGAACGAGGTCCCTTGCTCTCTGCCAGAGTCCCCTTTGTGAGAGGAAGGCAGGGCATATACTATTTGCGAGGAACCTGAGACACTTGAGGTTGAGGGATGAAAGGTGACCATCGGGGTAGAGTGGGGACTAGGGCTATTTGGAGAAGCCACGCGGCCTCCCAGCTGGGCTGCAGTGGCATGTTGCTGGACTCTCATCCCCTCCTCTCGTCCACAGGGAGGCACTCCCCACGCCATCTTGGGGACAGTGTGGACCTACATTTGGCAGCAAAATCAACCGGGAGGACGGATGATACACCAGGGCCTGTTTCTCTGCAGACAGGACATGCAGACGTGGCCACACCTCTAGGACTCAAGGCCCTTCCCAGTGCCGTCCACTCCCTCACTTTAGTTTCATAGGGCCGGGGTGATGTCTACCCTTTTGGATTTAAGTACCTAAATCCTTTCTCTCTGGCTTGAGCTCAAAGGGTTGAAGGGATGTTTTTTTTTCAAGGACCAGGAGGCCTTGCAGAGCCCAGGGGCAGGAAACGCAGCCTGGGCAGGGTCAGGGAGCCAGTGGGTCCCGGGCAGCCTCGTCCTCCATATCTCTGTACCTGGAACCGAACAGCCTCTCAGCGCACATGTCTGATCTCCATGTGCTTCTGTTCCATTCTCTGTCTGCATGTGGCTCTCCCTGCTTCTCCAGGCCTGTGGACAAACAGGACGGCCTCATGCACTCTGCGTCTCCACGTCACTGCGCCAAGCCTAGACTGCTTTGTGGCCGTCTATCCTGGGCATAGATCCCATGTTCCTGGGACTGAGAACCTGATTGGCTTAGGCTGGGCCAGATGTTCATCTCCGGTCCAATCAGGTATGGCTGGGGCCACACTGTAATAACAATAATAATGGGGATGACGGTGATAACAGCCAACCTACACTGAGTCCTTACTATGCACTGTTTTAAGTGCTTTACGTGTTTAATTCACACAACACTCCTATGAAGTAGGTGCTGGTATTATGAGCCTCACTGTATAGATGAGGCAGAGAGAGTTCAAGTGACATGCCCAAGGTCATACAACCAGCGTATGGCTGAGCCGGACTTGGAACCCAGCAGTCTGATCATAACAGCTATGTGCCTCACTGCGATGTTATACTGCTCCTTGACATGCTTGTCAGGCCCACCCCTGGAAAGGCAACTTTTAGAGCAAGGAGGTGTGAGCTGGACAGACACCTGTAGAGTCACCCGCTATAGTCAAGTTCACAGATAGTTTGCAAAGACCAAAGTGGCCTGCGCAGATCCCAGGAGTGGGAGGGCCTCAGTGATAGACCAGAGGGGTTGGGCTATGGAGACGGGGCAGCTGTCGGCCTGAGAGTCCAGGAGAAGACCAGTATGGCTAACGGGAGTGTCAGCGAGGGTCAGGCCTGGACAATTCCAGGTGAAGTGCGTGGGTACACACAGGAACGGCACAGGAGAGATCCATGGGGCAGACAAAGATTCCCAGCACCGCCCCGGGAAGGAAGGCGCTCAGGTCTGTTCCTGGGCTGGGCACTCGTTGGCTCTGGCCTGTGCAGAGTGGAGCCCCAGCGGGTAGCTGTGGGAGGCTGGAGCCAGCAGGGGCTGGCATAGCAGACAGCCGCACTCCTGGTCCGTGCGGTGCCCTCCTGAGCACAGCCCTGAGGGCTGCCTCTTGTCCTATGTTGCTGACCTATCTCAGTCCATGGGTCTTCATGAGGTCTCCTCTGTTCTTTGTGTCCAAGGCCAACGTATCCTTGGGGTGTCCTTCTCATCCTTGAGGAATTGGGACAACATGATGGGCTTGAGTCATAAAGTCCCAGCCTTGAATTTTGGTTTTATCATAATCAGTTAGGCTAGGGAACTTGAGCCAACTCTGAGCTGCCGTTTGCTCGTATAATGGGGATGATGGGACAGCCCCAAGATAGGAGAAACGCGGGAACTGCCCGCACAGGGCCTGCCGCTGGGCGGACACTCACCGGTGTAGCTGATGTTATCAGTCAGCCCTTTTGGCTAGAGCTTAAGTTGTGTTCATTTCATTCCCAGAAACACATCTCCTGTGGATGTCTCTGCTCTGTGTAGCTGGTAGCTCGGCTCAGGGCAGACATCTTTGGTGAGATGCTGAAGAACGAGGCTATAGGGTAGGGGTGGGGGTGGGGGAGACTGGTGTCCCTTCTAGATGGCAAGGTCTCTGGAGAGACAGGCTCATTGCATGTCCCAGCCCTCAGACATGCTGGCCTCAGCCTGTTCCCCGCTGCACTGTGGGGACCGGGCCCCCTCCCCCAGACTCCTCCTACTACACCTCCTTTCACTTCAGACCTCACAGAACCCCCGCCACTCTCTGGTTGGGAGGGGCTTGCACTCCGGTTTGGGGAGAAAAACAAGACCTTCCCTCAAGGCAGCCTCCGGCCTGCGACCCTCAGGGACAGGAAACCTGCATTAGGGTCCTGGGGCGGCTATAACAAAGTAACACACATTTGGTGGCTTAAAACACAGTTCTGGAGGCTAGAAGTCTGGAATCCAGGTGCCAGCAGCGCCAGGCTCCAGGGGACCCTCCTGCCCCTCCCGCTCCCCGGCCGCTGGCACCCCTGACACCCTTCCGCTCACAGCTGCGTCACTCCAATCTCTGCCTCTGTCATCACTTGGCATGTGTCTCCCCTCTTCCTGTAAGGACACGGGTGAAATTGGATTAGGGCCCACCCTAATCCAGTATGACTCACTTCGGCTTGATTACATCTTCAAAGGCTCTATTTCCAAATAATGTCACATTCACACACACCAGCTGTTAACACTTCCGTGTAGTTACTGGAGGGACTCCCTTTGACCCATAGCACCTTCTCAGGGGGGCCCTGGGACCCCAACAATGTCCTGCTGAGGAACAAAAGACTGGGGTTGGAGAAACAAAATCGGGAGGCAGTACAGGGGGCCAACTTGATCCCTCGGGAAGGAAGCAAAGGTCGGGTCCTCACTGGGCCTGGGCTAGGAAAGCAAGGGAGTCGCCAGTACCCCCAGAACCATCTCAGCGCCGAGACCCGACCCCCATTTCAACCCCCAGGACCACCTCAGCGCCGAGACCCGACCTCCATTTCAACCCCTGGAACCATCTCAGCGCCGAGACCCGACCTCCATTTTAACCCCTGGAACCATCTCAGCGCCAAGACCCGACCTCCATTTCTACCCCCAGAACCATCTCAGCGCCAAGACCCGACCCCCATTTCCACCCCCGGAACCATCTCAGCGCCGAGACCCGACCCCCATTTCCACCCCCGGAACCATCTCAGCGCCGAGACCCGACCTCCATTTCAAAAGGGACGGTCAGAACTGTGAGTGGGCTGGGATGAAGCTGTTATACTTCTGGCTCAAAAAGTCACACAGAGGGGATGGCCTCCCCCCAGACCTTGGCCCCAGAAGTGTGGTATCTCTTGGGATGACTTTGGGGTACAGTGATTCAGAGACTATTCCTAGGACTTAGGTCTCATGGACAGCAGCTCACTCATTCGTTCGTCAGATATTTCCTGCAGGCCCACTGTGTGCCAGGGATTGCACCTGGGACAGGGTTAGCCTCACGGTGTTGAGACATTGATCCAACAACCACTTCAGGAATGGTTATATGTTTATATAAAAAAGAGCCCAAGGAGCTATAAGAACATGTGATAAGGAGGCCACATTTTGATGGGGGGCTCGGGGAACTGAAGCAGAGAGGTGAGGGACTGAGGGAACCAGGCAGGGAGGTTAGGCCAAGCAATCCAGGTTGGGAAAAGGGCAAAGGTCATTTGAGGAGAAGGGCCGGTGCCCCTTAATGGGAATCTGCTGGGAGGTGAGAATGGTCTGAGGAAGCTGTTAGGTGACTGTGAGCTCTGAGGGGGTGACCAGGGACCAAAAAACAGGACTGCTCCACCAGGTGATGGGGACTCTGGATAGCTTTGGGTTAGGGTCACTATTCAGGGACAGTGAGCCAGTGACTGGTGTCTCAATTCTCCTCAACCCAGTTCCTTTCCTTTCACTTTGAGAATGTTTATTGAGCACCTACTAGAGATCTAATAAGGAGCCAGAGCTCCAGCCTCCCCAGGGAGAAGAAAGGGTGCCAGGGTGGGCAGAGAGCTGGGACACAGGGCAGAGACGGGGAGATGGGACCCAGCACACCAATGGGCTGACGGAGCAGGGAAGGGAAGGCATCAGGGGACCCCGCTCACCGAGACCCCACTGATGCCGAGGAAGTACCTCTGACCCATTGAGTCCCTGGATTTGCTCCCTACCATGACCAGGGTTGGCTCAGAGCCTACATGGAGTTGAACTTGTGGAGTCCCTAAGCCAACAGGACAGCAGGGTAGGGATGGCACAGTGGGATTGAGAGGTAGGACTGTGACCCTCTCTAGGGGGCTGGGCAGTCATTGGGTCCCCCGTGGGTTGGTTATCCTGACCCAGTAGAGCAACTGAGAACTTGGGCCGGAGACTAGAACTGAGCCGGTAGGAAAGTACAGTGGCCAGAAGAGCCTGCTGGGAGTGGAAGGAGGAATTGGAGGGTGTGTGTGCACTGAGAAGGTTCCAAGGAGTTTAAGCATCATGTAGAGCCCTAGGAGGCCCTGGATTCCACTGGCTCAAAGGCCTGGGGGTTCCCAGACTCCCTGGAGAGAGGGACAGCACTCTGCACCCCCAGTGCTGGAACTGAGAAGGCTACAGACCACGGAGTGCAATACATTCAGGGCTAGATTTCAGCTGGGCTCCACCATGGAGAGGCTGTGTGACCTGGGCCAAGTTCTTGACCTTTCTGATGGGTTTTCTCTGTAAAATGGGGATTGTGCCATTTTATCCCTGGTAGTTGCTGTTCCTAGAATAGTCTGGAGCATGTCGTAAGTGAAGGGTGAGTATGTGATGAGGGTCTGGCCACTCCGGGGTGTGTCTGGAGCATCGGAGTCTGCATCAGTGGCCTTGAGCGAAAGGAAGAGGCTGGTGTGAATAGATTGAGGGTGAGGGACAAGCAGATATCTGTCACCTTCTGGCACTGTGGACTCAACGTCTGAGCTGCGGAGAGACAGTGTCTAGGCAGGAGCTGAAGGGTCATTTCCGCCTGGGACCCTGGGGCTTGGGCCACTGACCGAGCGCCTGTGAGTCCAGAGAGATGCTTTTTCCTGAATCAGCACGGACCCAGCACAACTTCAGTTCATGGCTGCAGGGGGCATTTGGTGCCCAGAGGACTTACAGCCTTGTTGGCACTGTGGAGGCGGCCTCTGGGAAGGAACACAGTCCTGGCCAGGGTGGCACGGAGGGGTGTTGTGGGTGATCTCGTGTACCTGGCCCCTGCTCCTGGAAACCCGGAGTTCCCAGTGTGCCAGTGGGAGTGGCGGAGGAAGCCTGTCAGGGAAAGAGGTGTCATGCCTGCGAAGGTGGCTCACTGGCGCCCACTGCTGTTGGGGTGTGGCGGTCACAGTTTACATACAGGCATGCACAGTTGGGTGAAATGATACCCTCTGGTCACGTGCCCAAGGAACAAGACACCAGGATGATGCCTGGGACACGTGTCCACATAGCAGGGCTGGCTCTAGGGGGAGGGAGGCACCTAGGGCAAACGTGCAAGGAAGCACTGACTGTGGCGTGCAAGGGCGTGGTCAGCACTTAAAGGTGGGCGTTCCCTTACATTCTGCGCACTAGGTGCCTCCTTCCCCTCACCCTGGACCCAACAGTGACACATTATTTCTGCCTGAGCCTGTCATTGGGGGGCACTGAGTCTTGGACCAAACTCGTGTGCAGGATCCTCTAAGCTGACTCCGCCCAGCTGGGGGAGAGAGGGAGCACCGTCATGCTTTCCTTTGCAGGTATTAAATCCCTTAGTCCACTTCGAGTGGATTAGCATGAATGGAAATTCATTGCCTGGAATAAAGAAACAGTCTGGCCTGACCAGGCGGTGGTGCAGTGGATAGAGCGTTGGACTGGGATGTGGAAGGAGCCAGGTTCGAGACCCCGAGGTCGCCAGTTTGAGCACGGGCTCATCTGGTTTGAGCAAAAAGCTCACCAGCTTGGACCCAAGGTCGCTGGCTCGAGCAAGGGGTTACTCGGTCTGCTGAAGGCCCACGGTCAAGGCACATATGAGAAAGTAGTCAATGAACAACTAAGGTGTCACAATGAAAAACTGATGATTGATGCTTCTCATCTCTCTCTGTTCCTGTTTGTCCATGTCTATCCCTCTCTCTGACTCTCTCTGTCCCTGTAAAAAAAAAAAAAAAAAAAAAAAAAGTCTGGGTGAGGCTGGCTACTGACACGGCAGTATCAGGGGGCTAGAACATGCCACCCCGTGATGCCTTGAGCCATGCAGTGAGTGAATATGGGCAACGGGAAGCAGGATCGCCAGGCTTCACATCCTGGCCCTGCCACCTGCAGGCAGATGAGGGAGGGAGGAAGCTTCTTAACCCATCTGGGCTGCATCCCTGTGCCAGCAGGGACAATGGTGAGGACCTTCCTGTGGGGAGCTGAGAGGAGCCTCTGAGATGGTGCTGGGCAGGTAGGGCTCTCTCCTCACCCTCTAGGGATTGGATTCCAGATAGCTGTCCACCCCCCAATCCCCACCACCTATGGAGAGAACTGGGTCCCAGGCCTGGCCTTGTTCTCGTTGACTGTAGGCATGTGTGTGTGTGTGTGTGTGTGTGGAGGGGGAGGGTGATGTTGTGCCCACGCCCAGGCAGGGCTGCATTTGTGACCACCTTTATGAGTTCTGGCACATCTGTGTCCTCCCTATATTTTCTTAGCACAGATGACCAACTCACCTTTTTCTCTTACAAAAATGGATTTTAAGAGAAAAATGTACCTCCCTGTGGAGGACAGATCCAAAGTCTGGCCAGGGGAACTTATTAGCTGTATGACTTGGGGATAATACTAACCACTCTGTGCCTCGGCTTCCTTAGTTCTTCAGCAGGGATGACAGTGAGGCGACCCCATCGGGTTTGCTGAGCATTAGATGAGTTAATACAAGCAAAGCTCAGACGACGTCGTCAGGCCATCCTAAGTGCTGTCTGCGTCTAAGCTGTACCGTTGTCACTGTTGATATTAGGTGGAGCACCAGCATTACTTGTTGTACGGGGAGGCAACTATAAAGAGAAAAACAGCAACAATGCAACGCGGTTATTACATCCCAGCCAGCTCCTGTGGCCCGCAGGGGGCTCCCAGCCTGGGACCCACCATCTCTGTTTAAGGGGGTGATTTGCAGGGTTGGAGAGGCAGCTCAAAAGCCAGCCCCAGACAGACTTTCTTCTTGCCCCAAGCAGGTCTGAAGACAGTTCAAAGGGAAACACCTTCCCCTCTACAAGGGCAGTTGGCTTTACTGCCCACCACTCGCCCTCTGGGAGGCACCAGGGCAGCAGTCAAGGGCCGGACAAGACGGACAGATGGACACTCAAACCCCAGTTAAGCTGCAGGGTTGTGCCATTTGCCAGCTGTGTGACCTGGGCGGGTTTCTCCACGTATCCACCTGCAGGTGGGAGGTGAAGGGGTCCGGGGCTCCCCGCAGTCTTGGCTGTAGTCCCAGGCTCCTGCGTCATCATCCGTGAGTCAGGGAGGCCTTCAGGTCCACATCCAGGCTGGAGAGAAGCTGGGACAGGGACATCACAGGATGTGACTTGCAGACAACAAGAAGTTGGGCTGTTTCTCCACAAGCAGCTCTGGGCTCACATCTGATCTTGCTGTGTTCAGTGATGGAGAAAGCTGGTGGAGGGGGCAGGGGGCCCATGACAGTGGTCATGGGAGTTGTGGTGGCATTTCCTGTACTGTACTGCCATCGTCAAGGGGCCGTGCGGGCTCCCACAGAAGCTGCCTAGCGAGCCGCTGTGGTGGCCGAGGTGGCCTGGGAACGACCACGCTCACTGAGCAAAGCAGTGAGATGTGACTGGGAGGAACGAGGGGCCTGCCCGGGCCTCCCAGAACATTCTCCTTGCCAATTTGCTGGCGACCCTGCGCCAGTCTCTTAACCTCACGCCTCAAAGCTTCCATCTGTAAAGTGAGGGGCAAGCCCTGTCGCCTTTGGACCTCAGCCGGTTCCAACAGAGGTAGTTTATGGCAGGATGAGGGAACCTGGGTTCAAGGGCCAGCCCTGCTGGGATTTGCTGTGTGGCCTTGGGCAAGCCCTGTGCCATTCTGGGTCTCAGTTTATGCGTTGGTGCGCAGAGGTTTGTCTGGCTGGTCCTTATCACTTCCGGCTCCGGGGTAGGGGCGTGCAGTACTGGGATTCTGTAGGCTTCAGAGAGAATCCATCCAATGTGGCTGAGTGAGCCTGAGCAGGGGACAATCCTGCCTGCCAGGCGCCCTCAGCAGCCTCTCCACACATCCTGGGGGCCCTGAGCTGGGCAGGAAAGTGGGAACAAGAGTCAAACAGCTGGGCTTTGGTGTCAATCAGATCCTAGCTCCATTCCTGCCCCTGTGTGACCCTGCACGGTGTCTGCTCCATCCTGAGCTTCTGTTTGCTCGTCTGTAAATGAGAGAGACGGCAGTATGTGTGACAATGACACCATTGGGGTAAAGGGCTGGGCACGGTGTCTAGCTCCAATGGCTAATAATAACAGTATTGATTATTATTGTGTCTTACTGCTGGTCCTATTGTTGTGCAGTTTCAGAACTGGGGGGGAGTGGCCAGATACTACAAGGGTGGGGAGGCCAGGGCAGGCCAGGGCTTTGGAAGTGGAAGGGTTAAGTCTCCATGGAAACAGACATGCATTATTTATGCAGCCTAATGAATAAAACATTTATGTGGTAGGCTAATAAATTCCCTCACACAAAGCAAAGTAAGCTACGACTTAAATATCGGCCTCCGCTGGCTGGCTGAGTTATGGCGCCTGCTCAGGGAACCCTCTTGGTTTTATTCCTCCATCAGCTGGAGGGAGGAGGACGGGGCATATCTGAGGGAGGGGGTGGCCGAGACCCCGAGACCCTGCCTAAGTGGCTTTCTGGGCCCTGACTCCAGACCTGAACCCCCGCTGGACCCGCCACTGCTGTGGCTCCGTCTCTCCCAGGCCCCAGGATTGAGTGACAGGTGGGACTGGTTGCTGCCCTGGGGTTGGCCCCTGTTGGGTAGAGACAGTCAGAGGCAGGGTGGGGGCTCTGCTTGGGGAGATGGGGTTCCGGGGCGTGCACACCTACCTGCGCTGGGTGACATGAGCACACACTAGGAGGTTTGGGCCCTGCTGGGTCTGCCCTGGGCAGTCTGGGGTCACACCTGCCAGTGGACCTGGGACAAGCCATGGGGAGCCGAGGGAGGTGTGAGCAGCAGACTGTGGGGCAGTGGGGGAGGCAACTCCCCAGGTGGGGGCCCACCCCCACCTCCGTCCTGGGCTTTCCTCTCACTGCTTTCCTGTCCCTCCCAGTATGGCTTGCCTGTCTCCTTCTCTCTCCTCTCTCTTTCTCTTGCTGTCTCTGTTTCCCTTCTTTCTCTGTCTCGGACTCTTGCTTTCTTCTTTATGTTTCTGTCCCTTTCTATCTATCTCTTCTTCACTGTCTCTCTGTGTATCTCTGCCTCTACATCCAACGGTTTTCTCTCCGTCTCTGGCTCTTTGAATCTCTGCCTCTCTTCCTGGGGAATGTCACAGGGTGGGGACAGGGATCCTCTGCCTGGACCTGTCTGTGTGAGGCCCCCCTGTGTGGCTGTGAGGGGGGAAGGGGCTTTCTCAGAGTAGGAGGGGTTGAGCATTTGTCCGAGGAACCTCGGGAGTGGCAGTGACCCTGGGGATGTGAGCTCAGGTCCCACCCACACCAACACCACAGGGCACGCATTGGGCCCCTTAGCAGGTAGGCCTTCTCCATCTGTCCTCAGGAGGACAGAAGCCACAGAGTGGAGATTTCCAGGGGAACCTGAAAGCAAGTCCCTCATGTTGGATGAGGGCCTCCTGGCTACTCCCTGGGCGGAGTCCTGGCTGTGATATTCACATGACACCGGGTGGCAGTGGCCTCCCCTCCCCTACACAGCTCCTCCCCCTCCATCCCTGAGCTTCAGCTTCCTGCAGTGGGGGGGGGAGGAGGTCTGTAGCCCCCACCCCATGACTGCTCCCCAGAGCGCCAGCACCCAGCTGCGTGCTGGCCACGCCCCTTCCTACCCTTCTGGCCTTCTAGCGCTGCATAACCAGTAACCTCAGACATAATGGTGTAAAGCTACCATTTCATTACATTCATGATTCTGCGGGTGGGGACTTTGGGCAGATACCAGAGTGTCATGCAGGGCACAGAAGATATGGCCTTCCTCTGGTCCATGTGTCTGGGACCAACTAGGGGTCTTGACCTGCTGGAGGGGCTCAACTGGGACCACATGTCTGAGGCCTCGGATCTTCCCATTGACAAGGGCTGAAATGTCCATGGTGGTGGCTTTACCCACAGGTTGGTCACCTGAGCTGGAATGGCCCAGCTCAGGGAATGTCATTCAGCTTCCCACTCAGCGCCAGCCTCCCCTGAGGGAGCTGATCCTCTTAAAGGCTGGGCCTGGTACTGACCGGACCTCATTTCTGCCACATCCTATTGGGCACAGTGTCACAGACCAACCCAGAGCCAAAGGGCTGGGGATATACTCCACCTCTCGGTAGGAGAATGGCATGTTCAGTGAGGGAAGGATTTGGGGACAGCATTTTGGAGACGAGACCCCACCATCCAGTGTCATGATGGAAGGGAAAGCTTCCTTCTGTCCAGTGTGGGTGAAGTCCTGAGCTTGTAGGTGAGGGCTTTAGGGTTCACTCTGATGAGCGCTTGTGTGTGTGTGTGTGTGTGTGTGTGTGTGTGTGTGTGTATGGGGGTGGGGGTCCTGCAGTGGCAGGTGGGCGCTTGGTTCCAATCTAACTGGGAATTTGTGTTGAAGGGGCCGTGTCTGTCCTCAGACTGGTGGCACCTAGGATGTTGGGGGCATCTCTTAACTCTTTCATCAATCCTGCCAGGAAGTTCCTTTTATCATTTTATAGATGAGAAAAGGGAGCCGAAAGGACCCACCAGAAGGCCCTGGGTTGGGACTGGTCTGCCGTCACTGCTCTGTCCACTGCACCTCACTTCCCGGGTCCTAGTCCTGTGGGAGTGGTTTGGGGGAGGGCAAGGTGGCAATGAAGGGGGAGCATTTTGTGTGAATTACTGACCTGCTCTGAGTGTGAGGGCACCCACATAGCCGTGGGATGTTCAAGGCATGCCAGCTCTTCACAGGAGCTGGTTTTCACCCTCGGGATAGTGAGTGAGCAGAGGACAGAGCTGTACCACTCCCCCTCCCCCACCCCAGCCCCAGCCCTCCCAGCAGGGAGCCTGGTGAGAGCTGCCCAGGGAACTCGGTCTCCAGGAGATGGTTGGGGCCGGGCTTCAAGCAAGACTTTGAAGACAGCAGCAGGAATTTGATATCCCAAAGGCAATTCCTGATCCTCCCTGAAAACTACCACAGAGGCAGAAGACTACAGGGGTTCCCGCCCTGCAGGAAGCTCCCAGGACTAAGAATAGCGGCCATGATGGCTTCAGGATTAGGTATACCTGGCTTCAAATGCAGGCCAGCTCACCACTTGCTCAGTGAACGGTTTTGGACAGGATGTACACTGGCCACGGGAATACCCCAGAACACCGGAGCCACAGAGCGGGAATGGCAGGTCACCTGGCGGCAGCCGCAGGATTACAGGCTGTGTGCTCAGTAGGCATTGAGTGCAGAGCAAGGGACAACCCAGTGTCCCTGCTGAAAATCATTACTCTCTTGGGGATTTCTGGGACAGCCAGCTTTTCAGCCACCTGTCCAGGTGTGAAAGGCTATCAGGCGAGCCTGGCTACCTACCTGATCAGCCAAAAGAGCTTCCAAAATTAGAAGCCACATGTCCTTGGAGGAGAGTCCATTCCACCCCGGTCACTCGGAGACCACCTTCAGGGTGCTGGCCGAGCCCTGCTGCCTTCCGTGAAGTGAGGGTGCCGATCGAGGCCTCCTCTCCTGCCTTCTTCCTGTGGGCCCCCAAACCACTTGTGAAACCATTTGAAATAGAAAAATAATCAACCCATCTTTCATTTATTGATTCACCAATTGGTTTTGTACTCATAGGTGCTGGGGTGCAATTGAGGATAGGATAGGTACAGTTCTATCATCTGGAGGTTGGTGGAAACCCAGGTTCCGACCCGAGTTCTTTCTCCTTCTAGCTGTAACTTAACCTATCAGAGCCTCATTATTCCTCATTTATGAAATAAAGGATAATAGTGTTTGCTTCTTAGAGATTAAACTTTTAGGGGATGGGAGAGGACAGAACTAGAAATCAGGAAAACTAAACTGCCTTGCATGTTCCTTGTTTAGTAGATTTTATTTTTGAAACATAAATATTTTACATATGTATGAAGCAACAATTTTTATTGATTTTAGAGAGAGGGAGAGGAAGGGAGGGAGAGAGAGAGAGAGAGAGATAAAGAGAAACATTCATTTGTTGTTTCATTTAGTTGTATACTCACTGGTTGATTCCCATATACGTGTGCCCTGACTGGGGATTGAACCTGCATCCTTGGTGTATCAGGACGATGCTCTAACTGACTGACCTAACCAGCCAGGTCCTAAAACAGTAATTTTTAAAAATTGAAAGTGAAATGAGACAAATGAACATAAATGTGTGTCCACTTGGTGTCATAATCAACATAATCACAGGAAGAGAAAGTAACTCAAGTGACTTTTATATATTTTTAAAATTTTTTTAGTTCCAAAATTAAACTTAACGGGGTGACATTGGTCCCTAGGAATACATAGACTTCAAGTGTACATCTCTATAGCGCGTGAACTATTCATTGCATTGTGTGCCCATCACCCACAGTCGAGTTCTTGTCTGTCCCTGTATATGTATTTGGGCCCCTTTTCTCCCCTCTCCCAGCCCCTCCTTCTGGTAACCACTTCACTTTTGTCTATGTCTGTGAGTTTTAGTTTTATATCCCACCTATGTGTGAGATCATATCGTTCTTAGCTTTTCCTGATTTACTTATTTCGCTTAGCATAATATTCTCAAGGTTCTCCCATGTTGTCACAAATGGTGAAATTTTATCATTTCTTATGGCTGAGTAGTATTCCACTGTATATATGTACCACATCTTCTTTATCCGGTTCTCAACTGAGGGACACTTTGGTTGCTCCCATGTCTTGAATAGTGAATAGTGCTGCAATGAACATGGGGGTGCATATGTCTTTCTGTGCTAATATTTTTGAGTTTTTGGGGGTAGATACCCAGTAGAGGGATTGCTGGGTCATATGGTAACTTGATCCTTAATTTTATGAGGAACCACCATACTTTCTTTCATAATGGCTGTACCAGTTTACATTCCCACCAGCAGTGAATGAGGGTTCCTATTTCTCCACAGCCTCTCCAACACTTGATATCATCTGTCTTGATGAGAATAGCCAATCTAACAGGTGTGAGGTGGTAGGAATCTCATTGTAGTTTTGATTTGCATTTCTCTAGTAGCTAGTAAAAATAAGCGT
The DNA here is from genome assembly GCF_036850765.1 of Saccopteryx bilineata. Taxonomy (NCBI): domain Eukaryota; kingdom Metazoa; phylum Chordata; class Mammalia; order Chiroptera; family Emballonuridae; genus Saccopteryx; species Saccopteryx bilineata. The sequence continues at coordinate 9,496,331 of NC_089491.1, read as the reverse complement.
TTTTTCATATATCTGTTGGCCATTTGTCTGTCTTCTTGGGAGAAATGTCTGTTCAGGTCTTCTCTCCACTTTTTAATTGGATTGTTTGTTTGTTTTTTTATTGAGCTTTGTAAGTTCTTTATATATATTTTGGATATTAACCCCTGTTGGAGCTGTTGTTTATGAATATCATCTCCCATTTGGTTGGCTGTCTTTTTATTTTGTTGTCAGTTTCTTTTGCTGTGAAGAAGCTTTTTATTTTTTATTTTTTTGTATTTTTCTGAAATGAGAAGTGGAGAGGCAGAGAGACAGATTCCCGCATGCACCCAACTGGGATCCACCCACATGCTCACTAGGGGGCAATGCTCTGCCCGTCTGGGCCGTTGCTCCATTGCAACCGGAGGCATTTTAGCACCTGGAGCAGAGACCATGGAGCCATCCTCAGCACCCGGGCCAACTTTGCTCCAATGGAGCCTTGGCTGTGGGAGGGGAAGAGAGAGATAGAAAGGAGAGGGGGAGGGGTGGAGAAGCAGATGGGGGCTTCTCCTGTGTGCCCTGGCTGGGAATTGAACCCAGGACTTCCACACGCTGGGCCAATGCTCTACTGCTGAGCCAACCAGCCAGGGCTGTGAAGAAGCTTGTTAGTTTAATATGGCCCCATTCATTTATTTTTGCTTTTACTTCCCTTGCCTTTGGGGTCAGATTCATAAAATATTTTCTATGGCCAATGTCCATAAGTTTGGTACTTACGTGTTCTTCTATGTAGTTTACTGTTTCAGATTTTATATTTAGGCCTTTGATTTATTTTGAATTGATTTTTGTGCATAGGGACAAATTATAGTCAAGTTTCATTCTTTTGCTTGTGGCTTTCCAATTTTCCCAGCACCATTTAGTGAAGAGATCTTCTTTTTTCCAGTGTGTGTTTTTGGCTCCTTTGTCAAAAATTATTTGCCCATATGCATGTGGTTTTATTTCTGTATTTTCTATTCTGTTCCATTGATCTGCGTGTCTGTTTTACTGCCGATACCATGCTGTTTTGATTATCATGGTTCTATGGTATAATTTCAGGTCAGGTAGAGTGATACCTCCAGCTTAATTCTTTTTTCTCAGGATGCTTTGGCTATTCAGGGTTCAAGTGACTTTTAAAATCAGGAATTTGGCATACATTTTTGGATTGAAATTAATTTCAGTAATTCTACTGTTGGTGGAGGGCTGGTCCTATCATTTGTGTGCATACAGTGAAATAATGTCAATAAGGAATTAGGTTGGTGTCACTGAGGACCTGGAGTTTTTGTGTAGGAGAAAGGAGATATGGATATAAGATCTATGAAGGTAATTAAAAATCTTGTAGTCCTAAATTTGAAATGGAAGTGGTATAAATTTATTATATATTTTATCTAGAAAATTTTTAACAGAAAGAAAAAACCCATATCACCTATGTCTGTCCACTGAAAATAACTAAAAATGGTGAATAACTCAGTAGCAATGAGCATCCCTAGTACTCAGATTATGATCTCTGAATAGCATTTTCCTCTAAAAGAAACCAGGAGAAATGATTAATTTTTGAAGAAATGGTTGATTCCAGATCCAGAGTGGGAAATGTACAAGATGACCCTGGACTATCTTGCAAAGGAATATCAAAGGCTCCTAAGATTGTACCACAAAGAGTCAGAAGCAAACCTGAAAACTAGTAGAAAAAAAAGGGAAAGAATCAAATATACATCTTGCCATTAACATGAACATCACCTCAGGTAACCAATGAATGGATCAAGGGAAATTTCCCTTTAAAGAAGTTATCCAGCTGGTAAGTGACAGAGTCATAAATTAGAATATCACTATTTTGCAACCTCTAACGAAATAATGGGTCTAATCAATTGGCTTCAATAGTTGCAAATATCTCCAAGAGAAAATAAAAGATAGCCAGACATTATGTATCTCTTGATGAAATATGCAACACCACTTATAAAGTAGTGCTGCTGATAAAATAAAATGGAATGAAATTGGATCAACCTCTTGATCAACTACCATCTGAGAGGAAATACAGAGGATGGAGGAACGTCCTGAATGACACCAGGGGGATGCAAGCAGCCCAGTCCTGACGAGTGAGACATTCTACGGGGCAAGTGACCTGGTTTCTTCAGCAAAACATTGTAAAGGAAGCAAAAGAGTGACGGAGAAGGCAATAGAGGGTGGGTAGTGCATATGGTCAGCCATGGAAGCCACAGGCTCTGAAAGGTGGGAAGTTCAGGTGTCAGAAAATACAGGTGGCCCGGAGGTTACATGGAGCAGCTGGTAAGAACCAGGGACCTTCAAAGGGTCTGCGGACCTAGAAGTCCACAGCCAAATGGCTGTGGTCAAGAGTGGACGAATATGGCTGTCAGGTGACTTCAACTGGAAGAACTAGGCAGATCAGTAGGAGGGGCATCTGAGGGCATGTGTGTGGAGTGAGAGGAGGGAGAGAAGAATTCTGGCCAACAGCTGGGAGCTGCAGGCCAATGCTGAAGTCTCCCCCAGGTCTAAAGCTCAGAATGTGATCTGGACACACATGGCTTCTGGCTTTAGAAGGTCTCCACCCACATCTCAGATTCCTCCATCCCAGTCTTATTCTTGCGGTGGGCAGTGCTGAGCTCAGAAGGCAATCCTATTGAGACAGTGAGTGAGTTTAAAGGAGGTAATTATGCTTAACCACATATTAAATGGAGAACAAAAAGGGTGAAGTATTAATTAAGAATATTTCTTCCTTGATGCCAGGGAACATTATGGACTTTTCAATGGTTGTGTCCACTTCTCGCGCCAAAGCCCAGTGTCCAGGTCCCCTCAACTTCCTTCTCGCGGACCCCGATGCTCATGTTGCTTTCTACAATACTTTCAAACCTATTTTACTCCCTCTGTCCCTTGGGTCTGTCTTCCAGGACTGGGTCATCTTATCTCCAGCTGTCCCTTTCTGCCCTGGGGGAGGCAGACAGAGGTCAGGGTTGCTGGAGATAGTGTAGCTAAGAAGAGCATAGGCTTTGGTGACAGACCCAGCTACCTAACTCTGCTACTTACAGCTGTGTGACCCTAGGCCTCCATGAGTTTCCTTCTACATCTAAACATGGGGATAATAATTGTATCTCTTTTCTAGAGCTGCACTTTCCAACAGAACTTTCTACAATTCTGAAAGTGGCCTATATCTTTGCTAACACAGTAGCCACTAGCCTCATGAGGCCACTGAGCACCGGACATGGGGTGAGTCCTTATGGAGATGTCCCATAAGTATAAAGGCACACCCAAGCAGAAAGAAAGAAAGGTAAACACCTCATCAACACTTTTAATGTTGATTACATATGGAAGTGATATTTTGTATTATTGGGATAAGCAAAACACTATTAAAAAGTAATCTTACCCATTTTTTACTCTTTAAAAATTATGTGTGCGGCTCACATTATATTTTGTTGGACAGTGTTTGAGATAGAGTCTTGAGAAGATTAAGTAGTGTGTGTCAAGTGCTCAGCACAGCATCTGGCACTGGGAAAGCCGCTCAGTAAGTGATCGCTGTTACTTTTGTAGATATTGTCCTGAGTAGGTGGAGGTCAGCGCTCAGATGTTCACAGGCTGGTGTCCGGCTTCCTGCTGGGTGGGGCCGTGTGGGCAGGGGAAGGGAACTCAAATGCATTTAAGCTTCAACTATGGCAGGTAACCCACCAGGGGGGCCATTTAATCCTCACATTGGCCCACGAAGGAGATCGAATGTTCCCCATTGGAGGGATGGGGAAACTGAGGCTCAGAAAGGTGATGTAACTTGCCCAGCTGGTTTTGTGACAGAGCAGGAGTTCTTGGCTCTGGGAAAAGGGGTTCTGCCTCAGTAGCTCTGTTTGCCTGGGAGGTGATATCCAAGCCCAGGAGACACCTCCCTCCTCCCTCCCCCCCCCACCTCCTCCCTCCTTCCCCCACCTGCTCCACATCCTCTCTGAAGTCCAGGCCCCCAGCCCCTATCCTCTCTCCTCCCATCCCTTCCCACCTGGACTTCCAGAGGAACTAGTTTCCTTCTCCAAATGTACATGGACTCTTTTCCCACAAAGACACCACATATGTCGTTTCATACGTTATTTGTTAACTTCATCAAACAAAGTACAATTCTCTGGCACTAATGTCAATCTCCACAGCTCATTGGGTTTTTTAAAATAGTGGAAACACAGCCCTCCTCTGGCAGCCACAATGAGGAAGGCAGCGCGCTCCAGCCGGGGAGAGGAACCCTCTGCTTCTCGCCCCAGAAAGAGCCATAAAACACGCTCAGCGCTGGAGCACGCGCCCATTTGACAAAGACAATTTGATTTGTCCGCAGCTTCTAAAATATTCATTCCACTTTGATGGACTATCGTTTTATAAATATAGATTATCATTAACCGACACCGGCGGTGCGCTGCTGGCCGACCCAGCGCCACGCCACCGGTTCGGGATGAAGACGTCCAATAAAAAAAAATCATTATCTCTGTCTGCGAACCCTGATCTGTATCGTTTGGCTCATTTGCAGTGCAGGGGTCAGTAACTCACACTAACGGCCTCTGTTTGTGCATTTCACAGCCCTGCCACCCCTGCTGAGGAGATTGGCAGGATGCATCTCAAGTTCGGACCAGGGGAAGGAAATGAGGTGATTGGGCGGGGGTTGGAGGGTGGGGGTTGGGGGTTGGGGGTGGGGGGGGAGTGAAGAAGGCCCAAAGGCTCTGGTGGGATCACGGTGAGAGGGCTGGGTTAATGTGTTTCTGGGGAGGCAGTGCAGTGAAGTGGGCGTGGTTATGAGTTTTGGAGCATGTCAGACCCAACTCCACTACTTACTTAAGACCTTGGGCAAGTGAGTGAAACCCTCTGAGTCTCAGGGTTCTCCTCAGTAAAATGGGAATCACCATCGTACCTATCTCCTATGAGACTGAGCCGAACACATGGCCTGGCGCTTTTGCACCTGGCGACTGTTAGTTGCAGTGATGACGACAATGATTGCTGTTCTTTGCATTCACTTTGAGCCCTGTAACAATCTGCTTGACCTTCCTGAACTTCACGTTCTTCTCATGTAGGACAGTCTCAATAATACCTACCTCCAACATCTGTAAAGGTACAGTGAGCCGACGCGCCTAAGGAGCCCGGCACATTGGATGGTGCACTCTAAGCACCCTTGAGGGCTGTTTTGTTTAAGCTCAATGAAAGCTAGACAGAGTGAATAGGGAGTGGGTCGTCCCAGAGAGCCACGGCCCCAGCAGCATTGCTCCTGAGGACTCAGAGTGCATAGCGTGCATGTATAAGTCTGGAGCAAATGGGGGCTCAAGGTATCATGTCAAGATAGATTCGGATTCAGAGATGTCCTATAAGGGTCTCTTATTCTGCCAAGTCATCCCTACCTCTGAGCATTCTGGGTCTTGGTGGGACCTGAATAAGAGCTGGGGGTGGGGTAGGTGAGTTTATTGGCGCTACGCTGCTGGGGAATGAATTTCAAGGTGGGATTAACAAGTTGCCTGTCCTTGGGAGCAAAACCTCATCAGCAGCGTTCCTTCTTACATTTAGCCATTTGAGAGAAATATACAACCAGGTACGAGGGTGGGGGTGGGGGTGGGGAGAGCAATTGCAGAGGCATTTCTAATGAGAGGTGGTCCGAGGGAGAAGAGAAATAGCAAGGCAAGCGTGGGCTTGACAGCCAAGAGCAAACCTCCTTCATCCTGAACAGGAGCGGAATGAAAAGGAGTGAAAATAAACTCTTGAATTCAAGCTCCAGCCAGGGCCATAGATGGGGCAGGTGGCCTAGAACCTTCCAGAGGATGCCAGCATTGAATCCCCTGCTGTTCCCTGAAACAGCGTGCTGTGCGCCAGGGCCTCATCTCAGTGGGAAGACAGCCCGGGGCACTCAGCCCCAAAGTTTATTTAAGTGAAAAAACGCACCCAGAGACAAGAAGGAGTGTTACACCACTGTCAAGTTTTAGACTTCGCCATCAAGCAAAAAAAATTACATCCCGTCCCGACGAGCGACTAATCAAGGCATGGCAAACGGTCCTGCAATAAATTACTCCGGCGCGAAATAAACCACACAAACAGACCGATGATAATAAATGTAAATTATTTCTCTGAAGAAATTTTCTTGGTATATGAGTAATACGAACCATCAGGAAGGCGTCTTCCTTAACATTAATTACAGAAAATGACAAGTGAGCTGATGACTGGGAAGGCTCATTATCTGAGAACATATTCACAACTTTGCAATTTGCGCGAGATGTACTCCGGCTAAATTAATCTCCCTTCTTTGCATGAGCCTCTTCTAATTTTCATGTTATTAACAGGTTTGCAGTATCAGTCAGTGCTTGTCACTCTAATCAGGTTTCAGCATGTTCGCAAAAGCGAAGCGTCATTTATAAGGATAAGCCCTCATAATGGTGCTTGCTTTCATGTGGAGAATTCTACAAGGCTGCTTTTAATAAGGTACTTTAATCATCTCCTTTGCTCAACTTTTGGCCCCACTGTTCCTTTATGAAGAGTCATTAAAAGACTTTGAAGTTCATCAAGGAGGAAAAATTCATGACATTGTTCAGATGAGGTTGGGGATGGTTCTGAGAGGAAGCCTGGAGGAAGTCAGAAGGGGGTGGGTTCTGTTGGTCCAGAGCCTGGACAGCAGGCAACCTGTGCCCATCGCCTCTACCACTCAACGCTCTGTGGGGTTACTGCTCAACCAAGAGCCCTCTGGTCCAGCCCACAGGGCAGGTTTCACGGTGGATGCTGAGAGAGGCCCTGCGGCTTGGTTAGAGAAAGCCAGCCTGTCAGGACCCTGGACAGCTCCCAGATCCTCTGAGGAAGGCTGGGAAGGAGGTTTTTATACAGATCTGTTTTGATGGTCTGTTTTGCTTTGGAAATTACTGAATTTGGGAGACGACACTGATTTCTCTGAATTCAGAAAGTCTTCCTCACTTTTACATGGGCTTTCAATTCAGAGAAGGCTAAGTTTTCTATCCCAGCTGGAGTGTCCATAAGGGTGCTTTCAACCTCAGTGGACTTATCAACCAGATCGACTGGAGAGAGAGAGAGAGAGAGAGAGAGACAAGGAAAGAGAGAGAGAGAGAGAGAGAGAGAGAGAGAGAATATGCAAATGAGCATGGCTCACAGGGGCAAGACAGGGTTTATCAGGGAGTCAAGGCTCAGGTACACCTTGTTTCCTGCTAAATTCACTCGAGAGAGGTTGAAAATGTCCTCACATATTTTCATCAGCAGAGATGCATGACCCTTAGTTTGCCTCCGGCAACCCTTGGTGGCCTCTGGCAAACAGTCCGAGCTCACTGTTATTGCAGAGAATCCTTCTTGCTGTGGAAGCTCATCTATTTGGACAGAATTCTAGATGGAGAAGCAAAGACAAGTCCTGGTCTTAGCTGCTTACTCATTCTGGGAGCCTGGACAAGTCACACTTCTCTGGATCTATTCCTATAAGTGTGTTTCTCTCCCTGTAGGTGAGGGATGGTCTTAGGATGATAGCAGTGCAGTAACCTGAACTCCATCCGGGCTGGGCTAATGTCAGCAGAAACTTTTGCTTAGATCACAGTGGTCACCTTTTTCTGAGACCTGCTCCCTCTGTCCACAGAGCCACCATATTCCTGCTATTTTGCAACGTGTCTTGCAAAGTATGTCATTATGTCTCCAAGTGCCTTCAGAGATGCCAGCCTGGCTTAGCTTTGTGATGGGGGCTGGAGGAAGGGATGGGGCCTCACAAGGCCAGAGCCTTAAAGGAGACACAGCCCCAGTGATGGTGGTAATGGACCCAGACAGCGGACCTTGAGAACATAGCTGGGGCATTTCCTTCAGCACGCTTCCCAACCAGGTGAGCCCTATTGGTTCATCTCCATCTGTGCCTGGGAGGGCTCTGTGTTTTAATGACAGCCCTCCTCCAACTCACCCAATGGGACTCAAGGTCATTGTTGTTCATTCAAAGAAGCAGAAGAATGAGGTGTCTGGGTTCAACTTAGTAAGTAATGATGGGTCACCTCCCATGTCAGGCGGCAAAATTGCATCTCAGAGTCATAAACTCCTTTGCACTCTTTCAGAGGTGGCAGCTGTGCCTTCAGGTTGGGGGACCACGGCGGAGGGAGGGACCCTGGCAGCGCAGTGTGAGCCCATTCTGCAGACACAGTGCCCCAAGGCTGAGCTGGGGCAGGCTGGGCCCCCACACCTCCGACCAAATGAGGACTCAGAGGGCCCTGAGCACCAGCAAGGGTGGAGGAAGGGTGCCTATAGGGTTCAAAACAAAATAATACCGAACTATCAGTCTAGTGTAGGAAGTCCAACCAAGCCCTGATTCCCCCCCCCATGATGGCTTATTTATTTACCATTCTTAGAAGTTCTTTCATTTTTTCCCCTCTTTATTTTAAAGTATCTCTGCTCTGGTGGAACTCTAAGCGTGCGCCTACTCTGCCCCTGACACGACCCAGTGCTTCTCCCCCACGCCCACTGCCTGGGCATGGGGTCCCAGGTGGGTCTGGGGGCGGGCGGGCAAGGGTGTGCCAGGCATGTGTGTGTCTGTGTCCATTTGTGCTCCTGAGTTTTTGCATCTGTGTGAGCAAGAAACCAGCTGGGGTGAGCAGAGTCTGTGGAGGCACGATGCCCCCCTGGGTGGGGCTCTCTCTCTCCCTCTGTCTCTCCCTCTGTCTCTGTCTCTCCCTCTGTCCCTGTCTCTCCCTCTGTCTCTGTCTCTCCCTCTGTCTCTGTCTCTCCCTCTGTCTCTGTCTCTCCTGGGCACTTGGGAAGGGCCCTGCAGGGCAGGGGTTGGAGCAGCGCCAGGCAGCAGCAGTGGGGCGGCCGTGGTAGATACTCAGGTGCATGATCTGACCCCACAGACAGGCAGGCAGTGGCCATGGTGGCAAGGCTTTCTCCGAACCCACTCCCGGGGACCCTGCCCTGCGCAGGCCAGGGCTCAGAGAGGCAGATCCTCAGGGAAGGGGTCTGGGCAGACATGCAGGGATGACTTTTGCTCTTCTCTCCATCCCTCAGTATCTTTTGCTCACCTCTCTGGTCCCTGCTCAGTGGGTCACATGCTGTAAAACCTGTGGTCCTGGGGCTCCACAACCAAGTGATGGAGAGTGACCCCCAGGCCAGACCGGCAGCACTGACCCCCGGGGAGTGGCGCCCTGGGGGAGGGTGACCCCCAGGCCAGACCCGCAGCACTGACCCCCGGGGAGTGGCGCCCTGGGGGAGGGTGACCCCCAGGCCAGACCGGCAGCACTGACCCCCGGGGAGTGGTGCCCTGGGGGAGAAAGCAGCCTTCTAGTGATGTTTCTGTCGCCCAGAGGGCCTCCAGGCCTTGGGAAGGATCATCCTCCAGCTGGGACTCGTTGGACCACAGCGTCTCGCAGGCCTCCGCATCATCTAGTTGATTCTCATGGTCCAGATGGGGCCACCGAGGCCTGGCAGAAACTGTGCCTTGTCCTGGGCTGTGCACTGCGTGAGAGGCATTCCCACACGGAGGCCTGGACTTCTGGCTTCCCGTTCTGTTCTGAAGGCCTCTCCCTCCTTTGGCCTTACTTTTCAAATGGTACAAATGCCTTCCTTTTGAGGCTGTATGTGTCTGACTTTTGCAAGTATCGGGGGTCCGTTGGAAGCAGATACGGGGATCAAGGTGGATATAATAACCAGCCTCCAAGATGCCCCCCGTGAGCTTCACTCCCTGGAACTCACCACCCTGTGTAGTGCCTCCCATGCTGGACCAGTCTGTGTGGCCAGTAGAACACGGACGAAGTGATGGGTTGTCACTTACAAGATTAAATTATAAAACACTGTGACTTCCATCTTGGTTTCTCTCTCATCACTCACTCTGGGAGAAGTCAGCTGCCATGTCACAAGGACATTTAGGCAGCTTTATGGAGAGATGTGTGGCTGAGGAACAGACCAACAACTACATAAGTGAGCCTGCAAACACACCCTCAGCCTCAGCCGACAGCCAGACCCCGAGCCAGAACCACCCAGCTGAGACACGCCCAGGGTCCCAGCTCTTAGGAACTGAGACAGAACAAATGTTTGCTGCTTAAGTTAATAAGTTTGGAAGTCTCTTGTTACAGAGGAATAGATAACTAATACACCGGTTTGTTTTCTAATAAAATGAGGCTGGAAGGTTGGATTGGCCTCAGATTCCAGAGTGATAATCAGACTCTGGGAAAGGACAGCAAAAAATCAGAATGACTTAGAGATGCCAACAGACTGAAGCATGAGGCTCACCCAGTTCTGTTCAAGGACAAGTGGGATCAGATCTTGAGCTGGGCCAGGGCACACAGGGTGACAAGGTCTCACCATCTGTTGGCAAGATAGGTAGGGAAAGGAATGCGCTCTCCTCAGCACGGAGAACATGGCCCTCTGGGTGGTCCAGGAAGACTGCAGCGACCTTCCAGGACTCTCCAGGCGCTGCCTAGCCTCAGGTGCCTGGTCTCGGGCCGGGATGGGGGCATTGCTCTCCTGGCTGTTTAGATGGGGCTTGAGCCGGGCGTTTGAACTCTATCCTACAGGCACCAGGAAGCCTGGGAGGGTGTTGAGCTGGGCTTGGGAAAAACGACGAGAGCCGTCTGTGCAGTGCGTGGGCCAGAGGGAAGTGACAAGAGGCAGGGACTCTTTCAACCCAGGAGAGAAGGCCTACGCCCTGAGCCGAGGCATGGAAAATGTGGGAAAAAAATAAGAAGCAAGTTAGAGTTCTGGCCCATTCTTGTTCATGTCAGAGCACCATGCTCCAGTCCGTGCTGGGGACTGGGGTCCGTGGCTCCCCCAAGGGGTGATAGAGTGTATGTACCCCATAGGGGGGTATATGAGGAGTTCCTGTTCGCTGCCTCCCTCACACTCTCCCCCTCCCACCACGGGAACAAGCGCCAGGTGTCCTGCTATCCAGGTGTGCGTCTGTACTGGGGACTCCCCTGCCCCAGACCCAAAGCTTCCCTCTCCCCCGGGGGTCCCCAGGAGGGTGGGGAGACCCTCTCAGCAGGCAGGTGGGGCGGGGCACCCTAGTCATGGGAGGCCTGACAGCCGCCTTCCCCGCATCCATGGTGAAGTTCACTTACGATAATGTCAGTGCACTTTGCAGGCTGACAGAAATCCCACCGATAATTGGGAAGAAGGGAAAAATGAAAACATTAAAATTTGCCGTGTCATACGTTCCCCTTTTCTGCTTGTCTGATACCCACCGTCCACTGACAGATGCTGTATTATTAACACTTGATTAAAAATCACTTCAGGTTTGAACCAAGCCGTCGAGAAGGGAGCGTCTTGACAAGACTTGTGTTTTGTGATTGACAATTAGTAATATTCCGTGTGTCACAACACAGATAGTGTGACTTACTGGTGCTGGAGTAATGCAACACATTTCATCTGACGCCTCAGATGGGTACATAGGCATCAGAAAGGAAAGATGGGTCTCGTTCGCTGACTTTGATTACCAACAAAAGAGAGATGGCACCTACCTGGTTTGCCGTGCCCTACCTGGATTCCTGTCAGTCAGCCCGACGGGCGGGCCAAGGTCCCCTCTCCTCTGCTCCCTGGGAACGGAAACCTCAGCAGAGGGGGACCTCATTATGCAGGCCTCAACTTCTCTATCAGCCGCCAGATCCTTCTGTCTGGAAAAATGAAAGCTGCTCGCTCTGACGCTGCCTTGCGTCTCCAAATTACCAGCCTGCTCCTTTTAAAACAAAAGGCTTCTCTCTCTCTCTCTCTTTTTTAAATAAAACGATCATATCTTGATTGACGGGCTACATCCTTTTCCTTCAGCTATTTTTCTAACTTGGTGTCAGCGAGAGTTGAATTCAGGGGCTTTTTTTTTTTTTTTTGTCTCAGTTCTAATTCAATTCCTTTTAAGTGCTTTTAAGAACAGTGCAATTCAAGGTCTTTCCTTTTTTGGGTCTGACCCGATTATTGAGTTTGATTTCCTTCTCTGCTAGGATTATCCAGGCAGGGAATGGTCCTAGGTGTTCGCGAAAGGGGATGAATTTAAGGCGATTTCTCTCCGTGAACTTGGGGAGAAACGGCCTCAGGAGTGATTGAGATGTCCTGCAGCACCGGGTGCCCCGGTACAGAGGAGCGAATGGCCGTGTGAGGGTCAGCCCGGCTCCCCACCCTGAGCGAACTGGCCCTTCTGAACTTACCAGAGGCTCTGTAGCCACCTGCTCCCTTGCCTTTGTCCCTCCCACCCGTTCCCTAGACGCCCCAACCGGGAGCACGGAAACCATTCCCTTGTTCTCTCCTGTGTCCCCTGTGCTGGAACAGTCTCGGGCATGTAGAAAGCAGAGTATTTGTGGGATGGCCGCATTGGTGATGGGGACTTGGGGCAGCCTGGTGCTCAGACTCTGAGGACTGACTCCCACAGGAGGCGCGCTGTGTTGGGGGCAAGTCAGCTCTTGGGGCCCAAGGGGGTCAGCATTTCTTTCCTCACACTTGCCGCCCCAACCCAAGGGGCTTAGCTCCCCAGCTCTGGTGGCCCATCACCCCAGGGGAAGTCTGCAGGGGTCAGGCTTTCTGAGGGCAAGAGGCACCATGTTTCCGCCATAGTGAAGACAGGCATGAGGTGGGCCGGGCGCTGCCAGGAGGGGCGCAAGAGGGAGTTATGGTCAGCTGGGGTTGGTCATCACTCTGCTCCCACAGGACACCCCTGGCCAATCTAGACTTTACTTGATTTGGGCAGAACTGACTTGTTTATTCACTTATTCATTGACTTATTCATTCATTTGACAGACATTTATTAAACCCCTAACTCCACGCGCAATGGCTGGCAGCACTGGGATAGGGACTTGTCACCCCCCTTCTCTCCCTGGCTCCTCTGTCCGCCCGCCTGGACACTGCCTTTTCTTTTCTGGCTGGACTCTTGAGACCCTATCTGGACCCTGCTCTCAGGGACTTGCCCCTATCTTCACCTGCTGTTGGCTACCAAAGGCAGTACACCCCAACTGAGCCCTTGAGCACGTCCCACCCAGCCTTGGGTCACTCTGGGTGCCCCACTCTCTGAAGGGGCATCTGCTGCAGCCTGTAAGGAAAAAGGCTTAAGACCCCGTGTTAGGGTTACAAAGGGCTCTGTCTCCCATTGCTCTGGGCCCTCGGGGTGGGGTGGAGCAGCAGGGAGCTTGTCAGAGCCATATCTGTGTTCTCAGCCCCCAGCCCGAGGCTGAGGGGAAACAGGTGGGTTAAGGGTTAGGGACTGGCCACAGGGAATGCCAAAGTTCAATCAATGATTCATCATTCATTAGTTGAGTGCCCTTGGGCAAGTGATCTGACCTCTCTAAGCTCAGCCTTCTCATCTGCAAAATGGAAAGAATTCTGGGACCCACTGCAGAGGTTCTAAGACGGGGGCTCTTAAACCTGTACGTGCTGTAGACCAGTGGTCCCCAAACTTTTCTGGGTCACGGACCGGTTTAATGTCAGAAAATATTTTCACGACCGACCGGCCTTTAGGGTGGGATGGATAAATGTATCAAGTGACCAAGACAAGCGTCAAGAGTGAGTCTTAGCCCTGGCTGGTTGGCTCAGCGGTAGAGCGTCGGCCTAGCGTGCGGAGGACCCGGGTTCGATTCCCGGCCAGGGCACACAGGAGAAGCGCCCATTTGCTTCTCCACCCCTCCGACGCTCTTTCCTCTCTGCCTCTCTCTTCCCCTCCCGCAGCTAAGGCTCCATTGGAGCAAAGCTGGCCCGGGCGCTGGGGATGGCTCTGTGGCCTCTGCCCCAGGCGCTAGAGTGGCTCTGGTCGCAACATGGCGACGCCCAGGATGGGCAGAGCATCGCCCCTTGGTGGGCGTGCCGAGTGGATCCCGGTCGGGCGCATGCGGGAGTCTGTCTGACTGTCTCTCCCTGTTTCCAGCTTCAGAAAAATGAAAAAAAAAAAAAAAAAAGAGTGAGTCTTAGACGGATGTAACAGAGGGAATCTGGTCATTTTTAAAAAATAAAACATTGCTCAGACTTAAATATAAATAAAACGGAAATAATGTAAGTTATTTATTTGTTTTCTGCGGACTGGTACCAAATGGCCCATGGACCGGTACCGGTCCGCGGCCCGGGGGTTGGGGACCACTGCTATAGACCCCTTTGGCAGTCTGGAGAAGCCTGCGGGTCCCTCCCCAGAACTTAATGATTTTTAAGTGCATGAAAAACATATATGCATAATTACAAAAGAAATCAATTTATTAAAATATAATTATCAAAATACAGACATTTTGATCTAGCCACATGTGTGCTGCTTTATTCAAACAGCAAGATCTGGTGGCAGGTCTAATAACCACCGTGATTTCAAGGTGGTGGTAAGCATAAAGAATATCTGAGAACTATATAGCAGCTGTCATATGATGTGAAAACATCTGTGATTTCTGCCAGTGACAATGTCATGGGTGCTGCTAAGACTCATTCCTGGAGGGAGGAACGGCTGGATTTCAGTTAGAGAGGAGTCACCTTTCCGGTTCAGGTTTAGGAGCCCTGTTTCGGAGGATGTGCGTAGGGCCAGGAATGGGAACCAGGGAGAGGCAGCCACGGGGACCGAGGGGCAGGGGCCGGAGGGGAAGGACTGTGGGTGGCTGGGGCTGGCCTGATATAAAATCGTGGGGCCCTGGGTTCTGAGTGTGAGTCCTTCCTCTGCTGGCGGCACAGATTTCCAGCGAAAGACAGGTGGTGTACGCATGTAAGCTGCACCATAAGTTAGCCCCACACGGTGGTGGTGGACCACAGCTTGTGTTCACAGTGTCCACTGTGGGCCATGGTTCGTCTCACGCGCTGTCTCAGTTACCACAAGGGCCCTGTAAGGTCACCACCCCTGGGACCCTCACCTTTCAGAGGAGGAGACTGGGACTCTGAGGGTCACATCTTTGCCCAAGTCCACACAGCTGGGGGCTGGGGGGTGGGGAGTTTGGTATCAAACCCAGGTAGGGCTAATTCCAAAGACCATGCTTTGTACTTGTTGCTGAAGTTTAAAATGTTTATTTTACAATTTGGCAGACTTGAAAAGGCATCTTGTTATTCTGTCCTTAAAAAAAAATTATTGCTGAAGTTGAAAACTTTGCCAGGCTCTGATTTACTAATGGTTTTGCCTCTGGGTAAGTGCCCTGTTCGGGTTCTTGGCCTCGGTGCATGCTGGTCAGCCATCTCTGAGACGGTGATGTTTTCTTATGTTTGTTCTGACTACTTCTACAGATACTTACTACTTTCTGAACAGTGAATATGACTTGGGGGTCTTTGTTTAGAAATCCCTCCCCCACATTTGCCATTTGCTGCTTTTGTACAAATATTATATTTGTTGGTAGGATTCATTACAACATAAACCAATGTCCTTGTCATTTGAAGGCAAAGGAACTCTTCTTGGAAATTGTCCTCAAACCAGGGTGATCATCAGATTCAGTGAGCCTCTCACTAAAACACAGGCTCTGGGCGGCCTGATTCCTTGGTGTGCTGGGCCCCTCTCCTCATGCTGAAGGCAGGTAATCCATGGAACCATCGCTGTGTAGCACCATTTGTCTGAAGAATATGAGAAGTCCCAGGTGCAGGAATAAAGCATTTGAACAAAGTTAACAGGCTTCTGACTAAGCTTTCACATTTCAAATTTGGCCCTGCCCCTTATGAGCTGAATAAGAGAATTGGAGAAATATCTTTGCCTCTCTGAGCCTCAGTTTTCTCTATAAAGTGGATAGCATCACCTCTAACTCACAGGGCGTGGTGAAGATAACTGAGATCCTATACATAATGCATTCAACATGGCGTCTGACCCGTGGGAAGAGCTAAGTAAATGTTAGCGGCTGTAGTTGTTACTAAGACTAAGACTAAAAGGACCCTTTGGTCTGATAACTATTCAGATAGAGCATTTGCTCAAAGGAGACTGAGACTTGGGTGCCTGTAATGATCACATTCTTTAATAGGGAATGTTGCTAAGTGGTCACCAAATTCTCCTAACACAAGGGACTTATGTGCAAGACATACCAGGTCTAAGGCCCTAATGCAGGAGCAAATGGGTCCAGGTTGCGGGGACAGAGCTGGCTGGGCTCCTGGGAGTCACATTCTAATGCCCAGGGTGGCATGGTGACCTCTGGGGAGTCCAGGCAGGCAAGGCACCTGTACTCAGGGGCCCATCTGATGGGCGGGGCAAGAGTCTCTGGGAACGCCTGGGCCACCGCAGAGGGACAGCAGCATGGCAGAGTAGGAGGAACATGGATTTGACTCCCAGATCTCCTCCTTAAAAACTGTGTGATTTCAGGAAGTCCCTAATGTCTCTGGTGAATCACATATACCCTTCAGAGATTTTAAAAAAAAAGATAATATGTAAAACACTTGACGAAGGGGCCAATAACATCATGGATACTTGGTAACTATGGCTTTGATTAATGTGGTGGCAGCTTGTTGGGTCCATGAGTGGAGGGTGTCAATTAGAGTTAAAGTGAGACCTCTGTCACGGCTGGGAAAGCCAGGGAAGAGCTCTGGAAGATAGAGGGCCTTGGATAAGGGCTTGGGACTCATAGCTGCCCAGCGGGGTCAGTTGTGGCTCAGTGGGCAAACTGGGCCAGGTTCCCCCAGGCCTATCAGATGCCAGGCTTGGAGCCCCACCTAATGCTCACATGAGAAACGCTATTCACTGTCAACGTGATTTAGGAGCAAAAATCCAAAGGAATCAACTCAAATATGTACAATCAAACAACCATTTGGTAAAGTGGTCAGAGACGAGACCTATTTGCCTGATCAGTGTTCTCCTGCATTCCAGCCACAGAAAGCGTAATGAAAACAGAGACGCCGTTCCCAGAAGCAATGGAAAAATACTTAGGAATAAACTTAATGAGAAATGCATGTGGCCTATATAAAGACATCTACAAAATTTTATTGGTGAAATAAAAGAAGACCAGAATAAACGGAGAGGCATACTGCGTTTCTGCATGAGAAGACCAAATATTGTAAAAATGTCAAACCACCTCCATGCTAATCTGCAGGTTTAATGCAATAACAAAACAGTTCTGCAAAAGGAACTTGACAGAATGTGTCTAAAATTTATCTGGAAAGAAAGCACTGGTCAGAATTTTCTGAAAAGGGAGAGCATCGATGTAGTCTTACTCCATGATAAAACATAGAAAAGTCTCAATAATTAGAGCAGTGAGAATGTTGATGAAAAAAAGAAATAGATTTTAATGGATGAGAACAGAATGCCTGGAGATAGATGAGATCCCATGTAAAAATTAAATATGATAAGGAAGCCACCCTAAAACAATGAGCGAGGGATGAATTATTTAGTAAACGCTATTGAAAAAAACGACCAGCAACTTGAAACAATAATTTGTGATTTAGATAAACACCTTATACTTCAGATCAAAACAACTCCAGCTGCATGAAAAATTCAATTCAGAAAAGGACCAAATACTGAAAAATCTAGCAGAGAATGGACTGAGTATTTATTAGCTCTTCAGAATCTTCCTTTTAAAGAGACTATGCCAAATTGTATAAAATGTAAAATATACACATACAATAAAATGATATAGAGATATGATGATTATTAAGTACAGTATTTGCATGGAACAAGAACCATGAGTATAATAACATATTCAGGGAGATATTTTTCCTTTTTAAGAACATTTTTTTCAATAAATGAAAATCAAAAGCAGAACCTTTTATCCGTTGTTTTTAGATGATTAAATATTGTAAAATCTCAAATATGTATGAGGATAATCCCTTCGTCTGCTATTGCTCCTCTGTCTATAGTATGAAGAGTTAGAAAATATTTAAGACAATATAATCTCCTAGGTATGATCTCTTAGGAGGAGCCACTGATAAATGTTTTCACTAATTCTCTTAGTTCTATGAATTCCTGCTTTACTTCAATTAGATTTTCCTCAGGCTGGGGTCAAGTGTTTTGTCAACTCACCCTAAATTTTAAAAAACATTGTTTTTTATCGTGGTGAAACTTCTAGAAAAGTGCACCATCTTAGGTGTATGGCTTGGTGAACACCTATGTCACCATCCACAAAGATGTGAATTATCTCCAGCACCCAGAAGTTTCCCTCCGGCCAGTCCCCCACCCCTTTTCTGGTTTTCACATGAACCAGTCTTGCCTTTCTTGAGCTTTGCATAAAGGGAACCATACAACCTATATTCTTTTGTGTCTGGCTTCTCTGGCATTGGATTATGTCTGGGAGCTTGATCCATATGGCAGTGTGTATTAATAGTCCATTTTTCGTGGCTGTCTACTATTCCATTGTGTGACTACCACATTTCATTCATTCTAGTGGCCCAAGGGCATCAGGCTATATAGAGAGACTGGTACTACAGTCTTATACCCTCCAAAGCCAGTGACTTTGCACTTCCTTCTGACAGAGGAAGAGGGGAGAGAACCCACACTCAGGAGAACTGATGGCCTCTCACATCCACCCCTTGTCTTGGGAAGCCCCTTGTGGCATTTAGAGAAATTCAGCATCCAGGCCTTACCAGACATCTGGCACCCATCAGACCAAAACTCAGAACTTCAAAATACCCACATTCTTCTCCCTTGGGCCAAGGGCCTGGTTTCGAGGGACTGTAACTGTCTGGGGGGGGACATTTGGTTAAACAAGAAGAAAGGGGAGCCACAATGCAGGTGTGTGGATGAGCACCCCCCTTACCCCACCCCCCCAAAAAAAACTCCCTCGCACTGAAGGGGGACGGAAAGATGGCAGATGTGAACCTTCCCAGCCCTCCCAGGGATTATGAATATTGTAACCCAGCGAAGTGGAGTGGCCACGTAGGGTACAAAGAAGGGACTTGTGCCTGGCTGGTGTCTGCCCTGAGGCAGAGCCCCCTGCGGAGGGACACTTTGAGCTGCAACCTGGAGGAGGGGCCGGAGCTGGCCAGGAGAAGCCTCAGCAGGGAAATACAGGATGGAGTGGGGAAGGAAGTTCCGGGTAAGGCCCTGGACTTAGTGCTTGGCAGGCTCTGGGCACTGGTCCCGGGAGAAGGGAGAGAGTGTTGGGAGATGGGGCGGGGAGGCAGGGCAGCAGCCGGGCCCTGTGGGACCAAGGAGGGACTTCACCAGAAAGACACTTCCAGTTGGGGAGTATGTTGGACCAAAGGTAAATGCAGGGAGACCCATTTACTCATCTGTAAAATGGGATAATGATGCCCTCCTCACAGAGGTGAACGGAGGTGGGGATGTATTGTGAGGTGCTGTGTTACGCCTCAACAAAGGACCAGGGGACACAGGTGGCCCTGCTGGGGCAGGCGCACAGGCCCTGGGGTGGTTCAGCTTCCTCTGCTGCCCCTGGGTCCTGGGCTTGGAGCTGGGGAAGCACCCGATCAGTGCTCTGGATGAAATGAGAGAATAAGGGCCATTTCCAGCTCAATGGTCAGTCTTTCCAGTGGATTCCATGGCCAGGCAAGTCACTCAAGGCATCGTAACACCCCCTGCATGGCGCCGTTGATCACTTTGAGACAGACCAGCTCACAAAGTAAATATCCCACTTAAATCCTCGGTGGACAGTAGCTGTTGTGGTTTGGGGCACCAGTGAAGTGTCTGTGAAGGAGCTGTCTGTGATGGGGGGGCCACAAGGCCGTTTTCCTGGTACCGAACACCCCCACAGACAATCCGATAGCAAGATTGAACCCCACCTGCAAACACACCCTGAATCCCCTCCCCCGCCCCACGTGGCCGCCAGGGCTCACCAGGACCCCGCGGCAGGAGGACTCGCGGCTGCTCTCACCGCTCCCATGCACGGCCCGTGACCTGATGTCCGCTCCAGCCTTCCTCCTGGTAAAATATTCGGCTTGAACTTTACACACCCTGTTTAAACACTATAGTACCTTATCATCGATTCTACTCCTCATCAAAAATAAAAATATTTTGCTACTGCAAATAAAAGCAAATATTTGATACCACTTGGCCTTTTTCAGTGCATTAATTAGCAATTTGCTGGATAAATATTGCTGTGTAAATCAACGTCCATTTCCCAATAATTGAAAGCCAAGTCAGATGGTATAGAAACCTTCCCCTCCCACCCACCCCTCCAACCCCCACCCCCCCCATGTACTCTCCAGCTCCAAGAAATGTGGCCCTTGCGACTGTGGCTGCAGCAGAAGTGGCTGGAAGAGGCTGCCATGGTCTTGGGCGGACCAGCCCCTGGACTCCAGCTTTGGCCTTGGACAGAGGGAGGGAGCTGGAGGTGCTGGCAGTGGGCTGGAGGGTGATGGGCCCCACGCTCTGCCCAGTGGTGTGGGTGGGGGGTGGCTGGGCCTCTCAATGCCCCACTGATGGTTGGGGCAAATGTGAGAATCAGATTTGGCCAAGGTTTTAGATTAGAACAGGATTAGAATGGGTTTTAGGTTAGGATTGATTAGAATGGTCGTCAGTCTGGAGTAGGGGTTCTAGGCATGAACTTGGGAACCCAACCAATGTGTGTGTGTGTGTGTGTGTGTGAGAGAGAGAGAGAGAGAGAGAGAGAGAGAGAGAGCGGGCGAGAGCACCCCAGGTCAGCTACTGGCTGGCTGTGTGACCCCAGACAAGGCACTTCTCTGAGTCTCGGGTCCTTCACCTGTAAAATGGGTATAATACCTGTAAAATGGGTATAATAAACGTCCTGCCTCACTGGATTGTTCTGAGGATCAGTGGATGGACTTCATGTGCTTTGCCCATGGTGTGTGCTCAGCAAATGCCAATGGTTGTTGGTTGGTTGTGGTGGCGGTTTTCCTTCTGGGTCTCTTTGGGTCTAATCTCTGGCCCTCTGCCTTTTACCTTCAAGCTCTTTCTGCCCAGAGAAGGTGGTAGATGAATCCTTGCCCATCAGCTCTTTGCTCAGTGTCTCTCCAAAGTATCTTCCTGGTCTAGGAAGCAGAATCCTAATGACCGACTGTGATTCTACCCCAGTCCCTGGCATGGCTGGGGAGGAAGGAAAGAGGGCAGGGATGGCCCAGGTGTGGCCAGGGCTGCAGAGGGGGCTCTTTTCCCTACACTGTATGGTCTCAAACCTGGGGTGCCCCCAGCACTTGGGTCGATGGAAAGGTTGGCCTGAGCAAGTGGAAAGGGGTGTGAACAGTCATGCTGGGAACACGACGGTGACCTGAGCCTTTCTGTTTAACTCACTTTATGGTTTTTCTCTGTTAATTTGTTAATATAATGAATTATATAGATTTCCTCCTAAAGAATTATGAGTTTAAATACAACCTTTTTTTTTTTTTTTTTTTTTTTTTTGTAAATGCTGGATTTGTGAATATTTTATTCAGGATTTTTGCCTTTATGTTCATGAGATAAAGTCCTATTTTCCTTTATCATACTATAGTATCATCTGTTCTTCATCTTTTATTTATTTATTAAAATACTACCAACCTCCTAGAAAGAGTTGAAACACAGTACCTCCTCTTCTATTCTTGGATGTAGTTTGCTTAAGACTGATGTGATGGTAGTTAGTTTTATGTATCAACTTGACTGGGCCATGGGATGCCCCGTAGTTGGTCAAACATTATTCTGGGTGTGTCTGTGGGGGTCTTTTGGATGAGAACACCATTTATATTGGTAGCCTGAGTAAAGCAGATTGCCCTCCCTTATGTGGGTGGGCCTCATCCCATCAGTGGAAGGCCTGAAAAGAACAAAGAGCTTGACCTTCCCGCTAGTCAGCGGGAACTCCTGCACGACTGCCTTGAACTGGGGCATTGATTTTTTTCCTGCCTTCGATCTCTAACTGAAACACTGGCTTTTCCCAGGTCTCAAACCTACCAGCACTTGGTCTGGAATTATACTGTTTGCTCTCTTGGATCTCCAGGTTGAGGACTGCAGCTCCTGGGTATTGTCAGCCTTCACAATCATGTGAGTCCATTTCTTAGAATCTCTTTGTATATTTATATATTAGAGACATGTGTATCTCTCTCATTGGTCCTGTTTCTCTGGTGAGCCCTAATACAATGTGATTATCTGTTCATTGAATGTTGGTACTGGTGGGGTTTTATTGGAGGGAGGAGGGGTTAAGTTTTACATTAATGACTCAATCTTTTTTTAATTTTTTTAATTTTTTGTATTTTTCTGAAGCTGGAAACGGGGAGGCAGTCAGACAGACTCTGCATGCGCCTGACTGGGATCCACCTAGCATGCCCACCAGGGGGCGATGCTCTGCCCATCCGGGGCGTCGCTCTGTTGTGACCAGAGCCACT
The DNA here is from genome assembly GCF_036850765.1 of Saccopteryx bilineata. NCBI lineage: Eukaryota > Metazoa > Chordata > Mammalia > Chiroptera > Emballonuridae > Saccopteryx > Saccopteryx bilineata. The sequence continues at coordinate 9,474,266 of NC_089491.1, read as the reverse complement.
CTAGCGCCTGAGGCAGAGGCCACAGAGCCATCCCCAGCACCTGGGCCATCTTTGCTCCAATGGAGCCTTGGCTGCGGGAGGGGAAGAGAGAGACAGAGAGGAAGGAGAGGGGGAGGGGTGGAGAAGCAGATGGGCGCTTCTCCTGTGTGCCCTGGCCGGAAATTGAACCCGGGACTTCCGCACGCCAGGCCCACGCTCTACTGCTGAGCCAACCGGCCAGGGCCAATGACTCAATCTTTAATGATTACAGGTCTCTTTAGAGTTTCTAACTCTTCTTGCGACAGTTTTGACATGTTACATTTTTCAAGAAATTGAACATTTTGGACCAGATTTGCAATTTTATTGGCATAAAGTTGTTCAAAATATTCTTTTGCGATTTAAAAAAAAATCACTGTTTTATTTGTTAATTCCCAATATTATTTGTTTTTGCCTTCTCTTTTTTTAAACTAGCTTCAGTTTTATTGATTTTGTTATTGTTTGGTTTTAATTTTAATTTTTTCCTGCTTTTTATTATTTCCTTCATTTTTTGTTTTTTGGGTCACTCTGTTATTCCTTTTCTAATTCTTGAATTGGGTGCTTAGCTTATTAATTTTCCTTCTTGCTTGTTGTCTAATATAAATCTAAGCCTTGCCTCCCAAGGTTTAGCTGCACCCACAAGCTTTGATACATACTTTTTGAATTATCCATTATTATCCTTTTTTAAAATCCATACATTATTTACAACTATGCTATAACATAGAATGTCATTCCTTATCTTTTTATTAATTCTAATTTTTTGCATTGTGGTAAGAGAGAGATGATTTGTATGCTAGCAACCCTGGAATTTGTTGAGATATTCTTCATGTTCTGGCATCAGTCATTTTTGCAAACATTTCTTATGTGCTTGAAAAGAATACGTTTTCTGTAATTGTTTATTTCAGGGTTCTGTGTTTATTCATTTATACATTAATTGTCGTGTTCAGATGTTCTATAGCCTTACAAAACTTTTGCCTGTTTTATCTATAAATTATTATTGATTATACTTAAAATTTTCCACTACAATAGTGGATTTGTCAATTATAAGAATAAGTTATGTTTTTGCTTTATATATTTTGTGAAATTATGATGTTAGGTACATGCATAGTAATATAATTATCATTTAGTACAGGTGAAGTGTTCCTTTAGGTATTATGTGCTGTTGGTATCCTTTTTACCTTATTGTGGTTTTTGCCTTAGAGTGTTATTCCCCTTATATTAATATAGCCACCCCAACTTTTATTTGCTTAATATTTACCTGGTATAACTTTTTTATCCCTTTAATTTCTATTTTTCTTGTTCACCAATAACTAGATTTTGATCTTAAAATTCATTCTGAAATCTGATTTTTAATTGGATAGTTCAATCCATTTGCATTTATTTTAAGCTGCCAATAAGTCAATATTTAGTGCAACTATATTATTTAGAACTTTTCCTTTTACCAGACTTTTTATTTGCATACTTCCCTGTCTTCGTTTGGATTGGTTAAATTTATATTCCCTTTCTTCCCACTCTAGTCTATTTTTAGCCTTATAGTGGTTACCTTTCACTTTTTTTTTTTTTTGTATTTTTCTGAAGCTGGAAACGGGGAGGCAGTCAGACAGACTCCCGCATGCGCCCAACCGGGATCCACCCGGCACGCCCACCAGGGGGCGATGCTCTGCCCATCCGGGGCGTCGCTCTGTCGCGACCAGAGCCACTCTAGCGCCTGGGGCAGAGGCCAAGGAGCCATCCCCAGCGCCCAGGCCATCTTTTGCTCCAATGGAGCCTCGGCTGTGGGAGGGGAAGAGAGAGACAGAGAGGAAGGAGAGGGGGAGGGGTGGAGAAGCAGATGGGTGCCTCTCCTGTGTGCCCTGGCCGGGAATCGAACCCGGGACTTCCACACGCCAGGCCGACACTCTACCACTGAGCCAACCGGCCAGGGCCACCTTTCACTTTTTAAAAATTAACATAAATTTTAGAATAGTTTTAGATTTACAGAAAAATTGTGAAAAAAGAACAGAGGTTCTCATACACCCACCCTCAGCTCTCCCTGTTATTAACATCTCACATTAGTATGGTTTATTTGTTACAGTGCATGAACCAATACTGATCCATTATTATTTCCTAAAGTATATTAGCCATTTTTCCTTAGATTTTTCCTACTGCTCTTTTTCCATCCCAGGGTCCCATTCAAATTACCATGTTCTATCTAGGTCTCCTTCAGCTCCTCTTGGCTGTGATAATTACCCAGAATTTCCTTGTTTTGGATGACAGTTTTGAGGCGCACTGGTGGTTATTTTGTAGAATATTCTTCAACGGGGAAATTCTCTGGTGGGTTTGTGTGTGTGTGATTGGACTGCAGTTATGAATTGTGGAGAGGAAAATCCCTGTGTTAATGTGCCGTATAATAGCAGAGGTATTGAGCTGACTTTCACCTGTGGATATTGACCTTGATCACATGGCTGAGGTCATGTTTGTCTGGTTTCTCCTTGGTGACATTGTTCATTTCCCCCCTTTCTGTACTCTGTTTACTCTTTGGAGAGATGCACTGTGTGAAGGAACTCACTCTGTGCAGGGTGGAGCTACTTACACGCCATCTTTCTGAGGGCGGAGTAGCCACGTGAATCATTTGGAGTTCTACTGCATGGGAAATCTGTCCTTTTTCTCCCACTGATTCATTAACTCAATAATTGTTTTATATAAATGTGCACTCATAGATATTTGTTTTATATTTTGGGTATAATCTTCAACTTTAGCCTTTGGGAACTTACTCAGTTGGTTCCTGTGTACCTTTGAAATATCGCTATCATTTATCAGTGTGTGTGTGTGTGTGTGTGTGTGAGAGAGAGAGAGAGAGAGAGAGAGAGAGAGAGAGAGAGAGAGAAGAGAGCACTTTCTTACTTTCTGACACTACAAGACACTCCAGGCTCATTTGGTATATTCCCTCTTCACATCCCAGAATTAGCCATTTATTTCTCCAAGAAGCCCTCATTCTTTTTATTGGAAAATTGTATACATTAGAAACTTACCTTTAACTTGTTAACTTTAATACTTGACTTAACTATTAAGGCAAATCAATAATGATGACACTCCTCTTTCAAAACTTTAAATATTTGAGCTCTTTAATATACCCTCTAGGATTGCATGGTTATGATTGTAAAGTGTTTCGGTTCTGTGTTATTTTTATACCTCCTAAGGTCATCATTATTATTGGTCTATCTAGCCCAAAGCTTGTTCAGAATTACTCATGTTTAAAAGTTTCTTTTCTCTCCATTGCTGTTGTATCTTACCCTTTCCTTCTGGGTTCAGTTTCACTCTACTTGAAACACATCCTCTAGTAGCTCTTTTCAGAAGCAGTCTGAGAATTACATTTATTTCTCCCTTGTTCTTGAGTGATCATTTAACTATGTACAGGATTCTAAGTTGATCATTATTTTCCTCTCATTAACTTGAAAATACGTAGTGTTCCATTTTCTTTGGCTTTTATTGTTGCCAGAAATCTACTTTCAGTCTAATTTTCATCCTTTCTGGGGTGATCTTTCTTTTCTCTCTGATTATTTTTAAAGTTCTTTTCTTTGGCTCCAGTGTCTTACAATTTCCTTAAGGCATGTCAGGATATGGATTCATTTTAAATTATTCTACTCAGGACATATTAGACTCCTTGAGTTATAAATATTTAAAAAAAATTTTTTTTAAATTGTGATAAATTACCCACAACATAAAGTGTACCATCTTTACCATTTTCCAGTGGACAGTTCAGTGGCAGTGAGTCCATTCACACTGTTGTGAAGCCGTCACCACCACCGTCCACAGAACCTCTGTCATCCTGCAGAACTGATACTCTGCACCTATTAAACACTAACTCCCAATCCCCCCCCCCCATACACACACAGCCCCTGGCAACCACCGTAATGCCTTCTGCCTCTATGAATGGGACTACTCTGGGTATCTCGTATAAGTGGAATCCTATGGTATTTGTCTTTTATACCTAGCTTGTTTCAGTTAGCATAATGTCCTCAGCGTTCATCCATGTTGTGGCATGTGTCGGCAATTTCCTCCCTTTTTAAGGCTAATATTCCCTTGTATGGACATACCACATTGTGTTCACCCATGTCATCTGTCAGTGAACATTTGGGTTGCTTCCACCTCGTGGCCGTCGTGAATAATGCTGCGTTGAACGTGGGTGTGCCGATATCTCCGAGCTCCTGTTTCCAGTACTGTTGGAAATATACCCAGAGATGAAATTGCTGGATCATACGGAAATTCTCTTTTTAATTTTTTTGAGTAAACTGTTTTTCATCATGACTTTCCTATTTTACATTCCCATTAACAAGACACAAAGTCCCAGTTTCTTCACATCCTTGCCGGTGCTTGTGATGATAATTATTTTTTTTTTGTCAGTAGCCATCTTAATGGGTGTGAGTTGGTATCTCGTTATACTTTTGATTTGCATTTCCCTAATGATCAATGACGTTGATTGTCTTTTCAGTTGCTTATTGGTGAGTTTCGAACATTTAAAATCAATTCTGAATGATTCTCAATCATTCTCTCTGATGCTGCTGTTTCTCTCCTTCTCTCTCTTCCCTCCCTTCCCTGCCTGTACCAGCGGGGACACTGTCTTCCCTTCACTGATAGCACAGCCCCTGGGGGTGTCAGGCCCGGCTTCTCTCCCAACTCAGACCCAAAGCCTGTCTCCTGCCCCTGTGCCAACATCGCCTTCCCCTCCCGCTTCCCCGGCCACCCGCCATGACAGCTCCCGAGCCTACCTCTCTGTTTTCACCTCCCACTTTTGTTCTTGCTCCTGGAAATGTCCTCTATGTTTCTGTGAGCTCATGTGTTTGTTACCCGGCAGTGAGCATTTCCAGGTGTTTACGCAGGAAGGTTTGGGGGGGTACCTGGTCCACAGTGTTTCCAGAACCAGAAGCCTTTCCCACTCATTTACAAGCGTAAACAAACCTGACAGAAGATAGCAGCGCAAAGGAGAAGGCTGCAGGCTAATCTCATTTACAAATATAGATGCAAACATCTTAAATAAAATATTAGCAAACTGAATCTAGCAATATATTAAATGAATATTCTGCAATGACCAGGTAGGGTACATTATTAGAAAGCAAGGACAATTCTATTTTAGGGACTCTATTAATATAATTCATCATATTAATAGGCCAAAAGGGAAAATCCAGGATGATAAAAAGGCATTGATAACATTCAGCATCCATTTCATTAAAAAAGAAAGAAAGAAAGAAAAAAACCCCTCTGTTGGCAAAATAAAAATAGAAGGATTCTTCTTTAGCGTGATAAGAAAGGCTTACAGGAACCTCTCATCCTTGAAGGGGAAGGAACCACAGCTTGGGGACCTTCTGAAGTCAGAGAGGGTCCCCTCCAGCCGCTCAGCTCTTCTGTCCTAAGTTAAGAGCAAGCCCCCATGTCCCCACTTGTCTGGCTTAGTTGAAGGAAATGTTCCACTCACCCTGAGAAGCCCTGGGTGTTTTGGTTTCCAAGCACATGCATTGGACCCGGATGACTAGAACGGTTGTATTGTGTTGGACAAGCTGCTGAGCTTCTCACAGCTTCAGTTTTCTTATATGTGAAATGGGTCTAAGATGTTCTATTCCATGGGTTAGTTCAAGTGAAGTCCCTGGCACATGGTAAAGGTTCAAAGAATATTACTCAATTAGCCCTTTCCTCCTTCCCCATCTTCCCTTTAGCTCTTTCTTCTCATGGTCCCAGATCTGTCTCCTCTCCTTTTTCATACCTCCATGACCCTAGCCCTGGCCTGCTCAGCCTCCTTACCCCAGATAAGCTCACCGAGTAGGAACATTTTGGACAACCCTGAAGTTAGCACCCAAGGACAGGAAGGTAGTTGCATGGGGCCTGATTGGGGGCTGGTCAGGGGGACAGGAGCTCTAGAGGTCACGAGGTCTATCTGGACACCTGGTCGCATTGTGGGAGGTTTCTGTCCTCTGGCCCCACTCTGAGGGAGTTCCCAGGGTGAGTGGATACTAGCTTGGAAAAGAGAACTCCTGCTCCTCTGGGAAGACAGCTTCCTGCTAATTTCTCCTTCCTGCTGGTTCCCCCCTTGGGGGAAGAGTCTGGAGCGGGGGGTGGCAGATAGACTCTTGCATGTGCCTGACCAGGATCCACCCAGCACGCCCACCAGAGGGCGATGCTCAGCCCATCTGGGGCATTGCTCTGCTGCAACCGGAGCCATTCTAGTGCCTGAGGTGGAGACCATGGAGCCATCCTCAGTGCCCGGGCCAACTTTGTTCCAATGGAGCCTTGGCTGCAGGAGGGGAAGAGAGAGAGAGAGAAAGGAGGGGGGGAAGGGTGGAGAAGCAGATGGGCGCTTCTCCTGTGTGCCCTGGCTGGGAATCGAACCTGGGACTTCCATACGCCGGGCCAACACTCTACCGCCGAGCCAACTGGCCAGGGCCTAAGCTCCTCCATTTTTATCACCCCCAAGCTTTCCTGATGCGCCCCACCCCCACACCTCTACCCATACTGCACCCCCTTTCTTCCCCTCACCCAGTGGTCCCTGGCCCATCAGAGTTAGCATGTGGTCCTTCCCCTGCTGCAATGTCTCAGTAATCCCCGTGTTAGTCAGTGTATCTACCGTGCCTTTTGTCTTCTACATCCTGGTGCTTTGACATCTTGGGCACCACCAAAGGGACCATCCCTCCCAGGGTTAGCTGATTACTAGGGATAGTTGGAGACTCACCTGGATGTGTATCTTTCAAATAAGAACCCACCAATAGAGACCTACACCCCCAAACACCTTCGTGATGGGCTCTGGCACTCTGGGCCACTGTCTACTTGCCCTAATCGCCCCAGGGCAGGTACCAGACAGGAAGGGACAGCCCCAATGCCCTAGAGCCTGCGGAGCTTATTCTCACGGAAGCCACAAGAACTCTGTGTATATCTCCTCTCCCTCCCTCTGCTTTCTGATCCACCCTGGTGCTTCCCTGTGCGGTCCCTCTGGGGTGGCATGCCCCCTCCTCTTGAAACCTGTGAATATAACTAAATGGGGTCTTTTAGCAGCAATCATTCCTGATCTGTTGGCTTTACCTCACCTGAATAACTATAAAACCTACATTTTAAAACAGTCAGGATAGGCTCCATTAAGCTGAGGTAACACACTGACCTCCAGGTCTCAGTGGTTAACACACGAAGCTGGTTGTTGGTCTAGTGACCCTCCAAGGGCAACGTCCTCCACATGGGGACTCAAGGATCCAGGCAGCCCGAGGCTCCACCCTCCTGTAGCTGCACCTTTGGAAACGCGTCCCTCTGCAGTCACTGTGGAGGGTCAGAAAGTGCTGGACAGTTTAAAACCCGCCACTTAAATACTTCAGCACAGAAGTGCCACACACCACTGAGGCACACAGTTCATTGGGCAGAATAAGCCCACCTAACCGCAGGGGGCTGGGAGGTGTGATTCTCCTGTGAGCATGCTCAGAAGGAGAAATGGGCGGTGGGTGCGTGCTGGAAGTCTCCGCCACACCCCCTTTTCTGTGTTGAGGGGCAAGAAAAGGAGCACATCCCAGTGTGGGGTGAATCCTTCTCATGCTCACCCCAAAGCTTCACATGGGGGGTTCATATCACCGGCTGGGAGGAAGATAGTGGGGGGGGGTTGCTGGCTAGAGCAGGAAATCTCTGTTTGTTCAGTAGAGCCGTTATATATCATCTCTCTTGGACAGAACAGCCCAGCTGGAGTTTGCTCTCATCTACAACTTAAAAAAAATTTTTTTTTAATTTAAAAGGAGAGAGAGAGAGAGAGAGAGGCACAGACACAAAGACACAGAGAGACAAACAACTCCAGTCTCAACCGGGCAGAGACACAAATAGCGACTTTTAATTATATAATCTGCTTTTGATGAATTTATTTCTGACAGTATTATAGGTTGACGAGAGAGTGCATTTTAGATGCAAAAAAACCCATTATTCATTCCGGGCTCTTTGAGCATAAAAATTGTCAAATGATTTTAATACAGTTTTAAGTTTTATGTTTATTGTCAAGGGGAAAAAAAGTCCACAGCAATTACCGAGTCACATGCCCCTTAAATCTTTATGTTTCTGACAGCAAGAACAATAAAATATGTTTTTGCCCAAACCTTTTACCACTCAGATTGACGTGGCTTCAGCGACAGCTGCTTTTCTCCCGTCTGAGAAGCGATTACGAGAACGCTAACTTAGAACCATTGCTTGGTAGGGAGTGGGAGGGGGGCGTGGGGCTGCCCCGCACAACAGATGTTCCTTGGCAGAAAAGTCCGCACCCCCAAAATCTGGGCCCGAAGTGGGAAATGGGGGGAACTGAGATGGGGCAGGTCCGCGCTTGTACACCAGCTGCATGCCACCTCGATTTGGAAGGCACGCCTTGCCTGGCGTTAACTACTGTCCCTAGATCACCCTCCCATCAGAGAACCACGGAGAAGACAGCTCACCAGTCCTCTCACCTGCCGGCAGTGAAGCTGCTGTCTTGGTTTGTGTACCTCCAGGAGCAGAGCCGGAGAGGGAGAGCTCAGAGCAAGGGGTCCCTGTGGAACACCAGGAAGAGCGTGGAAAGGGAGAGGGCAGGGCAGGGCGCTGGTAAATGGTGAGCTGACAAGCAGGTTTCCATCACGGGCAGTCAAAAAACAACCTGCTGGGGAGCTTCAGGAGACACTGTGGAGCCCACCTCCCGGCTATCCCAGCTAAAGGGCTGAGAGCGTGGATATTTATGCATTTTGCCTCCCTTGTTGGTTCAGGGCTGTTTCTAGGGGCAAGAACTCTCTAGACCTCATTCTTCAGTATAAAAGTCACTTCTTCAGGGAAGCCCCCCTGGATTCCTCAGCTTTGCTCAGGTCCCAGTGCTACCCCCTGTTTAGAAACACTTAATACAGTTTTAGTAAGGATAAATGTACATCACTGCTGTGGGTTTATGCTTCTCTTCCCCTCTGGGCTCTGAAATCTGCAGGGACAAGGCCGTGGTTTGTTTTGCTCACTGCTCTATCTAAGAGACTGCACAGTGCTCAGCCAGCTGCAAACTCATTAATTTTTAATGGCTAACTGAATAGATGGATGGGTGGGACAGACTTGACTACTTGTGGCACATTAGTTACTGTCATTTTCCTTCTGTCCTGTCTTCCCAATCTCCCTTGCAAAGACATGGCCATGTGACTGGGCCTGTCCAATAGAATATGGCTGGATGTAAGGGACACCCAGATGTGAGGTACACCTGGAAGTGAGGGCCATCTGGAGATGAGATATACCTTTAAGTGAGATACACCTAGACGTGAGGTACTTCCAGAGTTGACCTGTGCAGCCTTCTGCGTTCCTCCTCCATCTGCTGCCAGATGTAGAGGATCCGACAGAGAAACTCCGGGGCCCGAGGGGACAGCAGAGCCACAGACACAATGTGCCTCGGTCACTGAATGACTGTGTGGAGCAGAACACAGTCATCCTCATGGCCGTGGACGTTACCCTTTTGCCTGAGTGGGAAAGAAGCTATTGTGTGAAGCTACTGAGGTTTGGAAGTTGATTTGTTACAGCGGCAAGTAGAACGTGCCTTGGCTATTACACCCCTGTGACAGAGGCCCCAGGAGTGACCAGGTTCCACCCTGGCCCTGCTCTCAGCGTCTGGTTCCTCCCCATCAGAACGGGCTGGAGGCGTGTCAGGGCAAGGGAGGAGGTCATCTTCACGCCGCCGTGGCCTCCCCAGAGCCACCCTCTCCCAGGAAGGTGTGAGTGGCCTGAGCACTCTGAGGTCGCGGAGCAGTGACTCTGCAGCAGGGACAGCAGGGAGGAGCTGGGACTCTGACGTCAGGCAGTTGTGTGTGTGTGTCTGTGACCTCTGGACCGTTACCTGTCATTTTTGATGGTGACACCCGCTTCATGGAGCTATGTGACATTAAAGAGCTCGAACGCGAGGCACTTAGCGAAGCACTTGGCGCCTAGTAAACATCCGTAAGAGGGAGTTCTCATAATTACGATTATTTTTCTCAGGTCTCAGTTGAAGGAATTGAGTTGAAAGCCTTTTGTCTCATTCCATTTCCAAGCCAGATGGCCCCGTTTTTCTCCCAGGTTTTGCAGTTCTTGAGCAGCCCAGGGACTATTACACAAACCCCAATGCGTCTTTGAAGTTAGCAGCTAATTAAGTTCCAGGAAGTTATAGATCTGGAGTTTTCCGTGTGCCAGAGGCAATTGCTTGCTCTGGCCCTCACTTCCACAGCAAGGCTTGATTGAAGTTGTAATTGGGAGCCCCCCCCCCAGCCGACCCTAGGTGCCTCTGGGGCCATCCCCTCTGCTCCGCCCCGCCCCGCCCAGAGCCAGGCCGCCTCTTCCCTCTCCCACCTCCCAGCCTTTACCCACCAAGCTCCTTCTGCAGCCACTGACGGGGTGGGGGAAGGGTTCAGGCTGCCTGCTCCTGAGCTGGGAGGTGGGGGGAGGGGCTCCAGCCCCAGTGCTAGGGAGCCCATGAGAAATCACCCTTCCTCGTAAGTCACATTTGGTCCTTTGTTATTATGAGTAATAGTAATTTTTGCTGCTGAATGACTGAGCGACTTGTGTCTGTGTAATGTATGAGACGTCACCCCCTTCCCCACCTCACTGCCTCCCTGAGCTGCCTCTCCACCCGGACCTGAACAGCTGCACCTCCCCCTGCAGCTAGATGGGCACCCCCAGCCCATGCCAGGCGAGCTGTCTGCCTGAAAGCCCGAAAGCTGTTCCTTCCTCCAGACTGGCCAAACTCCCTACCCCAGGGACGAGGGTGAGGCCGGTGAGCTGCTGCAGGCACCTAGTTAAAGGAGACACTCATTTTTCAGTGCTGCTCGCCTGACTTGCATGCCCCTGAGGACGAGCACCTCTCTAACTTAGATGCCCCACTCTCCTCACTTGGCCAGGACCCTGCCCCAGAGACCCCTGCCCCTCTCTTCGGGAGACGAGCTTCCCTGGACACAGAGCAGTGAAGGCGTCCCTCCCCTTCCCTGCCACCTTCAGCTGGGGGCTTTGTGAGGGCAGGAACCAAGGCTGGCCTGCTCACTCTCACCTCCTGGTCTTTTGTACATGACCTGGCACACAGTGGGGGCTCAATAAACACTGGTGAATAAAAGAAACAAATTGCTCCGACCACTAAGATGAAATCTAGCAGGAGATGATGTTGGTAAGGCACTGAGCTGGATTCGGAGCACACAGTAGGTGCTCTGTGCAGGTGAGGGCTGTTTGAATTGAAGTCCTCCTTAACGACTTCAGGTGGGCAGTATGGGGGTGAGTCTGTGATCTGGTTCAGGGGACAAGGATCTGGGTGTTTAAAAGGAATTCAAATCCAGTATGTGCCCAGAGTGTGACAGACCCTGAAAAGAGTGTTGTCCCACCTCTAATACTGTGACATTACTGGGCATCCCTATATAATTTGATCTCTTTTAGTTTATTCATGGTCGTTTCGGCAACATGAATTCATCCTCCATCCATCCATCTATCACATGCTTGTTTTAGCTTTGCTTCTTGTTTGCCTCTGAATATGTTTGAGTAATTCTTGAAACTTCCAGCACAATCTTATATAATGCTTGTGCCAGACACAATACAAAGCACCTCCACATACATATGTTAGATCATCTGATCTCTGATCTCAGGCTATATGAATAGATGTCTAGAGTCTGAAACAAAGGAGGTGACAGCACGGACCAAAACTGTGTCTGACTTGTTCCGCATGTTCGACATGTGTAAAAGGATCTGTCTCCTGTCCTTTGTGAGGGCAACAGCCTCAGAAGTCAGTGGAAGTGTTGGGGATACAGGGGCAGCCCTGTCCCCCCTTGGTGATGCCAACAGTGCATCTTCCCCATCTGCCTGCACCATCTATGCAGTCTCCTCCTTCACCCCTGGTCTTATCTTTCTCTTTCCTGAAACCAGGAAAGGAATCAGCCTCTGCTTAACCCATCCACGATATAGAAAAGGAGAGAAAAATCTCAAGAAAAACAAAACAGGAAGACATCTTTGTAAAAATGACATGGTTTTTAAGGAATTCCAGGAACTGACTACTAATCAAAGAGCAAGATGGCGGAGAGTTGGGATTATTCCTGGATATTGGCAAACTTTGGGAAATAAATACATTAAAAGCTATAACAAAAAAATAAAAAAAAACAAAGGAGTCGATAGTCCTGATCACTTCTGATTTAGTGGAAATCTACCCAGGGTTCCCTCCTCAAGGTGTCCCACTTAAAAGAAATACCTTGATAATTCCGAGTGAGCTCAGAACCACCCAGATGCAAAAGCACTCTATGTACTAAGAACAGATGAAGGCTGTAGGGATGCTTTGTCCATGGATGAGAAGAGTCACTGCCTTCACTCACATGATTTAACTTATTTCATAAACAATTAAACTTAATGGTGGGAGGCAGCTCCCCAATCTCTGCTTGGCCCAGACAGGGACTCCCTAGTAAGAGCCATCCAGCCATGGGGTGGGCTGCCTAGCTAGATAGTGAGCTCCCTGCACCTGAGGTGAGCAAGTCAAAAGGGGATATCTGCTGTAGAAACAACTGTGTGGAAGGGATAAGCTCTTAAACCCTTTCAGATGTGAGACTAGGAGCCTCTCTGAGCTACAAACACTTCATCCATCCACCTATCTGTCCATCACCCATCCGTCTGTCCATCATCAATCTATCCATTCATCCATCCATCCCTCCCCATCCATCCATCCATTCATCCATCCACATCCATCCATCCGTCCATCCATCTATCCAATACATAGCTATTGATCCCCAGCTATGTTTAAGGTACCCTGTCAAGTGCTGGAGGAACAGTGGTGAGAAATACAGCCATGGTCCTTGCCCTCATCAAGCTTCCATTCTAAGGGAGAAAAAAATAAGAAAGGTTAAGCCTTAAAAAAACAGAAAAAAAGAAAAAGAAAAAAATTAAATTACCAGTGTGAAGGCCCTGCTCCACACCAATTGAAAAAAAAAAAGAAAGAAAGAAAGGTTAAGCCTTCTGACAGGAGAGGAACTGAATTCTAGAACTTTAAATCTGGACTCCTCTGTGGCCTGGGGCTTTGCTCACCAGCTCAGTGATCTGCCAGTTCCTTACAGGCTGTTCAGATCACTTACAAAAATGGGAAATCTGTCCCCCTTCTTTCCCTGACAGACCTGCGGGTGTGCTGAAGTCCCCTTGGGAGCCCCAGCATCTTGCATGGTGCTTGGCACAGAGGAGAATGCATACAAAGTTAGGTGGCTGAAGAGTGGGAGGATGGGAAGAAGGATGGGAGGAAGGATGGACAGATGGGTGAGCCGACAGATGAACTACAGGCCAAGGCCAGCGAGCTGTGGCCCGTCGTGACTGAGGGGAATGACAGAGCCCTCCTTATCCCTGGCCAGTCACAGGGATGCAGTCACCCCGAGGCACCATGCAGTCTGTTGGTTGAGGACGTTGGCCACTCTTCTGGGTCAGGTGGCCTGAGCTCAGACGGGGCAGCGCCCGCTGTGCTCTGAGCCAGGCTCTAGGCCCCTCTCATCTGCCCCTGGCTAATGGGGAGATCAATCTCCTCGACGGAGAGGATGGAATCAATACGGGAGTTGATTAGTTCTGCCTTCTTTCCACCATCTGTTAGCAGCACGATGGTGTCGTGGAAAGGGCACAGACAGGAATCGAACAGGCTGGAGTGCATCCTGCCTCCCCCTTGACACACTTGGAGAAAAATTACTTCTCCCCTCCGGGCCTCAGCTTTCTCACCTCTAAAATGGGAGCAATACTATACCACCCCATGGATTTGTTCTAAGTGTTCATGGGGATTAGAAGAGTCAGGAAGGTGGGCACAGCAAAGGCAAGATGGCCTTGGGCAAGTCATGTCTGGTTTGGCAATGAGCTTCCATTCTCCTGGAAGGCAGCAAAGAGACCCGTGACATTCTGCTACACGGTGGTGTCCGTGTGTCTAGAAAGAGCCTCAAACTCAGCTTCGGAGGCATTGTGAGCATGTTTGGTAGGGACGGATGGGCCTAATTGGCACACGTACCAGGGGAATTCTCCCCTGCCCACTGGAGGAAATGGGGTCAGGGACTCTGGGGGTCCACATGTACCCCTGGACTTAAGGACACCCTTGAGACTCTGGAATGCAAACTCAGCCCCAGCCTCGGTGGCCACATACTAACTCTCTCTCTCTCTGAGAACTTTATGGTGCAATTTCTGATTTATTTTAAAACAAATTTTTTTTTCTGATTATAAAGCTAGATTAGATGACAAATACAGAAAAGCACAACAAGGAAATAAAGATCTTTCTTAATCCCATCACCTAGAGAACACCACCCTTAACCTATAGCCTTCTTTCCTTTTTCCTCCCTATTTATAATAATAAAAACAGCCACTCTCATTTCCTTCTTGCTAGTCGGATGGCTGCACCTGCCTTATCTGGTCCACCCTGCACAATGGTCTATGAAGCCGGAGCTTTTGTGCTAACAATAAAGCGAAGGGTAGAAAAGTGGAATACCCTGCCCAAGGTCACTCAGCTTGAGGGTGACAAATGATTTATTCATTCAACAAATATTTGAGTGACAGGCAAGATGAATAAAATCTCTGTCCTTGGGGAGTTTGCATTCAGGTGGATGCTACCCATATCTGTCAGATGCAGACCCAGGGCTCCCCGCATGGGCTCCGTCTCCCTGAGATACTCCTCTCCGCTTTGCAGGTATGTGTGTGAAGCGGGGTCTTGAATGTGCCATCCTATGAGCCCTGTCATCCCATATCTTCAAATGACAGACTTGATTTTAAGGTCCTGGAGCAGCCCATCAGGTTAAAAGTCTTTAAAAAGTCTTTAGCCCGTCAGGGTCTAATGTTCTCATCTGCAGGTGGCAGGTGAACAGAAGCATAGGGGTTCCATCTTGGGTCCCCTACAAGCTGTGGCTGCCTGCGACCAGGCCTTCTGTGGTCAGCCGGACCTCTGAGACACCAGGACAGGCTCATTCTTTCCGCACATGGTCCTAGCTCTCCTCACAACTCTGTGAGCTCATCTGCCAAATAAGGGGAGAGGCTCAGAGAGATGCCATCACTTGCTCATGATGACACAGCAGCGGAGGCAAGAGTCCCCAGTGGAAGGTGAGGTGAGGGCTTCACTCTGTCCTTAGCTGTCGGTGACTCTTGACTTGGGCTCACATCTTCCCTGGGGTGAGCGGCCATTGCTCAGACTTGGTGTCTGTGGGTTGTTTTCTGTCTGTCTGTCTGTCTGTCCATCTCTCTTCTGTGTATGTGTGTGTGTTAATCTCAAACCTGCCTCGTTGTTGCTTCTTTTTCTCTTTCTTTCCCGTTTACTCTCTCTTGCTTACTCTCTCTGTCTGTCTCTGAATGTCTTTCTCTCTTCACTCTACATCTCTTTCTTCCTCCTGCCCCTCGCACCCCAGCTTGAGAGCTCTCTCTCTCTCCTTGACCCCGGTCCTGGTCACCCGGGGTGTCCCCCCAGTTGGAGAGGCAGCAGAAGCCAGGCTGGGCCAGGCTGGGTCAGGTGTCCTCCTCCTCCCCCTCCCCGAACTCAGAAAGGTGGGTCTCTCCACTCTGCCTGGCGTGGGTGCCTGCGATTTCATCTGCCTTTGGATATGAAGCTCAAATTGCACATCAAAAAGGATAATGCATCTTTAAGCTGTTACAACGACTTCTCAATTTTTCATTTCCTGTCAGGGCGGGAGCGGCAGGAGGCAGGGGCAGCCCGGAGCCTGTCTCCTGCCGGTGAAGTGTCTGCCTGGATTTGAGCAGTAGGAAACCCAGGGGTGATAAATCGCTATTTCTAAGTAAATTTCATGCATTTGCCCTTTGGTTAAAGTCTCCCTTCTCAGCACTTTCCCTGTGCGCACAGCCCGACTAATAACGCGCCGTGCAAGCTCTCTCCGCTGTGACAACTGATTGCACTTTGAAGTAATAATGGCTGATTTAATAATTGGTATAATTTTTCACTAGTACCTGAATGTCATCGACTCACAAAATAAGCTACCTGGACCCATGGCCGCAGCACTTTCCCTTCTTGGGGAAATCAATAATGTATTAACCCCCCACCCAGGTCCCCAAGAGGCCAGGCTCTGGTGGAAGCTGTGACTAGGGGGTTGGGGTCACCGCGTGGAGCCTCGAGGGTGGGAAGACTGGACAGAGAGACCTTTGGAGGGGCTGGGTCCCTAGGCCTTGCCAGGCTAGAGGAGCAGTGACAGAGCCACGAGCCCCCCAGGACTCAGCCCACCCTCACGTGCCACCGGCAGAGGTCCAGCCCTACTGGGGGCTGAGGAGACTTAACACGCCCCCCCACCACCAGCGTCCCTGTACGCGCACGCACGCGTACGCACGCACACACGCACGCACGCACGCGGAAACTGGGTTCAACTTCATCGTTATGTGTAGGAGCCCTGCTGTGAGCCAGGAACGGAGTGCTGAGCCAGACCGACTCGGTCCCTACCCCAAGGAGTTCTCAGTCCTAGACCACCTGTGAGCGTGGGTGCGTGCAGACGCACCCACACCCGTTTGTCCGGGTGGTGCGCGTGGTGTGTATGTACTTACAACTGTGTGTCTGCCTGGTTTGGGTTTGGGTGATGTGAGTCTGTGTGAGGAGCAGGGTGTGGGTACCCCCTCACGCTGCCTCGCGTGGCTTTGAGAGTGTGTCCTTTCCCAGACCTAAGGCTGGGCAACTTCTCTGCACCGAGCGGGAAGTTAACAGGTCCTCCCGGCTGCCCGGAATCTACCTTCCCAAGGCCCAGGCTGCCTGAGTCTTTTCACCGTACCCCAAGCTCCACCTTGTGTACCCTCCTGCCTTGACCCTGCCCATGCCACCTGCCTGGGCAGAATAGTCCCCCAGACAAAGGGCGCAGGCTGCAGTTACATCTGGACCCCATCCTTGGAAGAGTCAGATACTCATGTCTGAGCCCATTTTTCCATCTGAAAAGAGGGCACAAGAACTCCCAACTCACGGGTTCTGCAAGGATGCGGCAGGGTCATGAATGCAGTGTCTTGAGCCCATGCCTTTGCGGAGTAGTCCTTCCATAAACATGAGCTCCTGACTCTCTATCCAGGTCCCAGCCTGATAGGGAATCCTTGAGGATAGGGCATGGGTTTTATTTAAGTCTGGAGGTCCAGTGACTAGGACAGTCCGTGACACATAGTGGGTCCAATGCAAACACCTGTGAAATAAAGGCTTGGGTTCATTTTGTCAACCATTAACATAGACATGGGTATATGGAGAAACCAAAGGACTTTGGTCATGTTTACCTTTGGGGTGGTGGGACCAGGATTATCTCCCATCCAGTACGCAGTTTGCCAGAGTTTTACAGGGATCAGGGGGAGTTCCCTGCATCAGGTGGGTGAGGGGGTCCTTTTCCTGGCCAGATCTGGGGCCCAGTCAGGCTTGGGCGACCCGCCACCCCTAGCCTTCTCCCCTCCCACCCACTGCTGTCTGTGAACCAGGAAATCGATTTCAACTTCATCTCATCTCAAGATCAAACATCTTAAGTGAGATTATTCACGTTCCTCCATTGTTTCTAACTCATTTCCCATTTTCCAGTTGAAAAACCCTGCCAGAAGCATTCTGTGGCAGAGATTAAAACAATTTTGGAAGCAGGCACCCAATTCTTCTCTTTGGATGGTAAGCAAATTGGATGTCTGTGAGAAGCAGGCAAATTTTATTATGAACACATAGTTTGCTACTTAACTATCCTTAAGACCTGGGGTGCTGTGAGTTCACAGCAGGAGGGCTCCAGAGGAGGCAAGATGAAGGACAGGGAGGGGTGGGGACGGAACAGACCCCCAGCTGCGTCCCCAGCCATTTTCACACAGCAGGGAGCCATGCGTTCCTCATCCATAGGACCCCACTGGGGGATGGGGCCACATTTGCTGATACCCACCAGGTCCCAGGCATCGTGCCAGGCACTTCCAGTGCCTGATTTCTCTGAATTGTCACAGAACTCTTGGGGAAGGAGGAATTGCTGTGACCACTTTCTAAATGAGGATGCAGAGACTCAGAGAAGGAAAGTAACTTACCCAAGATCGCCCAGCACGTGATTTGTGAATCAGAATTTGAGAGCACCTGTGTTCTCAACCGCCACTGTAGTAGACTGGTTGCAGAGACGGCCACGACTCTTCACGGCTCCCTGTGTCCAGAGCCCTGTCTAGTTTCCACCCCTCGAGTCTGGGCTGGCCTGTGGCTTGCTTTGGGCAATAGAAAGTGATGGAAGAGACGCTGTACTTGTCCCGAGCCCAGGCCTCAAAGAGCACGTGTGCACTTGTACTGTCACCCTCATTTAACTGCTCACCCCAATTTAATTAAACATGCTTTATGAGTCACACTGTGACCCTCATGCAGAATCACAAAATCTTCATGTAGGGTTCAGGCCTGGGGTTCTGGAGCTCCTTTGGCACCAGAGGGCCCTTGGACAGACACATGTCACTATCCCCTTCTGAATTCCTTTGCTCCATTGCTCTAGGATGCTTCATCCAAGTTTACTTTGACCATCGCCGTTTGTAACAGTCACCCACATGTCCCCGTCTTGCTAACGAGTAGCCCGACCAGATAACAGTTCGGGGAGGCAGGTTCTCTGCCCTCCAGGGACCGAAACCTGGCTGGGGAGGCAGCAGAGCAGCCTGGGATGAAGCACTGGGCCCCCTCTCACCCCCCACGGCTGTGGAGGCGGGGTGACTTCATCTTCACACGTCTCTTCCCAGGCGGTTCCCTTAGCAACTGCCTTGCTTTGACAGCTGCCTTCACAGACAGTCTGCATTCTGGGGGCTCCTTCACCAACCCCATGCCCTGTTCAAGTGGAGCTCTTTGCAGGGCGTGGAAGTCAAGGCTAGAAGCAGTCTCTTTCTGACCCTGGGGGAGTCAGGCTGCCCCAGACGCCACAGCCCTCCTGGGCTGCCCGTGAATGTCCTGGTGACGGGTCTGTGACAGGTCCCCAACTTCCCTCCACTTCCTGCTCCCTCCTGCTGCAAACCCTAATCAATTTAATCTTACTTTTTCTCCCTCCCCCATTCACTCTCTCTCTGCCTCCTGACTTCTCTCTTCCCTCTAACACACCTGCACTCCACCTGCCTCTCGCCCACACATTAGCAGTTAGAGACTCTGCACTGACATTTAAAGTTCTTAATATAGGCCTGGTGACAGAGGAAAGGGGGCACGAGTTCCCACACTGCCGGGGAGGGGCTCTTCACCCCCCACCTGTGCAAGGAGACCCGCTCTCCCCGGTGGCAGGTGGTGGAGGAAGGGGGCAGCCTGAGACTGGCCCATGGGCCTGCGGGCACACGTGGGCATCAGCATCTGTTTTATCCTGGGCCCCGTTGCTCCAGGCTTCCCGAGACAAGCAGTCATGCTGGTGAGAGCCTGTTGCTGTGTACGGAGACCTCAGCCTGCCAGGCGCAGTGCCAGGAGCCTCTGTCCCGGGGCACTGACTCCTGATCACAACCTATAGGTGCTGAGTCTAGTGTGCCCATTTTACAGGTTAGAAAATGAAACTTCCAAGAGGTTAGCTAACTTGTTCAAGGTCATCGATTAGTAATTGGGGGTGTCCATAGTGACAGAAAATGAAACCATCTTGTTCCTGAGTCACCACCCAGTGGAAATTCTGGGGCCCACACCCCCCAACTGGATTCTTGTCATAGTTCTCCCAGGAAGGAGCTTGAGCCCGGTGTCCACCAGCACCAACCGTGTCCTTGGGAGCCAGGGTCAGGGTACGAGGACAGGCCCAGGGCACAGTTCCACAGCGTGGGTGACTGATGGCCAGCTTTGGCCACTGTGCTAACCCTGTAGCTCCTCTTCCTCTGCTTGGCTGCTGCCCCTGATGTGGAGGGAAAGAGGATCACCTGAGGGCCCGAGAACATGGCCTGCGGGCAGCAGCGAGGTTGAGGACCGCTCCCCAGGTGCTGAGTCAGAGAACCGCTGAACGTACTCCTTGCTTCACACCCAGAATAAGCTCTTGCAACCATTCCACAGCCTGAGGCTGGAGGCCAGGCCACACGATACAGGAGCCAAGGGGCCCTGCCCTTGTTCCAGCACCATAATCTCCCTGCTCTAGACTTTGGCTGACAGTCCCAGTGTCCCCGTCACCATTATTATCACAGTCATCTCTCCCCAGAGGCCCACTGAGTGCCATTTCTAAATACCTGTCCTGGGCTTGGGGAGTCACGGGAGTCCGGAGCGCCTTGGTGACGGGTGACAGTAAGAAGGAAAGAGAGTGCAGGCCAGTGGGAAAGGGAGTCCAGGTGGAGTCCCGAGGGACATCTGGGGGGGCTGAGAGAGGGACTGGTGAAGGGGCCCGAGCAGTGTGAGGTGGGAGGGTGTCTGGGAGCTCAGAATCCTGACGGCCAGGGGGACCGGTTCGCTGACGAGGCTCCTGGTGGTGGTGGTGGTGGGGGGGGAGGGCAGAACGGCTGCGAAGTCAGGACAGTTAGGGCCAAGCTGTGTCTACTGGGTTTAGCAGTTCCACAGGCGACCTTGATGGCAGTTGTTTCCAGAAAGAGCTGGGAAAAGAAGCCAGGTTGCAGTGGGTCAAGAAATCAGAGCAGACAGTTCTTGGGCAATGTTGGTGAGGTCCAGTGGCAGCATACAGAGGGGCTGAAGTGAGGAGTTGTTCTTGTTTGCTTGTTTTTAGGGTTGGAGAGACTTAAGTGCGGATGAGAAAGCTCCAGTAGACAGGGAAGGAATGGGGGAGAGAGATGGGCATGGACCCCCGGATGTAGAAGAGGCCAGAGCGCTGATACTGGCCTGGGATTAGTTTCTCTAGGAGGAAGTCCCATCATCCCTCCACCCCTCCATCATCCCTCCATCATCCCTCCATCATCTTTCCATCATCCCTCCACCCCTCCATCATCCCTCCATCATCCCTCCATCATCTTTCCATCATCCCTCCACCCCTCCATCATCCCTCCATCATCCCTCCGTCATCCCTCCATCATCCCTCCATCATCCCTCCATCGTCCCTCCGTCATCCCTCCATCATCCCTCTGCCATCCCTCCATTGTCCCTCCATCATCCCTCCGTCATCCCTCCATCATCCCTCCGCCATCCCTCCATCATCCAGGCGGGAAGGAAGCAATGATGGATGCTGATGGAGATAAGCAAGCAGGTTCAATGGGAGGAAGCTGTACTCCACAAGCCTGGGGGAGGGGAGGAGGCATGTGGTTTGAGGGGAGCAGAGAAAGCTGACAAGAAAAGAGAACAGGAGAGAGAAATGGGTAGGCCAGGGAAATAAAGGGAGACTTGCGAGGCAATGATATGAGACCACCTGAGCTTGGGGACCATGAAGCTATCATGCATCAAGAGAATTGTGCCTCTCTTCCCAGTCTGTCCAGGGACATTGTGTTGGTAGCAATGTCCTTGAAATTGGCCATGGTGGAAGTATCTATATACCATGGAAACTGACCAATGCTACAAACCAGGATTTAGCTATTCGGTATTCCAAAAAATCTGTATTGATCAAATAAATGGAAAATGTGTTAGAGGATTTCTCAGAGCCTTTAGTATGCTAATGTACTTTGTAACCTGGCAGAAGCGACCATGTATTTGTATGTGCCATACTTGCAGTGTTTATTCTTGACCACGGTACGATTCCCCCCACAGACCATCTCCTGGTCTGGTGCTCTGCTCAGGAGTGTGCTATGGCTAGCTCACACTGGCTCGTGAGGACAGAGGTTTGCGTCTCTTCCCCGTGAGTCCAGTGATATCATGTTGTAGCCTGAAATTGTCCATGGTGAAAGTATTTACACCATGGAAACTGGCAAATGCTACAAATTAGGGTTATTTTCCCTAGGGAGCTGGTTGTTAAGTGTTGACCAGCACACCACAGAAATCTTGCACTGGTCAATGCAACAAAAAAATGAAAGAAACACAAACACATGGTAAAATTACAAGAGAGAAGGAGGCAAAATTGTTTTTTTACATATTATATGCTTATTTACCTAGGTAATCCAAAAGTTCAACCAGAAACTATTAACAATTAATCAGGGAATTCAGTAAGATGCTGACTTCAAAGAAATATTCAAAAATCAATACCTTTCCTATGTACCAGCATTAATCATCTAGAATATATGATGGAAAAAAGATGACATCCACAATGGCAACAAAAATATAAAATACTTAACAACAAACAGCAATAAATGTGTGAGACTACACTTAACAGAAAAATAAGAATTGACTCTGTTGGAGACGCCTGCTGTGTTCATGGGAAAGAAGATTAAAAATCGTCAATTCCATTAAGATTAATCCATACATTTAATTCAGTGCCAATTAAATCCCAAATGTATTTTCTTACTTGCCAACATCAGTTCATTGGGAGTTATAAATAGGCAAGAACGCCTAAGAACATCTTAATAAATAAAATTGATCGAGGTGGGAGCCACTTCCAAGGTCAGATATTAAAATGCAAGTGCTGGGACCATGATGTTGCTTGCTGCTCCAGTGTCCACTGTTGATTTGCAGTTTGTAGAACAGCACCTGGCCCACAGACATGCTCAATATGTATTTGTTGAATAAGTGAGTGAGTGGATGAATGAATGAATGAATGGATTAAATGCATTGTGCAGGTATAACGACTCAAAACAGTATGAATTAGCACAATTAAACGAACCAACAGAAGAAAATAAGTATGTATGACTACTACTATATGATAAAGGTGGCATTTCAAATCAGTAGGGAAAAAAAACACTTGAATTACTTAATAAATAGTGTTGGAATAATTGGTTAACCATTTGAAAAAATAAAGTCAGACAGTTGGACGTATATTAATAACAGGATTGGTTAAGCAAATTATGTTGCACCAATGTGATGGAATGCTGTGAACCCGTGAAGTGATATTATGGATGGTAGTTGTTGGCATGGGGCCCTAAATTGCTAAACTGGAAAGGGAACAGAAACAGAATTAAAATGCGGTTAAAAGGACAAATGATGGAGTCCGACTGCTGTGTGAGCTTCAGTGAGGTGCTTCAGTGGTCTGTGCCTCAGTTTCCTCTTTGGTGAACTAGCAATGATAAAAGTGCCTACCTTCACTTTTTTGTTGTGAAAGATACATGTGAGAAAATGCCTATAAAGTGCCTGGCATCATGGCTGACATGTAGTAGGTGCTCAGTAAATGTCTGCCATTGTTGCAGTTTTTACTGAGCACCCCTAGTGTGCCCTAGAGGGACAGGGATATGTGGGATGCAGCCTTCACCTTGGAGAGGCTCATGGGCTGGGAGGGGACAAGGGAGAGGTGGACAGTGGCTGTGAACAGGTGATGTCTGCTTTCTGGGATGGGTTCTCCAGCAGGGGAAGTACATGGTGTTCTGGGGACAGAGGAGGCACTACGCCAGCCAGCAGGCAAGAGTAGGTTCCTGAAAGAGCTGCCCCTGCCTCTCAGTCCTGAAAGACCACCAGGTATTAGAGAACAAGGGAGAGAAGAGCATGCCAGATGGAGGGAACAGCATGGGCAAGCGACAAGTGGCCAGCGTGCAGGAGTGGAGATGGTGTTAGGTAAAGGCAGCAGGTGAAGATGGGACAAAGGAGGGAGTGAAGGGCCGTGGGTGCCAAGAAGAGGCGTTTGAGATCGCTAGCGTTGCAGGCAGCTGGCCACAGGGTCAGATGGACAGTTTATGATCGCCACCCTGGCTGCTGTGTAGGGAATGAATTAAATGGAGAAGCCCGGAGTGGACACCTAGGCAAGTGATGGAAGTGACAACAGCGGGTAGTGACACATGTAAGCCGGCATTAGGAGCTAGCTTTTGAGGATACAGGAGCAGCTGGGATGTCAGAGATGAGTGGTAGAAAGAGCCCAGGACCCCGTGCAGGACCAGCCTCAGACCCCCAGTTGGATGGTGATGTCACTTGCTGAGGTGGAGGACAGAGGGGTAAACACAGGCTTAGAGGAAGATGAACTGACCAGTTTTGGTCAGTTGAGGAGATGCACAGCCGACCTTCACGTGGAGAAGCCCCCAAATACGGAGATGGACACACAGCGCTGAGTCCCCGTGACACCATCTGTGCCGGAGAGGCACACCTAGACCCAGCCTCCGTGTGGGGACTGTCTCTCAGGGCGAGTGTGGGAGAAGAGGGACCAGGCGGGAGCCCGGGAGGACTCGGGATGGCCACAGTGTCAAGGCCAGAACAGGACGCACAGGAGTGCTGGTATGAACGGTAGCAGGAGCGCTCTGGGACGTGGCCAAATCGAGGGCGGAGAGGAGTCGGGACGGCACGCGCTGGCGGCAAACTCAGAGGGTCATGAAGATGAGCAGAGGGCCCCATGAGCTGGCAAGGAGGGGGTTGGTGGAGAGTTCATGTGAGCCCTGCCAATGGAGCTGGGAGCAGGGGGTACACAGCGGGGCAGAGAAGGGCCAGCTCACGGGGCCCGTGGGAGCCAGTCGTTTTTAATAAATGCTTCATTTTAGAATAGTCTGAGACACTACTCAGATGTCCTTGGTTTGTACCTGCCTTCTTCCTGTTCCAGGGTCCCGCTCTTGGCTGTGACAGTTATTCCGACTTTCCTGGGTCTTGATGACCTTGACAGTTTTGAGAAGTACTGCTCAGATATTTTGTAGAATGTCCATCTGTTGGGACTTTTTGGGTGTTTTTCTCATGATCAGACTGGGCTTGTAGTTTTGGAAGGAAAACCACAGAAGTAAGGTGCTGTTCGCACCACATCATACCGAGGGCACATGCCACCCACATGAGCGATTGCTGTTGATGTTGACCTTGGTCACCTGGCTGAGGGCTGCTGTCGGGTGTCTCCACTGTAAGTTCTCTTCTCCCCCTTTGCACCCTGTCCTCTTGGGGAGGAAGTCACTCTGCACAGCCCAAGCCTACAGAGTAGGAGTTTTACTCTATCTCCCTGAGGGCAGGGTGTCTATATAAATTACTTTGAATTCTTCTGCATGGGAGATTTGTCCCTTCCCTCCCATTTATTTATTAATCCAATCCTTTATTTGTATCAGAATGTGCTCATGGATATTTATTTTATACTTTGGGTTGTAATCCGACCCAACTTCTTTGTTGCTCAAACTCTTTCTGCTTTGGCCTCTGGGAGCCCGTTGGGTTGGTCCAGGAGCCTGGCTTGGATAAGCTTCTGTGAAACAAGCCCTCCCGGGAGTGTGGTGCCCAGTTCTGGTTCTGGAAGACTCCAGGTTCAGGGGAGGCCGGGAAGGATTCTCTGGCCGCTGGGTTGAGATCACTGAGCGGTAGATGAAGGCTCCTTGGAAGGGGAGCAGTGAAAACATTAGGGAATCAGATTTCAGCCCTGGGTTGCCTGAGCCAGCTTTGGAGGAAGAGAAAGCATCTAGCAGGACCCCACACACAGGGTCAGCCAGTCTAGTAGGCCGGCACCAGGCCTGAGAACCCCCAGCATGACTGGAAGTGGGGCCCGGGGGTGCCCAGCGCTCTGCAGCTGAATGTTCCACCTGGAACAGCACAGTGGACTCACTCTTGAGGCTATGAAGACCCTTGACCTTGGCCTTGGCTGGCGTGACGGACCCTCAGAGTAGGGACTTCAGGGGAGAGGCAGCAAAGGCAGAGGGAAGTTAGGAGAGAGAGTGGGAAGGGTATCCCTCCAGAGGCAATGTCCCAGGCAGCAGCTTAGACGTGGGGAGAGGGCAGGCTTCCCAGGCGGAAGGGGCCCGGTGGGCAGGGCTGCTGACCGCCCCTCCTGGCCTTCAAGTTCCTTCCTGAAGTCGTCATCTCTTTTGTCTCCATGAGTGTCATTTCTGCAAATGTAACATATCTGGGGAGCAAGGTGTACGTTCCAAGCACACTGTTGCTCCCCAGAACCATGTGGCTAAAATGAATGCTTAACAGGGCCAATGCGGGGCCAGTTTTTTCTAAGCCAGAGGGCGGGACGGGACACTGAGGCAGCTGCTGAGAGGCCGGGCTCGACCAGCGCCCTGGCTGTGAACCTGGTGAGCAGCTGAGCAGGCCTGCTGCCCTCCACCCTTCTGCCAGCCGTGCCAGAGAGAGGGGGCAGTTTCCGCAGGATCCCCTGGCCTTTGTGCCAGCTTCCACGGGGAGAGCCGGGCTGAGGCCAGGAGGTCTGACTCCTGCGTGACCTCCTGTCAAACAT
The DNA here is from genome assembly GCF_036850765.1 of Saccopteryx bilineata. Classification (NCBI taxonomy): domain Eukaryota; kingdom Metazoa; phylum Chordata; class Mammalia; order Chiroptera; family Emballonuridae; genus Saccopteryx; species Saccopteryx bilineata. The sequence goes on along the minus strand of NC_089491.1, from coordinate 9,448,278 downwards.
ATGTCAGCTCTGGTTAGTGCGGCAGCAAGGCATGTGTTGGCTGCGTGCTGGACAAAGTGGGGGAGCAGGGAGGAGTCGGGGGCCCCGGGGGCCCACTCAGCCCCCTGCGTACCTGGTGACCCTGAGTAAGCCAGGTCACCTCCCAGAGCCTCAGCTTCCTCAGTTGCACAATGGGCATAAGGATGCCTACCCCTAAGGGACGTTGAGAGATTAAACTGGACGATGAAGGAAAAGCTCTTAATGTGGAGCTGGGCACTCAGAAAACGCTCAGAAAATGGTAACTAACTGTTGTTTCTAAAGCATCGGTGTTCAGACTGTGTCAACCTTCGACCTTCCCGGCCAGCCAGGTTCAACCTGGGCTAGCCCACTGGCTTTAGTCCCTCAGGCGGCTGTAACAAAACACTGCGGACCACGTGACTTATAAAGGGCAGAAATCTAGTGCTCACCGTCCTGGAGGCTGGAAGTTCAAGATCAGGGTGCCAGCATGGTAGGGTTCTGGTGATAGTCAGACTCTGGGTTGCGGACACCAACTTCTCACTGTGTCCTCCTGTGGTGGAGGGAGGGCAAGGGAGCTTCCTCCAGCTCTTTTATAAGGGTGTGAATCCTATTCGTGAGAGTTACGCCCCCTGACCTATTCCCTCCCCAAGGCCCCGCCTCCTAATGCCATTTGCCTTGGGGATTAGGTCTTGACGTATGAATTTTGTGGGGTGGGGGGGAGCAGGGGGAACACAAGCATTTTGACTGTGGCACCCACCAAACCAGCCATAGCTCTGCCCTGCCTTTTCTGGGGAGGCAGCTCCAGCCCAGGGCTGGTGTGTCTGTGGGAGGCGCTGGTCTCCGCACTCCCAGCGGGGTCCCTGCCTCCTCTGTCCCCCACCAGCTCCATCCCCACAGAGACCCTGTGTTTCCCTGTTCGGTACTCCTGTCCTCTCTGAACAGAGACAGGAATGCTCGGAGACCAGGGAGCACAGGGTCTGAAATGGAAGATCTGAGGAGTTTGGGAGACCAGCTGAATGAATGCAGTTCTGACAATGAAGCTAAAACATAAAAATAACAAAACTATGAATCATCAGGGCTGTATGGTCATTTAGGGAAGCATGGGGACACTGTAGAGAGGGCTCAAAGCCTGGGCTCCAGCATTTACAAGTTCTGTGACCTTAGGCAAGTTGCTAACCTCTCTGTGCCTGAGTTTTCTCATCACAAAATGGGGATGTTGATAACAGTAGTTCCTTCCTCAATAGGTTTTTTGGTGAGGAGTCAATGAACTACTACTTGTAAAATGATTAGAATAGTGCTGAGTGTGTCTGAAAGCTATACTGCAGGTCCTCACATACCCTGATTTTGTTATGTTGATGAGATGTTGTAGAAACATAACTCCTATTTATGTCAACTAACCTCTGATAAAATTGGTTTTATTATGCGTTGTTTTGGTTAAAGTTTCAGAACCCACTGATGATGTTAAGTATGGACCGAAGCATTATACAATTGTCATAATAACTCTAATTATTTATTGATTTCTTAACCGCATGCCTGGCGCTGGGCCCAGCGTGGTACCTGCTGCCCCTCCCTGTGCCCTCCCACAGACTCCGGGGTGGGTGTCACTGTCCCTGCCTTACAGGGGCGTGCACCATCTTGGCTCACACAGCTCCTCCTACCCTGCCCCCCCCACTTCCCCCTCTCTTTTCCACTCTGGTTTCTTTCTTCCCAGACACACAGAAGCACACATCTCTCCCAGGCCCCTGACTCCTCCCGATGATCACTTTATTTATTGAGTTGTACATTTATTAATCATTTCAAACCTTTATTTTAAAGCATAATTTCACAATTATAGAAAATTGTGAGAAAAGTACAGAAAAAAACCTATATATTCTTTACTCTGATTTATTTTTATTTTGCTTCATTTATTTTATCATATCATTGTGAGTGCTCTCTGTCTCTCTCACTAAATGGTATCAACAATTTTAAAGTGTACAATTAAGAGGTTTTTGGTATATTCACAGTAGTACAACCATCACCACTATATAATCCTAGACCATTTCCATCACCCTAACAAGAAAGCCTGTATCCATGAAGCAGTTACTCCCCAGTCTCCTTCCCCCACATCCTAGCAACCATATTCTATTTCCCGTCTCTCTCTATTTGCTTATTCTGGACATTTCATATAAATGGAATCATGAAATATGTGGCTTTTGGGTTCTGGTGTTTCATACTGAGCCTAATGTTTTCAAGGTTCCTCCACGTTGTAGCATATATCAGAACTTCATTCCTTTCTATGGCTGAAGAACATTCTATTGTAAAGATATACCACAATTTGTTTATCCATTGATCACTTAACGGATATTTGGGTTGTTTCCACCTTTTGTATATTATGAATATTGCTACTCTGAACATTTCTGTAAGTTTATGTGTGAACATGTTTTTAATTCTCTTTAGAACGTAGCTGGAAGTGAAATTTCTGGGTCATCTAGTCACTGTGCTTTTGAGGAACTTTCAAACTTTTTTTATAGCAGCAGCACTATTATACATTCCCACTGGCGTGTATTAGAATTCTAATTGCTCTACATCCTTGCCAACACTTGTTATTTTCCATTACAAATGTATTATGATAGCCATTCTGGTGAGTGTGAAATGGTATATCACATGGTGATGGTTTTCATTTCCCTAATGATTAATGATGTTGAGCATCTGTTCCTGGGCTTATTGGCCATTTGTTTATTTTCTTTGAAGTAACATTTATTTAAGACTTTTGCCTATTCTTTAAATTGGGTTATTTATCTTTTTGTTGTTGTGTTGTGAGAGTTCTTTATACTTTCTGCATCCCCAACTTTTCCATACATGATTTGCAAACATTTTCTCCAGTTATGTGGGGATTCTTTTACTTTCTTAATAATGTCCTTTGATGCACAAAAGTTTTTAGTTTTGATGGGGTCCAAATTATATATATTTTGTTTGTATTTTTGTCACATTAAAAAAATCATCTAATTCATTAAGTCATGAAGGTTTATATTTATATTTATGTTTTCTTCTGAGAGTTTTATAGTTTTAGCTGTTGCATTTAGGTCTTTAATCTATTTTGAATTAATTTTTATATATATAATGTGAAATAGGGGTCTGATTTCATTCCTTTGTAATTGTCCAAGTACCGTTTGTTGAAGGGACTCTTCTTTCCTCCACTGAATGGCTTTGGTATTCTTAATTTCTTCTTCATTTTCTTTTCTTGAAGTATAGTTTTGCTAACTATAGAATTCTTGGCTGACAATTTTTTCTTCTCACAACTGTAAATATTTCATTCTACTGGCTTCTGACTTCCATGGTTCCTGGAAGTCAGGAATCCCTCTCTGTAACTAGTTACTTTTCTCTGGCTGCTTTCAGGATTCCCTCTTTGCCTTTGTATTTTTGCAGCTTAATTATAATGTGTGTCTGTGTGGGTATCTTTGGGTTTATGCAAATGGGAGTTCTTTGAGCTTCTCAGATGTATAGATTAATGTGTTTTTTTTAATCAAATTTGAAAAGTTTTGACTATTATGTCTTCAAACATTCTTTCTGCCCCTTTCTCTCTCAGGAAAGGAGATTTCTAATATGTGTTTGTTGATGTGCCTAATGATATCCTGCAGGTCTCTTGGACTCTGGTCATTTATTTTCATTCTGTTTCTCAGATTGACTGTCTCCATTGACCTGTTTTCAAATTCACTGTTTCTTTCTCTTGCCTGATCAAATCTGCTATTGATCTCCTCTGGTGAATACAGATTTTCTATTTGTTGTTTTTTTTATAACTTCTATGTTTTTTATTGATACTCTCTATTTAATAAGACATTAGTCTCACAGTTACCTTTTAGTGCTTTATATATGGTATCCTTGAGCTCTTCAGTTCACCTAAAATAGCTAATTGGAAGCCTTTGTTTAACAAATCTAATATCTGTGCTTTCACAGAGATAACTTTTATTCATTGCTTTTCTCCTTGTGCATGGACCATACTTTCTTGTTTCTTTGCATGCCTCTTTCCTTGCCTTCTGTGCTCCATATGCCCAGCCATCTTTCAGGTCTTCAGCAAGCTACACTTCTCCCCTCCTCAGAACCTTTATACACACTGATCCCTCTGCTGGGATGACAGCACCCATTCCCCCTACCTAATTAATGCCTCTTCATCCCTTACAACTTCTACCACGTTAAAAAAATTATCTACTTGTTGTGGGTATAAATATCAGTTCTGAAACTGTGGTATGCCAGTAAATAAAACTGTTTGTTTTTCTGTGTCTCAGCATCATTTCTGATCCTGAGCTCTTAATTCATGGGCTACAGTGGGGGAGGAAAGAATTTTAGCTTTCTGTGGTTTTTGGTTCTTACTCCCACCCTTGCCTCCTTTTGGATGACACGTGGAGTGTGGGAAATCGTGCCTTACCCCACAGAGCTGCCTCTCTCAGGGCTCTCTTGTCTCCTTGTCACTGGTGAGGCCCACCACTTTCCATTCTGCCCCTGCGAATCTCTGTCCCTCCTTCTCTCTAGCTAGTCATCTCTTCTCTATATGAGAAAACTGGTTCTTCCTTCGTATTTCTGGCCAACACCCTTTGTCTATGCCCTGTGTCTAGACCTGGAAAGCAATGCCGGCTGGAGTTAGAAAACTGGTGAGTGAGGCGAAGCCACTGCTGCTCCAAGTGAACAGACTGGACACCATGTTCCTGGATGCTCAGATGAAAGGAGAACTAGCCCCCCCCCCCACTGCCCTTGTCTCTCCCTTTGAAGTTTGAGTTTCTTAAATTATATCCAATGGATGGAGGGAGTCCAGAGGCAATACAGGGTTGCTAGATACCTTTCACTTCCAGCTGGCATCCAACAGAGCCTAAGGGGAGACTTGTTCTGAGGGCAGGGCTGGGGACCTGTCTTGTGGCCAGATGCTGTCAGCATCTTTTCACATGACCATCTCAATGTCATTTGACATGGAGAGAGGATGAAGGAACTAATGAATGAACTGAAAAGCACTGGGGCCCCAGGCCACATTGGGGGCTATAGCAATGGCAGAGGTGTGACCTCCACGAGACATCACAGACATCCACAGTGACTAGGGCAGTTCCTGGTCTTCACAGGGGAGATCAGAGGAACTGAGACTGACCCTGGCTTCAGGGAGTCCAGGACATTGGGATGCAGGGCTGGGAGGATGGAGAAGTCCAGGACATGGGGATGCAGGGCTGGGCGGGTGGTGAAGTCCAGGACATGGGGATGCAGGACTGGGCGGGTGGTGAAGTCCGGGACATTGGGATGCAGGGCTGGGCGGATGGTGACTTGCAGATCAGTGCAGAGACAGGAGCTCCCGGGAACCTGGCGGCTGTGCCTGGACTCATCTTTCATGAGTTGATCCCCTGAATAATGTGAAAACTTGACTTTGCTTCATGGCCTCAGGCTGGTGAGGGTTGAGGAGGTTTGGATTCCATTTAAGAATAAAGGGGGAAAGAGAAAGAGGAACGATCAAGGAGACAGGGCCCAGGGTGAGGCAGAGGAGGAGACTTGAGGAGGACAGAGACGGACAAAGGCTGAGCGAGGCAGGAAGGAAGCCGGAGGAGGGGGCAAGGGGCCAAACAGTTAGCAATGGATACAAGTTGGAAGTGAAAGGCATCTGGCAACCTTGCACTGCCGATGAAATGATATTAACATTTTATTATTGTAAGGTGAGCTTTTTAAAACGGAATTTTAAATGTTACCCTGCTGTTCGGGAACACAAAAACCTTTAATTTTATGCAAATGAACAGCGAGGAGCTGAGCGCCTAATGTAAACGAACACTTTCTTTGTAGGAGAGGTTGGAAGAGAGAAAAAAAAATTCCCCAGGATTCTTTAATTGCTGTCTGAAATTATGTAAATCCCAGCACCAGGCAGAACACAATTACCCTGCGGCCCTCCCTGCCAGCGCCGCTAATGTCTAACAAAATATCGGTGGGTGACATTTAGACGAGGTAATGCAAATGAGAATTAATTTTTTTCCAAGACAAAGGGCAGCTGAAAGATCACCTCATTCATATACAGGAGTGGGGAGAGCTCTGAATGCTGGGGGTGGGGTGGGGTGGGGTGGGTCGGCCAGGGAGCCGGGGGCTGGGGCCTTCCCACCTTGGGCCCAGGTCCCTGGACTCTGGCCTTGGGGGAGCTTTAGATCACTAACTCTCTGTCTGTGGTTCCTAAGTAGTTCTTCATGGAAATCGGGTTAACAAATGTAAATAGCTATGAAAAATATCCCTGTTCATGGAGGTGATCCATCCTCAGCTATAAAGCATGTTCACGAACTTGCTTGTTTCATGCTCATGATAGCCCCGCAGGGTGTGGACACGGGCCTCTTATATGGAGGAGGAAATCAAGGCTCAGAGAAGTCTGGTCGCCCAGCCAAAGGCAAACAGTTAAAGCGGAAGGCAAGAACTAAGTCATTTATAGAAGGGAGGGTGCTGGGGGTCTGTGCTCTTCCCTCTGTCTCTCTTGCTCTTTTCCTTCCTTCCTTCCTTCCTTCCTTCCTTCCTTCCTTCCTTCCTTCCTTCCTTCCTTCCCTCCCTCCCTTCCTTCCTTCTTTCCCTCCCTCCCTTCCTTCTTTCCTTCCTGGTCTTTCACTGAAGATGTTTTTCATTTTAAAAAATGTTCTTAATAAAGAAGGCTTGCAGAGAGAAAATCAGGGTTCCAACACAAGTTCATTTTTCTCCTTGAAATAACCTTCATACAAATAACACAGCCTGGTCAGCTCCTGCTCATCCTTGTTACACAAATGTCACTTTCTTAAGGAAGCCTTCCTTGACCAGCTCCCCCACCCCAGCACCCAGGATTTGACTCCCAAGTAACAATGTCAAGTTCTCTTTTCCCTGTGAGATCAGAACTTCCATGAGGGCGGGGACTGTGACGACTGTCACTGCAGTCTTGCTGTCTAGATAGAACATGGCCTGGCACTGCCTTTGCTCAGGAAACGTTTAATGAATTAATGAATAAATTAATGATATAAAAGGAGAATGTGTACTAGTCAAAGTGATTGTGGTGGTTTATGTATATAAAGATGATTTTCTTTTAAAATTTTTATTCTTTTTAATTTTTCTTAAGTGAGAAGTGGGGAGGCGAAGTGACAGACTCCTGCATGTGCCCCAACCGGGTAGCCGGCAAGCCCCCTACCAGGCAATGCTCTGCCCATCTGGGGCCATTGCTCCATTGCTTGGCAACTGAGCTATTTTAGCACCTGAGGCGAGACCATAGAGCAGGGGTCGGGAAACTTTTTGGCTGAGAGAGCCATGAACGCCACATATTTTAAAATGTAATTCCGTGAGAGCCATACAACGACCCATGTATGTTATGCATTATCCAATAAAAATTTGGTGTTGTCCCAGAGGACAGCTGTGATTGGCTCCAGCCACCCGCAACCATGAACATGATCAGTAGGAAAAGAATGGATTGTAATACATGAGAATGTTTTATATTTTTAACGTTATTATTTTTTTTTATTAAAGATTTGTCTGTGAGCCAGATGCAGCCATCAAAAGAGCCACATCTGGCTCACGAGCCTTAGGTTCTTGACCACTGCCATAGAGCCATCCTCAGCATCCGGGTCCAACTTGCTCCAACCAAGCAGTGGCTGTGGGAGAGGAAGAGAGAGAGAGAAAGAGGGAGAGAGAGAGAGAGAGAGAGAGAGAGAAGCAAGAGGGGGAGGGGTGGAGAAGCAGATGGCTGCTTCTCTGGTGTGCCCTAACCGGGAATCGAACCCGAGACATCTACATGCCTGACTGATGCTCTACTGCTGAGCCAACCAGCCAGGGCTAAAAGTGATTCTCCTAACAGTTACTCCTGGAATTGTAGAAATACATTTAGCAGTTGGAGGTGTGAGAGGGAATGTTTTCGAGAGAAGAGGTCAAGAATCTTGCAAGTTAAAAGAACTTTCTCCTATTAACTTTGTCTCAATGTCCACACAACTCACATCTTCAATTCCACAGGCTATTGTTACTTAGCTTAGTCAACTCCTGGTTGTCTGTGTGAGTTTTTAATGCCAGTTTTTAATTCTGAGATAATCCCTCTGGTAACTCCAGAAGACACTTGAGGCTTGAGCTCAATCTGGAGCTCAACAACTCTGTTAAAAACAAAACAGAGAACATTCTATTTTTTATTGTGTACTTTTATTTTTTTTTTTGTTTGTTTTTTTTTTTTTGTTTTTTTTTTTTTTTTTACAGAGGCAGAGATAGACAGGGACAGACAGACAGGAACAGAGAGAGATGAGAAGCATCAATCATCAGTTTCTCGTTGCGCGTTGCGACTTCTTAGTTGTTCATTGATTGCTTTCTCACATGTGCCTTGACCGTGGGCCTTCAGCAGACCGAGTAACCCCTTGCTGAAGCCAGCGACCTTGGGTCCAAGCTGGCGAGCTCTTTGCTCAAGCCAGATGAGCCCGCGCGCGACCTCGGAGTCTCGAACCTGGGTACTTCCGCATCCCAGTCCGACGCTCTATCCACTGCGCCACCGCCTGGTCAGGCTTTTATTGTGTACTTTTAAAAGATAGTATTTGTGTAGCATAGCTTTTAAAGGATGGTCTGATATTTAATCTATTTTTCTGCTCTAAAAATAACCTAAAACCTATATAGATCAACAATCCTGGGAGAAAGTGAGAAATTTTTTGTTTCCTGCTTCAGAAAGTTTGAAGTCCAGACAATTTCAAAGGTGAGTTCATTCAAACCTGCGGAAACCAGATAATCTCAGTGCTTTAAAATCTTCTAGAGAACAGAGGAAGAATTTTTTCTTTTTAAAGACAAGGCCAGTATAATGCTTCTGAGGTGCAGGAATTAGAAAGAAATCACTCTGAGTGTGTCAACCAGAGAGAATTTACTACAGGATTGGTTGCTGTATAGAAGAGCTGAGAAGCCAACCTGCCAACCATGAGGCCACGCAGACATTGGCAATAGTAAGAAGTTGCCACCATGGAGGGACAAAGGGAAGAGGTGTGATATGAGAGACCCAAGGCAGAGGTCACCAGGAGAAGGCTGGGACCAGGGAGCATTGTGGTCCAGCTAGAGCCAGGAAAATACGAAGCTGATAATGGAGATACATCTGAAGGAGAGAAAGAAGACCCCACCCCCACTCCCTCCACCCCCATGCAGCCCTCCAAGCTCCTGCCAGGGCCGCACATGGGGCTTATCCAGATGGGATCCTGCTGGCACAGGAGATGGGGAAATGTGGCCTGTCGGGGTCAGTCCTCATCCCCAGCCTGATTCAGAGCAGAGCAGAGAAGGGCTGAGGATGAGATGTAAGAGCCAACAAACAGAACGTGAAGTCTCCAAGACGGACCTCGGAAGCAAAACCAATCAGTGATTAAAATCAAGGCAGACCGGTACTCGCTAATATGTGATCAACTAGACAACACCTGAACTCCGATCAATCTTAACATCACAAATGATCTAAAAACACATTGATTCAAAGTCCCAGAAGGAGATAATAGTGAGAATGGAGGGAGAGCTATTATTTGAAGAGGTATTATCAAATAAAGACATTGTAAAGTAAACAAAACCCCAGAAACTTTATATTAAGCCTCTTACTAAAGGACTTTCTAAAAAATGCTCTCTAAAAAAGAAGAAAAATGGCCCTAAAAGGGAAGTTTGAAATATAGATAAAATAAGTAAAGAAAATGATGAACCTATCCATATAAACACATATATAACATTAAAAGAATAATATTAAATTTGGGAGGATTACAAAAGAGTAGAAGAAAATACTGAGTAGAAATAGCATTAAGTCTGAGTTAAAATGTTTTAAGGTCCCTGTATTGTTTGGGAGTCAGGTAAAGATATTGATTCATTTTAGAACCCACTCAGCAAAATGTACCTGTTCGTTTTAATAATCAGGAGCAAATAAGTTGGCATTTGAAGCCATTAGGTTTTGGCTTGTTTATTACACCCCACTGTATAACTGACACATTCACCTTGCCAGATATTAAAAATGCATAATACTGTAGGATTAAAGTAGTTTGGCTCTAATGTGTAAATAGACACACAAAGTAACGGAACAGATTAGAGTCTAGAAATGGACCCAAACATTTAAAAAAATTATCCCACAAGTGGTGTTGGGATAATTAGCTAGCCATTTGGGAAAAGAAATAGAAAGCTGAAAGCATTCACTTTTGAGTATTGTTGAGTGGCTGATTTTTGTATTTTGCACAAAATTTGTAATTATCACCTGTGTATGGGTTTGTGCAGTAGGAATAGAACTCTTGAGGGTTTTTACTTTTACTGTTTACCATTCATAATGAAGTAAGACTACAAAAGTGAAACCATAAAGTGTTAGGTTTTGACATAGTAGTGTGGTTGTGGCAGTAAGTGCCTATCAAACATCACATGTTGTTTCCTGGCCGACTGGTTTAGTGGTAGAGCATTGGCCGGTGTGTAGATGTCTTGGGTTCAATTCCCAGTCAGGGCACACAGGAGAAGTGACCATGTGCTTCTCCACCCCTCCCCCTGTGCCTTCTCTCTCTCTCTCTCTCTCTCTCTCTCTCTCTCTCTCTCCCTCTCTCTCTCTCCCTCCTGCAGCCATGGCTCGACTGGTTCAAGCGCATTGGCTCGGGTGCTGAGGCTGGCTCTACGGAGCCTCCACCTCAGGTACTAAAAATAGCTCCCTTGTGAGCATGACCCCAGATCAGACCAGAGCAGAGCATCAGACCAGGTGGATCCTGGTGGGGAGTCTGTCTTTCTATCTCCTTTCCTCTCACTTGGAAAAGAAGGAAAAACAATGTCATGTGCTCCTTTACGTTTCACCTCCTCCTTTGCCATGAGGTGAGAACCAGATGGAGCTTCCTGTGGAAATGCTGCTAGTTGCTTACCCAATATCCACTCTTCCCCTTGTTGTTCCTAGTGGAAGGCCAGGCTAGTTTTGAGAGGAGCAGCAGTGTGCCTGCTAGGGGGTAATGGACAAAAGGGCAATTAAGTGTAAGGCAGTCAGAAAAAGAAAGATAAACGAAAGGAAAGACAGTAGAGAGAAATGAACTCGCTGGAAGGCGCCTGTGAGGGGAAGAACCGGGCTGCAGTGACACCTACCGGAAAGCTATCATCCACTGGCTGTTGAAATGGCGATTTTAGTTTTCATCTTCATACTGTTCTGCATTTTCCTAGTTTTCTACATGCCTGATTTAGATTTTTTTCTTAAAAAAAATTCTATAAAAATTATTCAAAATACCACATTGTTTCATATGATTTCATGACATGTCCCATCTTTCATGAATTAGGGGCTCAGGTTCTTGGCCAACGTTTTTTTTTATTGGGGTCTTAATTTATCTATTATTGATATATAATAAGAATAGTACCCCTTTCACATTTTTTTCTTTCTTTCTTATATGTTATGTTCTGATTCTTTCCTTAGTTTGTTGTTTGCCTTTTAATTTTGCCAATGGGATTTTAACTCATAGAATTGAGTTATTTGACTCTAGTGAAATTTATCAACATGTTTCTTTGATCATGAGTCCTTAGATCAGTGGTTCTCAAACTTTTTGAAGTCGGGGCACATTTAAAATCCTACAAATAATTGTAGGTACACTATATACAAATTTCTGAGAAATATGTTATAATAATTAAGTCAAATGTTAAAGAAAAAATATATAAAGTCCAAGCGTACTTTTATGGTAATTAAATGAAATAAATACAACAAAATTAAGTTTATTCTGACATCAAAAAACATTTTTATGTTACATTTTTTTTTTTTTTTTTTTTTTTTTCATTTTTCTGAAGCTGGAAACAGGGAGAGACAGTCAGACAGACTCCCGCATGCGCCCGACCGGGATCCACCCGGCACGCCCACCATGGGGCGAGGCTCTGCCCACCAGGGGGCGATGCTCTGCCCATCCTGGGCGTCGCCATGTTGCGACTAGAGCCACTCTAGCGCCTGAGGCAGAGGCCACAGAGCCATCCCCAGCGCCCGGGCCATCTTTGCTCCAGTGGAGCCTTGGCTGCGGGAGGGGAAGAGAGAGACAGAGAGGAAAGTGCGGCGGAGGGGTGGAGAAGCAAATGGGCGCTTCTCCTGTGTGCCCTGGCCGGGAATCGAACCCGGGTCCTCTGCACGCTAGGCCGATGCTCTACCGCTGAGCCAACCGGCCAGGGCTTATGTTACATTTTTGAGTTATGCTTTTTAGAATTCGTAATAAAGAGGAGTTAAAAATTTTAAAAATGACAAAACGTTATCCTTTTATATAATATATGTAGATACATTCTTAGTAAAATTTAGTAAATTTGGCAGGTCCCGGCATGAATGTGTTAAGTGTTTTCATTCTTGTGTTTATGAGAAACATGAGCCTGACGGGTCCTAGAGATTTCTTCAATGTTTGGGCATATATTTGAAAGGCAAACTCTCATTTCCTCGTCAATACATTGAAGAATTACTCTCTTTTTACTCTTAATTGTGTTGAGTGCAGAAAACCCCCACCATACATATCATCTTAACTTGACACCAAACAAAGAATAGAAGAAACTTGCCTCCAGTCTTTCTGGGGAACATGGGGGGTAGTGTAAACAATCCAGCACCACAGTTTAACAGCCTTTTGCAACCTAATCAGGCAAGTGAGGTGGGGGGTTGGGCAGATTGTCAGCTTACAGCCAATTCCCCACACCTCTGTCCTCCAAAAATCTAAACTTCAAAAACCCTGTTGGTTTTTTGGTCCCCAACAGGCACATATTTCTCTAGAATACCATAGGGCGCACCTGGAAATCTAGGGAGCAAACGTGCACACCCTGGCACACACTTTGAGAACCACTGCCTTAGATTATAAACCTGCAAAATCCTTTTCTTTTCAATCAACTAAAATATACTATTTATTGCATGTGTATTTTTCTAGGTTTTTCCTATTTTACTTTAAATTCTATAAATCCTATGGAGATTATTTGGGTAATTGATAAAAGATAAAAATTTACCTTGATTTTTTCCCCACAAACATATTAGACTATTTCACTAACCTCCTCCATCAAACATAGCTCCTTCCTACCCTTCCACCTCCCAGTGATTGGAATGTTTCCTGGGCGTACACCGTGCTGCTTACCTACAATGGTACATCTTTCTTACCCACAGAATCTTAATTTTGTTTGGAAAAGGATCATGCCCACTTGTTATTTGTGGTTATTTTTTTAAGTATTTTTTCCAATATGATATCACTTATATGTAAAATCTAAAGAACAAAATAAACAAACACGTACAATAGAAAGCCTCAGAGACGCAGAGAACAGATGGGAGCCAGAGAGTGTTAGGGGGTGGGGTGGATAAAAGTGATGGGATTAAGAAGTCCTAATGGGAAGTTACAAAACGGGCATGGGGCTGAGAGGCAGAGCAGAGGGAAGATAGTCAACATCGTTGTGGTGACTGTCTATGGTGTCAGGTGGGCGATGGAGCCATTGGAGTTATTAGAACACTTTTCAACCTATGTGAATGGCTATCCGCTGTGCTATACACTTGAAACTAATGCAAAAATACTGTTTAATGCAAGCTGTAATAGAAAAATAAAATAATCAAAGTATTTCTCCCAGCTTCCCTTACAGTTGGGGGTGGCAGTGTGATAGTTCTGGTCAAGGAGATATAAGTGGGTGTCTGCTGGGGACTTCTAGGGGCAGTTCTGCTTCCTTTCCTCCTCCTCCTCCCCTCCCTTCCTCTCCCCTTTCCTCTCTTCCTCCTTCCTCCTTTCTTTCTTATCTCTAAATGTGGGGAGACTGTCTCGAGACAGAGCAGCCATTTTTGCAACCTCAGGATAAAAGAGACACACCAAGCATGGCGGGGGGAGGAAAGAAGAAGCTCTACCCCTGAAGTAGTGGTATTATCCATGAACTGTCCACCTCTGGCCAGCCTGTTTCATAAGAGAGGCACTTTCTCAGGCAGTGGTTAAACACCAAGAGTCAGGTGTCTGTTATACACAACCAAATGCAACTTATATGCCAATAGAACTTACGTGCTAATGCAATGTCTTGTATGTAAGTTCTTATTACTAAAGTCTGTTTCCAAGTGGGGTGTCTGTCAAATACCATATCCATCACCCTCTTTTGAAGTCATTGCCCTACCGTGCAATAAGTTTTGTATCTGGATGAGGATAATGCCCCCTCATTACCTCTTTATTCAAATATCTCATCTACACTCAAAAATGTATTCTTCCTGATAAACTCTAGAATTACCCTGTCAAGTTGGTCCAGCCCATTTTGTCTTTTGAATGGAACTGTATTAAACCTAAGCCTATAAAGTAATTTGGGAAGAATCCATATCTGGACAATATTTCATCTTCTCATTCTTGAGCATGGTATATACCTTTCCATCTGTTCCAATCCTCTATATTTCTGAATCAAGGTTGTTAGCATTCTTCACATACCATTTCTATACAAGTCTTTTTATGGTTACTGCTAAAATTTTATGTTTTTATTGCCATTGTAAATAGAATCTATTTTCTATTATATCTTACAACTGGTTATTGCTGGCATATAGAAAAATTATTGATTTTCAAATATTTATTTTGTATTTGACTGTTTATTTATCCTAAGAGTTTTTCAGTTGATACTTTTATCTAGGTATGTAATTGTATCATCTATAAATAATGATAATCTCATATTCTCCTTTCTAATAGTTAAACTATTATCTCTGCTTATCTAGTTTATTGCATTGAGCAAAAAAAAAAGTTGTTGAATAAAAATGGAAATGGTCATGCTTGTTTGCTCTTAATCTTACAGGGAATGTGTCTAATGTGTCCCCATAAGTGCAATGCTATTGTTGTTTTAAGATAAGTATTCTTTATTATGTTAATGAATAGTCTCCTATTCCTGGTTTTTGAAGAGTTTATGAAAATTAATGAGTGTCAAGTTTTAGTCTATGTCTTTGCTGCACCAGTTGAGATTTTCTTTTTTAATTGGTCCTTGTAATAGTGTGCATTTTGCCATTGGATTTCTTACATTTAAGTAATCCTTGAAATTTTGGGATAAATCATACTTGGTTGTGAAAGATGATTTTAGGGATATCACTATTGCTTTTAACTAACTCATTTTAAAATATTTTCACATCTAAACTCATAAAATGGGTTTATCTATAACATTATTTTTTGTGGTCACTTTCTTCAGGGTTAGTTTTAGATTGCATCAAGACCGTGAAATGAAATAGCAAAGGTAAATTGAATTAGATTGAATTACGAACCCAAATCTTTAATTCTCTGTACAATTAGACATCTACACCTTTGTCATATCTTCATAGTGGGCAGGTGCATGTCATAGTGGGCAGGGCATGTGATTTATTTTGGTCGGTTGAATGCAAGAGGATGTTTTAAGAGTGGAAGATTGAAAGGTGCTTGCCATTCTGCCACCACCATGAGGAAAACACACACCAGTTCGTCTACTGGTCCAAAAGGTGAGAGGCACATAGAACACACCTAGACCCTGCAGCTTGGACCCAAGTCCAACCACGTTGAGATGAGATCAGCCAACACCCAGGTGAACCACAGATGTGCACGCAAGAATGAATGATTGTGGTTTGGAGGCAGTGTGTTAGATAGTGTTACTGTAGCAACAGCTGACTGATGCACTAGGGAACTTCTCACCTTTTCATGCCTATGTTGTTTTCCTTTTCACTAAAGAACTTCTTTTAACATTGCTTGCAAAGCAGGTCACTGGTAACAAATTCCCCCCACTTTTGGTTGTCTGAGAAGTTCTTTATTTCTCCTTCACTTATAAAGGATATTTTTACAGGGTATGTAATTCTATGCTGGTGATTCCCCCCGCCCCTTAATACATGAACTATTTCACTGCATTATCTGCTTGCTGGCATGGTTTCTGAGGAGTAGTCAGATGTAATTGTTACCTTTGTTCCTCTGTAGATAGGGTATTTCATTCCTCTGGCTTCTTTTAGGGTATTGTTTTATCCTTGATTTTTTTGTAGTTTGAAAATGATATCCTGAGGTATATATTTTTTTCTGGCATTTATCGTACTTGGCGTTCTCTGAGCTTCCTGGATCTGTGGTTTGATGCCTGACATTGATTTGGAGGAAGTCTCAGTCATTATTGTTTTAAGTATTTTTTTTCCGATCCTCTCTCTTTCTTTTCCTGTGGCATTCCCATTATGTGTATGTTGTACCTTTTGTGGCCATCTCACATTCCACGAACATTCTCTTTCGTATTTTTCAATCTCTGTCCTCTTTGCTTTTCAGTCTTGAAGATTTCTATTGATATGTCTTCAGGCTCAGAGACTCTGTCCTCAGCTATGTCTAGTCTCCGACAAACCCATCAATGCATTCTCCGTGTCTGTCACAGTGTATTTGGTCTCTAGCATTTCCTTTTGGCTCTTTCTGAGGGTTTTCATTTCTCTGCTTAGGTTGTTCATCTGCTGTTGCATGGCTGTTGATTTTACTCGTTAGAGCTCTTAGCGTAAGAACTATATTCCTGGTCTGGTAATACCAACATTCTGCCTTCTCTGGAGCTGATGTTTGGTGTGTCCCTTCAAATTATGTTTGTTTTTTGTCTTTTAGTTTGTCCTTTTTTCTTGATAGCTGGACATGAAGTGTTGAGTAAAAGGACTACTGTAAACAGGCCTTTTGTAGTGTGGTGTGAGGTGAGGGGGAGGGGAAGTAGTTTATAGCGCTGTGATTAGGTCTCAGTCTTCTGCTGAGCCCTTGCCACTGGACTGTGAACTTCACAAGGTTTCTCAACCAGGACTTCCTGATGCTGATGAAACTCCAGGTGTCTGGATCAGACATTTCCACCTGAGTAGCCCTAAGCACAAGAGATAGAAAATATTCCCAAAAGATGTAGAGGCACAGCCTAAAGTGGTCTATTGAGAGCAAGGGGATATTTATCGTTTATTTCTAAAAGAGCATGCTCCTTTGGATTTCTGTGTCATTTATCTTACTTAAACACCCAGGTTTAAGATAAAGCAATATTATGAAAGTTAGTTCATTATTTACCGATTAAATTACAACTCCCCCCCCCAAAGTCTTTAAATATATAATAGGTACCCGAGGAGAAATGTCCCTGTTTATCTGTGGCTTCTCTCCCTTCCCCCACCCCAAAAATACGATGAAAGGAGAAACACCCAGCTGACTCAAGCTCCTTCTTAAATCTGTGGCTAAGAAGACTCTGCTCTGCAGTCGCTGTCTTGAAATTCTTCATCATTTTCTCGCTGCATTTGTGTAAGGACGTCTGCCAGGGTGACGGGGCACTCACCTGGGGCTCGGCGTCTGGCCGACGACACAGTTTGGCCTCCTTGCTTCCCAGACACCGGTTCTGGGCTGTCTGCTCCCTGACCCTTGACACACTGGGAAGGGTTGAAGTCAGGTACACACGCCATAGTGTCTCTGGTGTGACAAGGTAGTGGCTGTGCCCACCTGTGGTGACAGCGCTAAGGCACATTCAGCAGGTGACTTGGCAGGGGTCTCTTACCCATCCCAGGTTCAAATGCCAAGTGTGTCTGGCACAGAGCCTGAAATCCCTTGGGAGGGTTGCCTAAATGCTGTAGGTTGGGGCTACAGGAGAGTGATTGGCTCCCTGTCCCAACCAAGCCCAACACTGGACCTCAGTGTGTATTTACTATTCTCCTCTCCCTCTCCCTCCTCTTCCCCCTCCCCCCTTTCCATGGTCCACGTGGCAGTTCGGAGATGTCCACGGGGGTGGAGCAGTAATGGGGAGTCAGCAGTGGGGTGATGCCGAAGGGAGAAGGGAAGCTTCGGACAGGGCGATGTGGAAAGGTGATGGGTCGACGTCAGCAGCCGGTTACTCTGTTGAAATGCTAGCTGATGGACAAAGTTCTCAGGCCAGAGTGGGGTCTGGAGAGTGAAAAGGTTTAGCAGGAGAGCTTTAACGGGATCGCAAAAATGCCCCTGATTCAATTCTATCCCCCCCCCCCCCCCCGCTATGTCCACGCCCTTCGCCATGTGTCTTGGCGGCCCCTCCCATCGGGAGGTGCTCGGCTTGCCTGCTCTTTGACTCCAGGCTGGCTTGCAACTTGCTTTGACCAGTGGGATGCAGGGGAAGCCATGCAGGGCCAGTTCCAAGCCGGGGCCTTCAGAGGCTCTTCCCTCTCCTGTATCCTCCCAGGGAACCATGACATGACAACGAGGAAAGTCACAGCTAGCCTCCTGGACACCCCGTCACCACCGACAGCCCCCCGACAGGCAGCCGCTCTCGGCAGGGACCCGAAGGCCTCTCTGGGTTGGCCCCCAGCCCACCTGTGATGCTGACTGAGGTGCAGGAAGGACACCAGGCAAGATCAGCTCGGCCCCCCGTAGATTAGCGTCCCATGGCAATGGTGGTTGTTTTAAGTTACTAAGGTTTGAGGTTATTTGTGCCCAGGGGTGCCTCAGGCTGCTATGTGTTGCTAGAGATCAGCTGATGTTTGATGCTGGGAAAGGCTACTGGGGGGCGGGCAGGAGGTGGGAGCTCAGAGCCCGGACCCTCACTGGCCCCGGGACTGACCTGGGGAAGGCCACCCATCAGAGGGCCCTGTGTGCGGGACCCGGCTGACCAGGGGAATCAGAGGGAGCTGGGAGGGCTGCCCTGGTCCAAGGTGACGCCTGGCTCTGAAGACCCAGAAACCAGAGCGCTGTTGTCTCTGGCTGTTGGTGCTAAAGCAGAATGGGAGGCAAGGATACTTCCCTCCCTAGAGAGAGCAGGGATGGGGATGCAAGAGGGAGAGTAGACAGCAGAGAAGCTGAGTGGGAACTGGAGTGGGGGTGGGCGGCTGGGAAATGAACCTTACAGGAAGACACCATCTGGTGGGTGGCACAAGTCCGCTCCCTGCCCTGCCCTCGCCCTCTACTCAGAGGAGGACAGGACCCCAGAGAGCAGCCCGCCCCTGGGTGGGGGCTCTGCTTGCTGTGGGGTGAGCCTGGATGGCCTTGCCCAGTAGGTGGCTTAGCTTAAGGGTCATTGCTTCTAAAACCCGAGTGGGCACTAGAATCACCACACACTCACACGCACACACGTGCATGCACACACATGCCTATGCACACACATACACACACACACACACACACCCCACCTCCCACATCCATAAATGGTAGTGATTATCATCTCCCCTCCCATGCTTGTCCTGGAAACAAAGGGAAAGGATACAGTTAATGGGTTTGGTGTTCAGGGAGCCTTCAGAAATGTGAGATGATTATTGTTACTCCCAGTGACTCTGGCATCCATGGCAGGAGTGTCTGTCTGGGCTTGACTGGCTGTGGGGGCGACAGGAGGGGTACCGGTCTGGCCCAGGGTGGATTGGTGTCTGTGTCTCACTCCATCTTCCACCCCAGCTCCCCAACATCAGGGAGAGGGGTCTGGAAGCTGGGTTTTCCCTACTTCTGTCAACCTAGCTGGAGAGATGCATGCCAGACACAGAGGTCCCCAGAATCAGGGTCCTCAGCCACAGGGGCTGCTCCCATTGCCAGGTGCAGCTCAAGCCCAGGACAGCAGGCTGTGGAGCCAGGCAGACCTGGGTTCTCGTCCCAGCCCCAACTCATGCTTGGAACCCCCTCTGGGCCTCCCTCTGCTTCTCTGTAACAGTGAGAACAGTTCTGTCTGCAAGTTGCCAGGGGTTCCCAAGGCCACCTTCCCAAAGCGCTCACACAAGGCATGGTCACAAAGGGGGCTCAGAAGAATTCAGTCATGTCTCACTCAGAGCAGGTGCTTTGTCAACATGTCAAAGGAGTAACAGGGAGCTGTAGTTCTCATTCCTCTCAACCTTATTCTTGATTCCTCTAAGCCACCCTGCTCCTTACCCAGGGACAGGGCCACACTGAGCAGACCTGCAGTTCCCCCATCCCCTTGGGTCCCTTTACCTTGGGTCCCCCTATCCCCTGGGTCCTTTTACCACTTGCCCTGCACTGGCTCCAGAGTGTCCACTCCCAACTGTCGCTTCCGCCCAGCTTTGTGCACGGAGCCCAAACGCCTTAACCAGTGATCAAGGGTGCTGGGGGTTGGAGTAAATGCTCCAGTGTTCTGGCTCTGATCAGGACACCAGGTATTACCTACCTGTCCCCAGAGCTCCCCTGTTGGATTGAGCCAGGGTTGTTGTGATGGTTCATTCAGTTGACTCTGCCCTGGGCCATGGGGTGCTGAGATAGTGGGTCAGACATTGTTGGTGTGTCTGGGAGGGTGTTCTGGATGAGGTTAACATTTAAATTTGTAGACTAAGCAAAGCAGATTGCCTTCCCCAATGTGGGTGGGCCTTGTCCAATCAGTTGAAGGGCCTGAATAGAAAATAAAAAGGCCAACTCTCTTGCAAGTAAGGGGGAACTCCTCCTGCCGAACTTGAGCTGGGACGTCAGTTTTCCTTGCCTTCAGACTTAAACTGATACATCAGCTCCCCAGTCTGCTGCCTTCTGGGCTGGACATAGCCTTGGCTCTCCTGGCCCTCCAGCTTATCTACTGTTGATCAGTGTCCATAACTGTATGGGCCCATGCCTGATGGTCAGCGCCTGCTGGTTCTGTTTCTCTGTCGGAGAGCTGTCCTCTGGGGGACAGGCTTGCCCGCACAGCCCGCTTGGCCCCTCCCTCCAGCCCTGCCGCACCCTCCTCCCATTTCCATTCCGTGCTGCTCAGTTCTGGGGTCCTCACTTCTTCTCCTTACACTCACACACACTGCCCCCACTCCACACCTGGACCCCTGACTCTGGAGCGGTGCCCTGACCCCCTCAAACACTGCTACCTCCACTCTGCCTGGAGCTGCTCAGCCACAAGTGGGGGAAGGGCAAGGCTGACCTGGGAGCGCCGCCCCCAACCCCAGCCTAGCCAGGGGGCAAGAAGGGGCTGGCTTCCTCCCTGGGACCTCCTGGCCATGTGGCCAAGTGCTTGGCAAGGGACTCTGCCCCGGGTAGGAGATGTGTATGTGTGTGTGTGTCTGTGTGAGAGTGTGTGAGAGTGTGTGAGTGTGTGTGAGTATGTATGTGAGTGGGTGTGTGTGAGTATGTGTGTGAGAGTGTGAGGAGCAGCCGCTGCCCTCCTCACCTCCACCCCGGTGTCCTCAGCTCTCTCTCCCCAGCCGGCTAGGGGGCCAGCAGTTGCTGTCGGAGCGGGCAGCTGCTGGTTGCCCTCATTAATATTTATGACAAGGAGAGGAAGTTGCATAAATCTTCCCTGATACTTAATTAAACCAAACTTCTTTTGATTTCCCCTCTTTCTGCCTCACCGAGTGTGGACAGCATGCCTATTAGACGTTCTTGAACTGACCACTCCCTGAGTGACCGGAGAGGACAGAGACGCCAGGTGCTCCGTGTGCCCCAGTCATCAGCCGGGAGCTGGGGGCGCTGGGTGACCCCTACACACCCTTGGCAGACTGTGCACATGGCTTTGGGCAGAGGCGCTTTGCAGCCTCTGGGGAGCAGCAGAGAGACCCTGAGACCGAGGAAGACACTGGCTGCACCCCTTAAAACATGCCTCTTCTAGGCCGGAGAGATGGAGGCTCTGAAGAGTAGCCAAGGAGAAGCTGCTACCTGCTCTCCCTCCTGCTGCTCAGACAGGGAAGGTGGAGTTAGCCCCCAAACCTCTGGGGAGGAGCGGAGTCCCGCCCAGAAGTGGCTCTGCCTGTGTCCCCTCCTCGCCTCCCCACGGACCACGCGGCCCCCAGCCGAGGCCCCCAGTGTGAACCTGGTCAGAGCTCGGGGTCTCCCTGCCCTCCGGAAGCTGGTTAGCACCCGGCTGACATATCTTTGATATGGAATCATATACAGGAAGCAGCTTGACCCCTGAAGGCCCCTCTTAGCGTGGGATTGACACCAAGCATTGACTTTGCTTCAGGCTTATCCACAAATCTCAGCCAATTTTATTAAAGAGCCGCGTGTGGTGTGGAACACGCCAGGGAGACAACTTTATTTATAGATCTTGATCGGCAGAGAGGAGCCCACACTTGATTCCGTTGGTGCCCTGGCCTCAGGTGGGAGGGGGTGATTGGCAGGTGTGGCTCCTCACTGGCACCCCCAACCCAGCTGCACGAAGAGAGACACAAACACACGTGCAGACAGACACATGGGCATTTATGCAGGACAGACATCTACACATTCTACATTCACATGAGCGAACACGCACACAGCGCACGGCCCCCATGTTGCTGTGGAATGACTTGTGCCCTGTTCTTCCCAGATTCATATGGGAAACCCTAACCCACAATGTGACTGTACAGTTGACCCTTGAACAGTGAGGGGGTTAGGGGCACCAACCCTCTGCTCAGTCGAAAATTTGTGTGTAACGTTTGACTCCCCCTAAACTCCACTGCCCTTGGTATTCACAGGGATTGGTTCCGAGACTCACCACAACCACCAAAATCCGTGTATGCTCAGCTCCCCTACATAAAATGGTGTCAATCAGTGTATACAGTTAGCCCACTACATCTGCAGACTCCCAACCGCGGATCAAAAACAGTACAAGCATTTATTGAAAAAATCCATGTATAAGTGGATTCATGCAGTTCAAGTCATGTCAGTCAAAGGTCAGCTGTATTTGGAGATAGGACCATTAGGGAGATAATTAGGTTAAATGAGATCAAAAGAGTGGAGCCCTAATCTAATAGGACTGGTCCCTTTATAAGAAAAGGAGGAGACACCAAAGCTCTCTCTCTGCACGTGCAGGGGGAGGGTGGCCATCTACAAGTCAGGGAGAGAGTTCTCAGCAGCGCCTAGATCACGGGCTTCTAGCCTCCAGAATTACAGGGAAATAAATGTCTGTCGTTTAGACCACTCAGTCTGTGGAACTTCATGTTGGTTTAAGCGGACTCCTGCACATGGGGACATGCTCATACACGGAAACACAGACCCGTGGACACACTGCTACAGACAAGCACCCACAGCCGTGCACAGTTCACTCGCACACTGAGACACAGGCACACCGAGACATGTACTGACCTTGCTAGACCCAGGCCGCATCTCCCCTGATTGAGCACCTCTAGCCCTCAGGACTAGTCCCCAATTGACCACTAGCTCAATGATGGGCTGGTGACCCCAGGAGGCCGAGGGGGACGTGGATGTGGACATATGTGAGCTATAGGAACATAAACCTGTAGATTTGCGTATACAGATATTCATGCGATCCCACAAACAGCGTGTACAGATTTCCATAATTAATAATAGTAATAGACAATGCCTACAAGACCGGCTTACCCTAAATAAATGCAGTTGGCATGTACTGAATATACTATGAGCCAAGCATTCCAGGCATATTGTCTCATTCTTACCTTCTCAACTCTGAAAAGCATGGACACTCTATGGAGGAAACCAAGAGACGTCAGGAAAGGTGCACAAGGCGACAAAGCCGAAGCCAGGCTGAGCTGGTTCCCCCAGCGAGCCCAGCCCCCCTTAACCACTGCACGCAGCACATGCAGTAATGCTGATAACTGCCGTTAGGGCTTGAGGGCTCACCACGCGCCAGGCATGGGTGATCTGAGTACCAGAAATGCTGGGCAGACATTGCTCCCTGTCCCCCGCAGTCTTGTTGACGAGGTTATAACTGACCCTGCACAAGCAGGGCTCCAGACCCGGCTGGCGCAGTGAGCTGGGAAGGGAAGTGTAACGCGGTGCCCGCCGGCCATGCCACCATCGAGGCCGGCTAATGGGAGAGGTCTCCGGGTCTCCTCATCATTAATTTCAGGCCTCTATGTGGCCATTACTGTGGACTAAATGCAGACTCAAGCAGGTGACCTGTCTGGTGGCTTGTCAGACAGGGCTTCTCTCTGGCTGCTGCAGAGTCAGACTGAAGATGTTTTGGCTCCAGAAGCCTCTCTCTGCAGAGACAAGGGTTCCAAAGGACACGTGGATTTCTGCCAAGAGTGCGTGTTCAAGGAAGATGGACTCCCAACAGTTTCCTCTGGCTCCTGGTGCTTAGCCGGCACCAGGCTCCATGACCACTCAGCCCAGCTGGCCCTGTGGCACTCTGGGTAATGCGAGGATGCTGTGGGCTGAGAACTGCCCCCTGCCCCACAGGCAGAGGGCAGAAGCCCCCAGGGAGCTGTGCATGATGCAGGGCCACAGGTCAGGAAGGCGGAGGAGCTGCTGGCGGGGGCGGGGCGACCAGGACCGGGAAGAGTAGCCTCTGTGCTCCAAGCTGCGTGGCCTTGGGTACGTGGTAGTAGGGCCAGAGAGCCTGGGTTCCACCCGAACAGGACTCCCGGCCTTGCATGAAAGCACCTGAGCCTGGGTAGGAAACTGAGGCAGGCAACTAGCAGTTAGGGCCTCGGGAAGGGCTCCGGGTGGGCAGGGACAGTGTGAGGGTACCAGGCTCCGGGGTCGCACAGGGAACAGGGCTGACCTGGGGAAGGGCTTCTTCCACCTGCTGTGCCGTGACTGACCTGGGGCACGGCTGCTGAGGAGTGTCCAGGAAGGTCTGGGGCCAGTGGGGGTGACAGGGCTCTCCCTACCCCCGCAGTGATGGCAGCAGGGCCACCAGCAATGATGGAGTTTCCAGCATGACTCAGAGGGTATATGGAGCAACTGCTTAATGGGCTTGGAGTTTTATTTCGGGTCATGAAACTGGGTAGGGGTAGTGGTTGCACAACACTGTGAAAGTACTAGTTACCGATGAATTGTACACTTTTAAATGGTTAATTTTAGGTTATGTGGTTTTCACTTAAATTGAGAGAGAGAGAAAGAGAGAGAGAGAGAGAGAGATTAGGCATTTAGCTCAATGCACCTGCCCTTGAACCTCAGCTCTGTCCCTCACTAGCTGGGTAACATCGGAAACATTTCACTGTCATCATCTGTAAAATGGGATAATGTTAGCACTCACCTAACATATTGTTCTGGATAAAATGATGAAAGAGATTAGAGAGGACCTAGAACATAATAAGGACTCTGCCAATTTGTAAAATAAGCTGAAGGACTTTCTAGATGTGCCTTATGGTCTCCTACCATCCCAAACCTCTTTCTCTCTCTCTCTCTCTCTCTCTCTCTCTCTCTCTCTCACACACACACACACACACACACACACACACACGTAACAAATTTCAGCAGTGCTTGGTACCAATGCAATGACACCCCCCACGCACACACACATCATTCTCCCATCCCTGAACCCCAGCTGAGAAGTGTTGCTGGTTGCTACCCATGTGGGGTTGAGAGGCACTTAAGGAAACTGAACCAGAAAGAAGAGCAGGAGAGGAAAGGAACGGTGCATTCTGGGGATTGTAGTTGTTCATTAATAATTTCCGGTAAGGAAAGAACTACAGAGGATTCAGGGCATCCAGATTTCTTCAAAACACTAAATACAAGAACAAAGCAAATGTATTGAGCGATGAGGGGAAGCTTCTGTGGCATAAGAAGTTTACATGTGTGTTGTCCCGTGTGAGGCAGCTGGCGTGCTTCTGCAGATGAGCAAAGACCTGGAAAATCTACACCCCTGGGCTCACCTTTAAAAACTACTTTAAGAAACTTTCTAGCTCGGTTCTCCCTAACCTTTTTCATGTAATGACACAAAAATAAGGAGATAATATTTGTACTCGTCACTGGCTTAAGAAAGTCTGCTCTCACTGGGAGCTACGGAAGTGAGATCTGGACCTTGGGAAGATCATGCTGGTTGTTTGAATAGAACGGACTGGGGAAGAAGACCAGAAGCACAGAGCCGTCCTGAGGAGGACGGCTCAGTCAACGGCAAGCAGCAGTGAGCTGAGAGGACAACCAGGAGCACAAGTGACGCACCTGTTTCCGAGAGGACGAGCGGCCCCCGAGCGCTGCAGAGAGAAGCCGGGAACGTGAGGACCAAGAACCACTCCCGGAGTTAGCCTCACGGGGTCACTGGCCGCGCAAGTGCGAGTGATTTCCAAGGAACGGTGGTGGGTTAGTCGGAGAGCGGGAGGAAGCAAAGCGGAGACAGTGCTACAGGGAACGCATTTGAGGATTTTTCTGTAAAAAGGAGTCGAGTGGTTGGGCAGGTGGAAGGGAAGGTAGAATCAAAAGCTGTTTTTGTATAAGATGGGAGAAATGTCAGAAACAGGACAATGGGAATGATTTGTCGGGAGGGAAATTTGGTGATGTCGGAGAGAGGAAGCAGAATTCACGGGCAATACCCACCTTAGAGTAGCAAGAAGGGTAGACCTAACGCTTTAGTAGAGGGTTGGAGGGTTGTTTCAGTGAGATGAGAAAGAAGCCAGAGGGCAGATGGTGCACCTCTGGTGGGTGGATGGGTGTAGTGATGGGTTCCAAGAGAAAGAGGATGGCAGAGGAGGTGTTTGAGGGATAAGGAAAGAGAAGATTTGAGAGCATCACATAGATGGGAGAAGGAACGGGCTGGGGAAATACACTGCAATTGCTGGACCACAAGAAGTCCCATCAATGGCCCCATCCCTCCCTCCCTCCCTCCCTCCCTCCCTCCCTCCCTCCCTCCCTCCCTCCCTCCCCCCCCCCCCCTCTCTCTTCCTCTCCCGCAGCCATGGCTTGAATGGTTCAAGCAAAGTTGGCCCCGGGGACTGAGGATGGCTCCATGGCCTTGCGTCAGGTGGTAAAATAACTTTGTTGCTGAGCAGTGGAGCGGCATCCGAGACAGGCAGAGCATTGCCTGGTAGGGGGCTTGCAGGTGGATCCCAGACAGGGCACATGTGGGAGTCTGTCTCTGCCTTCTCGCCTCTTATAAAAAAAAAAAAAGTCTGGGTAAATGCAGTTTGGTTCTTTGCTCAGAGAGGCTCACAGTCAGTGTTTTCAATGCTGAGCCAGTTAGTGTACAGCAGTGAGTTCTACACCAAGACTCATTATATTCCTTTCTCAAGCAACTTGGAGTTGATAGCTGCTGGCTCCTTTTATTATGTCACTATGATGATTCAAAAGAATTGTAAGACCTTACATTTCTCAAAAACAAATAAGCAAAAGAAGAAACTAAACCAAAA
Organism: Saccopteryx bilineata; assembly: GCF_036850765.1. Classification (NCBI taxonomy): domain Eukaryota; kingdom Metazoa; phylum Chordata; class Mammalia; order Chiroptera; family Emballonuridae; genus Saccopteryx; species Saccopteryx bilineata. Next base: position 9,421,511 of record NC_089491.1, on the reverse strand, counting down.
ACAAAACCGAACTCAATAATCTTCTCATTTCTTCTCAGGGATAGACTCCCGGCAGTGGGAGTGGGAGCTTCGGGGTGGAAGGAGAGGGCTGGGGGATGGGGCTCACCATTTAGCATGCAGCCTTTGTCTTCAGCTTGTTTACACCGTGGGGCCTCTCACGGTCCTCTGATCTAGCTTCCCTGGGTAGGAGCCTTTCTGGCTGTCCATAGAACAAGCGTCTAGTCTCCTGCTGGCGGGGGAGGGACCCTTGCTGTGTGAGTTAGAGAAATAGGCCAGGGAGGGGGCAGGAGATCTGACAGCACCTTCTGTAGACTCTCCACCAAATCCATCAACATATAAACATCCTCCTAGTTCTCTCATTTAAAAAGACAAAAACAAACAAACCAACAAAACCCTTACTTCCCCTCCTGCTCTTAGCTTCTGATCTCATCTCTCCCTTCCATTTATACCAAAACTCATTGAAAGAACTGTCTTCTGTCCAATATGGTAGCCACTGCTTACATGTGGCTCTTGAGCCGTTGGACTGTGGCCAGCCAGCCAGAGATGCAAAGGTAAAATACAAACTAGGTTTCCAAGACTTGGTATGACAATGAACACAAAATACCTCATTAATAATTTTTATATTGATTACATGTGGAAGTGATAATATATTTGTATGTATTGGGTTAGAAGAAAAAAAGACTATGACTAAAATGAATCATCTGTTTCTATCCCCTTTTTTAAAAACATGGCTACTAAGAATTTAAACTTTTCATACGTCGCTTGCACCGGTTTGTATTGGGCAGGGCTGGTCTGAACTCATGCTCCAATTTCTCGCTTCTCGTGCCCTCTTGAACGCACTCTGACCTGGTCTTCACCTTGGCTGTCCCACTGAAATGACTCTCTTGAGGTTCTATGACAACTGCCATGCTGCTCACCCCCGATTCTCACACCTCCTATCATTCGGCATATCAACAGCATAAGCCACAACTGGTCACTCTCTCTGACTCGAGACACTTTCTTTACTTGAACTCCAAGACATCACACTCTCCCGTTCTCCCTCCTACCTGTCTCTCTGATGATCCCGCCCAGGCCCTTTGCTGGTTCCTCCGCCTCGAAGTGCTGCCACGCTCCAGAGCTCAGTCCTTAGTCTTCTTGTCTTTCCAGACTCATTCCCTTGGTGATCTCATCCACTCTCACAGCCTTGAATACTGTCTGTACATAATCGGGGGCCACTGACCTCGTCTCCCACTGGCTCCCTTCCTCAAACGCTCCTGACGCAGTCCAGCCTCAGGGCCTCTGCATTCGCTGTTGGTTCTCCCGGATGGAATGTTCTTTCTTCAGCTTTCCGAATCACTCTTTCCCTTTCCTCTTAACAAATCTCCACTAACCTGTAACCTTCTCAGGAAGGCCACTCTCTCTACAGTTACACCCTTCCCATGCAATATGTCCTATCCCTTCTCTCCCTTACTTTTCTCCTGAGCACTTACCACTGCCTGATATCCTGTTTCACTAACTCGTAGTTGACCCCCCCAACAAGAATGTAGACTCCATGAAAATCGAAATCTAGCTTAGCCGATGTCCAGCGAGGGACTGAACAGGTCCTCCTGCTCCAGCCCTGTCCTCCTTGCTTCCTTGAAAGCCAATGCTCCTGGTCTCTGCATCTTTCTGGGGTGCAGTGCTGTGCTTTGGGGAGCTCACTGTTGGCCTCCGCCCAATGGCTCTTGATATTTGTCTCTTGTGGCTTTGCTAACTGTTGGTCAAATAAGTTTGTAAAATGTGATTTTTATGTTTGCTTGCTTATAGTTTTGCATTGGGGGCTGGGCAGCACCAGGTATATGTCAGTCTGTGAAACTGTAAGTTATCTTGCTGCTTGGGAAGGGCCATTGTTTTGCTAATGTTTGCTGGAGAAGAGGTTTTCAAGCCAGAAAGTTTTGAAAAGAGCAGAGAAGAAGAGGGAGAGAAGCTATGTTTGCAGAGTGAGAGCAGAGAGAATGCAGAGTGCTGAAGAAGAAGCCAGTTTTGCAGAGAAGGAAGCCATGTTGGCAGGGAAGGAGAAGGTGTGCAGATGGGGAACCAGAGCTGAGGGGCTTTGCGAGCTCCGCTGAGACTGGTGGGGCCTTGGATTCTAGGAGAAACGGGAGAAGATTCTCCTGGCTGTGGAACTGGAGAATGTGTCAGGGCTTTGTGAGCTCTGAATGAGTGAAAGGGAAGTGTCTTCCCTGTGTGTTTGCTCCTCGGCGGTGCAAGACTTGAATAAAGGAATGGCCCACCATTTTTTGGCTCCACTGTTTCTTCACCATCTGTCCGAATTCAATGGGAACCCGAACCTGCCTGGCCAGAATGGCTGCGACTGCTGGCCACACACTAACTCCTCATCCTCATCCATTTGCCACAAGGTGTTAGCATCTCTCACCTCCTTCCACATTCACTTTGTCCTGGTGGGTTCGTGTCATTTTCATGCCTGTACTTTTTGTGAGGTTTCAGGAGGAAGCAAACATAAAAACATTTTCCAACCTACTGCATTTAGCTGTTAAGTCCTAACATAATATTTCCGGGGGACAGCTTCTTACCCTTAATTGTATAGAGCATTCATGTGTGTGTGTGTGTGTGTGTGTGTGTGTGTGTGTGTGTGTGTGTGTGTGTATCCATTGTAATTGGCTGCATGGGACTCTGCTATGAAGATAGACCGTAACTTATTACACTAATTCCCAGCACTGGACTATTAAAGTTGTTTCTAATTTTTTGTTATGATAATACTATAATTCACATTGTTATAATGTATGATATCTTTCTCCTATGTGTCTGATTATTGAAATTCTAAGGGGTGGATTTTCAGAGGCCAAAAGGCATGTATATTTTTAAGGCTTCTGATACGTGTTGCTAAATTACCCTTCCAGAAAGGATTCCAGGCTGCACTCCTCCCAGCAGCCACTGTGAGAGCCCGTTTCCACATGCACACCCAGTAGGGGCATTATCGGGATTCTACATGTTTAACAATGTGGTAGGTGAAAATCTCTCACTGTCATTGTAGCTTGTATTTTCCTTAATTACTTGTGAGGTTGAGCATCTCTCCATATTTATTTGCCTTTTATATTTCTTCATCTGTTCATGACATATTGTAAAAGATAAAAACAGGTTAAAATACATTATGTATAATATGATCTTAAGTTTGTAAAAAACAATGTTTATCTCTGTACAGAAAAAATAAGACTGGTAGGAAATCAGGTAAATATGGCCTGTGCTCATGTTGGGGTAGTGGGATAACAATAAGTTTTATTTTTCAAACTTTTGTGTATTTTCCAAATTTTATATAAGGAATGTACATTATTTTTGTAACAAAAAATGTGATTTTTAAAAGTAGCAATTATAGTAATCACATTAAAATAGCCCAAAGTTTTAAGAATAAAGTCGGGAAACCACATAGGTTTATGCAAAAGCAAGACTCCCACCAAAGCCCAAAGGGCATCAAAGATTGGTTTCCTTACAACTGCAGAGGACACATGTGTGATATATTCTGCCTCCCAAAAGGGCAAAGGTGGGCTGCTGGGGGTGGGGCAGCAGCCCAGGATGTGGCCAGTGGGTACCAGGCGCTCACAGGCATCAGTGGATAATTACATCTCCTTTTAACTCATGCAAATTGTATCAGTATTATTTATATATTCAAAGCCACGGATGAATAATATATGCATTTATGCAGAGGTAATTGCCTTAGCCAGGTTCTTCCTGGGACTTTTATTGTCTCCCTAGACACTGAATATTCAGCTCCCCTCTCCTGACTTGGAGCTCGGGGTTCAGTGATAATGTTTGGAGCCCCCACCTCCTCCAGGGAAGGGGAGGAGACTGAGCAGGGGATGGAGACCCTGATGTGGTGTACGTGGGCCATGGGGGCCAGGGCACTGGACCTCCCACTCCAGCTGATCCCTCCGTGACACATTTGGGAAGGGGACTCCGGGGCTAAAGGACAGGGCTTGGTTCTGAATCCCTGAACCGGGCCCCCGGGATGGCACTTGGCTTCTTTCTTTAGCGCAAACTGTCAGTGCTGCATGTGTCTTAGTTAACCCTGAATGTCAGCCCTGTCCGTGCAGCCAGCACTGCGTAAAAGGCCGTCACCTTCTCTCTGAACCTCTAACCTTGACCTGTGCCTTTTTTCAAACTACTCCAGCCAGACACAGATGGGTGGGCTGTCTTCTCCACCCCCTTTATCCCTGGCGGGGGTGCAGGGGGGACCAACGAGGCATCTTTGTAGATGTCTTCAGTAGAGACAGGAAACGAAGTCAGGTTGCAGTTGAAGGACACAGTCGAGGGCCAGGACCCACAGCAGAGGGACAGACCCATAAGCCAGGCATTGCCCCGTGTCACCTTTTCTGGACCTCTCATGTCTGAAAAGGTGCCACTTTGTGAGAATGGGCCCACCAGGGGAGCAGATGTAGACTATTTTAAGAAAATGGGCAGAGAAAGGGTTGAAAGCTTTAAAGGAAAGAAAAATATGTTCAGGAAAACACAATTAAGATGGTGCAGACTTAGCCCTGGCTGGTTAGCTCAGCAGTAGAGCATCGGCCCGGCGTCTGGGAGTCCCAGGTTCCATTTCTAGCCAGGGCACAGAGGAGAAGCACCCATCTGCTTCTCCACCCTTCTCCCTTTCCTTTCTCTCTATCTCTCTCTTCCCCTCCTGCAGCCAAGGCTCCATTGGAGCAAAGTTGGCCTGGGCACTGAGGATGGCTCCATGGCCTCCGCCTCAGGCACTAGAATGGCTCCGGTTGTAATGGAACAACGCCCCAGATGGGTGGAGCATCGCCCCCTGGTGGGCATGCCAGGTGGATCCCTGTCGGGCACATGTGGGAGTCTGTCTCTCTGCATCCCTGCTTCTCACTTCAGAAAAATAAAAAAAATCTTAAAAAAAGGGAAAAAAATGTGCAGACTTGAGCATAATGTTTAATCATGGGACGTGCCAATGAGTGGGAGGGGTGGATGGGACACCAGAAAATGAGGGTTACTGGTGGAGCGCGGTCTGTGGGAAGTTGTACGGGTGTGTTGCTTGCGAGCTGGGGAGCTCTGGCCCATGGCGCTATTCTTTCCACTGACTGTGAGACAAGATGGAGCCCTGAGAGTGAGGGCAGGGGTGAGGAGGGGGTCAGCTGAGGGACATGGTGAGAAGTTGAAATCACTCCCGAGGGAGTGGGAGAGGAGTCTGGCCTGCACCTACTCTTGCCAGGCTTCCACTCCGCCTTGTCCCCAAAGCAGCTTTGTTAGGGTCACCTGTGACCTCCATGCTGCCCTGTGCAAGGCCAGCTGTCCGTCTGCTCGGATGCTCCCACCAGCATGTGACACAGACATTCACTCCCTCCTCCGTTTAACACCATCCTCACATGGCTCACAGGACGCCCTGGGTTCTCCGTCCTCCCTGGCCGCTCCTCCTTGGTCTCCTTTGCCGATTCCTCCTCTACACCTTCTAAAACACGTGTGTGCTCAAGCTCCAGACAGCTAAGGACCTTGCTCCTCAGGGGACACCTTCACGTCTTACATCCCGTCACGTGGATGACTCCCAGAATGCACTCTTCAGCCCCGACTCCGGGTTTAAGTATCTAACTGTCCACTAGGCAGCCGCACAGTTGTGCATCAGACACGGCAAACCTAACACGTCCACAGCCACGGTCCTGATTAGGCCCCCTAAACCCCCTCCTCCCGGTCCTCCCCAAATGACACATGGTAACTCCATTTACCAGTTGCTCAGGCAAAAACCCTTCTAGTCATTCCCGATGCCCCCCTTTCTCTCAACCCACCTCCAATCCATAGGAGACCAGGAGCCATGCTTTCAAAGCACCACATTTCCCCATGTATAAGATGCTCCCATGTATAAGATGCACCTTAATTTGGGGGACCCAAAATTTGAAAAAAAAAAAAAGGTATTATATACAGTTATTGAACTCAAGTTTTACTCATCATAAAATTCATAAAATTCCTCATCACGGTCAAAACTCCCATCCGTTAGCTTGTCCTCATCTGTGTCTGAAGATGAATCACTGTCTTCATATATTGCCTCATCCTCAGTTCCATCTATGGCATTTGAAATGCCACAACTACTGTATAAGACGCACCTAGTTTTCAGACCCCACATTTTCCAGAAAAGCGTGCGTCTTCTACATGGGGAAATACGGTATATCCCCAAGCAGACCACCTTTGACAGCCTTCACTGCCACCACTCTGGTGCTTGCGCCCACATCCTCTCTAACCTGGGTACTGCAGTAGCCCCCTAACCTGCCTCTGCTTCCATCCGGGTCCCGCTAGAGGCGTCCTTTCCTAACATAGATCACATCATGTCATTTCTCAAGGGTGGGGGTGCGGGGGGGGGGGAGCGTCTCACCTCTCCTCCAATAACAGCCAAAGTCTTGGTATGACCTCTAAAGCCCTACGAGGTCAGCCTACCTCGCCCCTCCCCACCCGCCTTTCTGCCATCATCTCTGAAAACTCTGTCCCTGCTCACTTACCAGCCACCAGGGCTGGCTGTCGCTGCCTGGGGTTGGCCCGGGGCCGTGCTTTGGGTTGTGGGTGGCAGCTGTTGTAGTTCAATCATCTTAAAACTCATTTGAGGTGAAGTGGAAACCCACCTGCCAACGCCACGCCGGGAGATGCCGGGACACGGCCAACTGCACCGCCAGGTCACGCTCCCATGGGGTCAGCGTCTGCTCCGTGCTGCACAGGCCGCAGGGGAGTGACGCAGCCACTGGGGACGCTGCAGATGGCAAAGGGGCTGTCATTAGCCAGAGACCAGCAGGGTCCAGGCCCTGGCTTGGGGAAAGTGATGGGGGAGGGGTTGTTTCACTGGAAAGGGCATATTTACATTATTTTTTATCATAAAAAATTCAAACATTCAAAATTGTGAAGCATAACAAACACTTTGTACCCATCAACCAGTTTCAACTCATGACCAATGTTGTTTCATCTATACTACCATTCAATCCACCACCACCCCGATTATTTTGAAGCATATCCCAGACATGATAACATTTTAACCTTAAATATCTTAATGACATAAATTCCACCCAGAGCGGCCCCCAGGGGCCAGGCAAGCTCTTGCTTCTTTCCTCTCAGGACCAGACGGGGCTCTGAGTTCAGGCTCTGGTCTGGGTTTGCAGTAAAAGACAGTGTCTCAGGTGGAATGCTGATCTTTCAGGAAATGATGTTGCTGAAGAAGGCAGTCAGGGGTGGCTGCTGAGGGACGGGAACTCTCAGAGTGTCACACCTGGAGCTTGGACCACACTAGCAGAGTGGGGCACAGAAGCTGGGGAGGGGAGCCAGGCAGCCTTCTGAGACCATTTCCAAAGTGACTTACAGTAAAACTTAGATCCTAATCAAAATCCCAATGGGGTTTCCAGTAGAAATTGACAAATGGATTCTAAAATAGTTATGGAAAAGCAAAGGACCTACGATAGTCAAAACAATCTTGTAAAAGGAAAATAAAGTTGGAGGAGTTACTTTATCTGATTTTAAAACTTACTATAATGGTATAGTAATTACGACAGTGAGATCTGGCATAACGGTAAATCAAATGGATCAACAGAACCAAATAGGATCTAGAAACAGACCCACATACATAGAATCAATTGATTTTTGTGTGTGTGACAAAGGCAGCAATGCTATTCAATGAATAGGAAAAGTATTCAACAAATAATGCTGAAACAACTGGATAAATTTATGGGGGGAAAAAAGAAACCTTGACCCCTACCTCACACCATACACAAAGATTAGTTCAAGATAGATCATAAAAGCTACAAGTATAAAGGAAATATAGGAGAAATACATTCACAACTTTAGCATAGGCAAAAATTTATTAGAGAGGACACAAAAGCAGGAGGGATAAAAGAAAAAGTTGATAAATAAGACATTGTCAAAATTACAAACTTATTGAGAGATGCTGAAAATAAGTGGGCAAGGCAGATTAGGAGAAAATATTAACATATATATCTGGCCAAGGACTTGTATCTGTAATATATAACTATGTCCTACAAATCAATACTAAAAAGACAGTCTAAATAAAATTGAGCAAAATATTTAAACACTTCACAAAAGAAAACATATAAATGGTCAACAATCACATGAAAAGCTGATAAATAATATTAATCATAAGGAAATGCAAATTAAAAGCACCACACCTAACAGAATGGATTTTTTTTTTTGTATTTTTCCAAAGTTAGAAGTGGGAAGTAGTCAGACTCTCGCATGTGTCCGACCGAGATCCACCTGGTATGCCCACCAGGGGGTGATGCTCTGCCCATCTGGGGCATTGCTCCATTGTGGCCAGAGCCATTCTAGTGCCTGAGGCGGAGGCCATGGAGCCATCCTTAGTGCCCAGTTCAACTTTGCTCCAGTGGAGCCTTGGCTGTGGGAGGGGAAGAGAGAGATAGAGAGAAAGGAGAGAGGAAGGGTGGAGAAGGAAATGGGCACTTCTCCTGTGTGCTCTGGCCGGGAATCAAACCTGGGATTTCCACACACCAGGACGACGCTCTACCACTGAGCAAACTGGCCAGGGCCAGAATGGAAAATTTTTTTTAAGTTAACAATATTGGCAAAATTGTCATGGCAAAATGTTGGCAAAGATGTGTAACAATCAGAAAATCAACTTTGCTGGTGAGAGTGTTGAGTAAATTGTACAGATTTTATAAAACAGTTTAAAAGTTACTTTAAAAGGTTAATACACACTTATTCTTTGTAGCAATTTCCCTTCTAAGGTATTTATCCAAGCAAAATGAAACATATTTCCACAATAATGTTTGTATACAAATGTTCATGGAAGGTATTTTTCTTAATAGCCATACACACATTGGAAACAACTCAAGTGATCACCCACAGGTAAATGGGTCAGGAAACTATGGCATAGTCATACAAGGAAGGATTATTCGGGAATAAAAATGCACAAACTACTGATACAAATCACAGGAATCCATACTACAGTGTATGGTTTTAACGACATGAAGCTCTGGAACAACTGAAACGAATCTGTGGCAAAAGAAGTAAAAAAAGTGGTTGCCTTTGGGACTAAGGGGGAGGGTTGACTGCAAGGGAGCAAGAAAAAATGTCGCAGGATAAAGCAAGTGTTCTGTATCTTGACTGGGATGGTGATTTCATGAGTGTATATATATTAGTCGATATTCAAGGATTGTGTGTCTCAGATCTGTGCATTTCATTGTATGTAATCCCTTCCTCCCCCCCCCCCCAAAAGCTGTGAAACTTCCAGATGATTCACTCCAACCTTTAGTTTTAGAGGGATCCCTGCCTGACCAGGCGGTGGCGCAGTGGATAGAGCCTCGGACTGGGATGCGGAAGTACCCAGGTTCGAGACCCCAGAGGTCGCGCGCGGGCTCATCTGGCTTGAGCAAAGAGCTCGCCAGCTTGGACCCAAGGTCGCTGGCTCCAGCAGGGGGTTACTCGGTCTGCTGAAGGCCCGTGGTCAAGGCACGTGTGAGAAAGCAATCAATGAACAACTAAGAAGTCGCAAGGCGCAACGAGAAACTGATGATTGATGCTTCTCATCTCTCTCTGTTCCTGTCTGTCCCTGTCTATCTCTGCCTCTAAAAAAAAAAAAATAAAAAAAAAAAATAGAGGGATCCCTGAGACCCAGAGAAGGCAAGGGACCACCCTAAGGTCACACAGCAAGTTGGGGCACAAGTAAGGGCTGGAAACCCGTCCCCTCCCTACTGTTCAGGTCTGTGCACTGATTGGGCCATCTCCGACTTACCTGGCCCTCGAAGGTCTCCCACCAAGGAAAAGAGATGAGGGAAGAAAGACAGAAAGAAAGATGGAGTAAAAGAAGGACCCCACCCCTTTTCCCTGCAGGGCTTCCAGAAAGCTGGGGGCTTCTGCATGCCAGGCTTGGGCAGCCTGGGACCATCTCGCCTACATGACGGAGAATCTAACGGTGATGGGTGGGCCACCAGGGCACCTGTGGGTGCTGGCCACGCCCTCCCCCCCACCTTGCAAGGGGTGGGAGGGAGGATGCGCCTGCGCACTGCGCAGTGCGGGCAGGGTGGGCGAGGTGAGCGAGGAGGGGTGCCGGGGAGAGGAAGATGTGCTGGGGAAGAGGCGGCAGAGACGGAGCCTCCACGGACCTGCTGGCCCCTAAATCACGAGGCCGCATGAATAATAAATAAGGACCGCTCGGATCCTTAATAGTAGTCGCATGTCTTATTAAACTAATATTTCACAAACTTTTATTCTCCCTGTGGTTGGAGGTCGGGAACAAAGCCCCCCCCCACCAGCACCCCCCCTCCATCACCGGGCCTGCAGCGGGCTTGGAGGGGACCTGGGCAGCGGGAGCCCAGCCTGCCCCTCCCAGAGGTTCCTGGAGTGTCCCCATCCGTCTCTATCATTTGTTCGCTCAGCACACCCCCACCGGGTTTGTCCTCTGCCAGGCCTGGCACAGGGGACACGGAGATGGGGTGGGACCCTGTTCCTGCAGCGAGGGCCTCCTGGGCACTGGAGCGGGGAGACAGACCCCTAAGCAAACCGCTATCTTTGGCAGTGAGCAGTGGAGACACAAAGGGCTGAGCGAGCTGCCCAGAGGAGGACAAGCGTCTCCAGATGGGTGGGAAGGCTTCACAGAGACCTTGTAGCTGAGGTCTGGCCACAACCCTACAACCCCCAAGACAAGGGGAAGCCCTTACAGCCACTGCAGGCACAGGGACGGCGGGGCAGACCCACCTGGTGTCAACCCTGCTTCCGCCACCAGCCATGCGGCTTTGGGACTATCTCCTTGTGGTCCCTGGGTCTAGAGAGGACAGGGGCAGTCCCGGGGAGCTTGCTGTGCAGGAAGCCAGGAGGGGTGCTGGAGACCTAGGCTCATCCAGGAGCAGAAAGGACAGGGACCCCGTTTACCCTGAGGCCCAACTTAGGGGTCCACGACTGTCCCTACTGCTCTCTCAGCCAAGGGTGTATTTTCCTTAGAGATCCGGGCTCTCCTAAACTGCGTTTGCATCGTCTCCAACAGCTTGCAGTGTTGTTGAGGGCACCATTCGACATGAAAAGCACACAGTGGGTGCCTAATCAATGTCTGTTCCCATCACTTCCCCTCAAAACCACAGCCTCTAGTCTGTCTTCTCTACTCCCCCAAAGGCTCTGATGGATGGTGTGTGGGTACCAAGTTCAAGGTGCCCCACGCCCCATTGCACTGCTGGCCACAGCTCTCCCTCCTCCAGCCCACCTGACGTGGCTTCCTCAGCTCCATCCTGTACCTGCCTTGCTTCCCAAGGGACTGAACTCACCTGGGGCCAGGCTCTGGGCTGGGTGGAGGCACAGATCTCTGCCCTGAGGAGCTTCCATCTTCCCAGCTTTGCTGGGCTGCAGCCGCAGAGGGCCAGCATCCCCAGGCAGGGCTGCAGGCAGGGCTGCAGCCTCGAAGGGCCAGCATCCCCAGGCAGGGCTGCAGCCGCAGAGGGCCAGCATCCCCAGGCAGGGCTGCAGCCGCAGAGGGCCAGCATCCCCAGGCAGGGCTGCAGGCAGGGCTGGGCAGGCACGGGCTCTGCTTGTATCTCATTCCCTCTAGTGGCTCCAACCGCCAGCCCTGCATTGTCAACCCCTGCTTTCTCTTTTCAGCCCAGACGGTTCTCCTGAGCATTAGGTCCTATCTCCAAGGTCCTCCCCGATGTGACGTCTCCCAGGCCCTTCTGACTCTACAGGGCCGGCACTGAATCCCCCGCCTGCCCTTAGCCTTTACTCCCGGCAAACTGCTTCTTTATGAATGGCGGCATCGTGCCTCCATTGATGAGGGTCTCCCCACCCACAACCCGGTCCAGTCAACTGAAATTCAGCCAGGCCTGCCTCTGAGCTGGCCCTCATTTCTTTCCTGTCCTCACCACCTGCTGCCACTGCCCTGGCACTGGCCTCTCTTCCCTGTCACCTGCCTTATTTCCCCAGACCCCTAACAGGCCTCCTTGCTTCTACTCTTCCCCCAACCCCATTCATCTTCCGTCCACTGTCAGATTAATCTGCCGACCACTCAGGTATGACCGCAGAGGGCTTCTGTGGCTCTCCACTGCCCACACCATCAAACCTGGCTCGGGAGCCTGGCATTCAGAGTCCTCCCCACCTCCTGACCCCTTATTCTAAACATTCATAGTTCTCTCTGGGCCCACGCCCTCGGCACACATACGCATGCACATGTGCTGGTCCAGTCACACATCCGCAGCCAAGTCCCTTGGATAGAATTTTTTAAGGCAGAAGAAGTGGGACTTACAAGAGTACAGACCACCAAGCTGCATTTCTTGGAGTGCGCTCCTTAACCTTCCTCAGCTTTCTCATCTATAAAATGAGAAAACAGAAAAATCAACTGCTATTATCAGGAACCGTAGTATAGTATTATAGTATCTGTTTCAGAATCTCAGTTACGATTCTAGAATGAAATGTAAAGGGATGATCTGTGAGCACCCGGAGGGGGAAGTGTGTGAGCCCAGGGGAGTGGCAAGTCTGTGGAGAGAAGGCCACGTCTGAGTGGCCCGTGTTCTTGTCTACAGGACGGCTGGTTCAGTAGCTCATGGAAGTGAGGCTGACAGATGGTATCCAGATTCCTAGAAGGTGGGTGACAAGGTCTCTTGAGACATCCTTTGGAAGAGGAAGGGAATGTGGGAGGGACAGAGAGCCAAGTGAATAACTCCCAATACAGCAGCCTCTGCCCACAGGGAGGTCCCTCGCAGAGGACCCCTGGGCCCAGTCCTGCTCTGCTGTTGTCTCGGTTCCGGTTCCGTGTGCATGAAGGCAGAGGTAGCTTTGCTGCTCCCTCAGGGCTGCGGGAAGAGAGCTGTGCTGGCTCCAGACCAGGGCAAGGAAGGACAAGCTCAGTCACATCCAGACATGTACCAGGGACCCATGGGAACTCTTACATTTGGAAATGACTTAAAGGAGAGAGTCCCAAGCTACCCAGTGTGTAGGGAAGGGGTGGGGGGTGATATCAGCATCAGTGACTGCTGATGGGCTCCTCCACTGACGGGCCCCTTATACACACACGCTCTATTTTACTGGAGGACCCTGGGCTCCAGGACACACTGTGTTAGCACCTGCTGCTCTAAGCTGCCTCCTGTTGGGGTGGCAGCCTCAACAGCCTATAGACTAGGGGTTTGGGGGCTTTTTTACTACCTGACACAAATCACAGAAGAGATGGGTGGGGAGAGACTCTGTGGCACCATGCCAAGAAACCTCAGGGCTCCAGGGTGCCCTTGGCAGGTTCCTGGGTCTGCCCTTAGAGGCCTGCCTGGCTGGAGCTGCCCAGGAGAGTGCCCAGCCCTGGAAGGGGGCTCGCTGGCCAACCTAAGGGGAGTATCTGGTGCAGCTGAGAGTGGTTGTGCCTGATTATTAGACTGTGGGAGCGGGAGGGGCGCTGTGAATAGCTCCTGGTTGCTGACTGACTGCAAAGCTCTACAGGGCTGAACGGGGCGGGTGCAGGGGTGGGGAGAACAGGGAGAGCACATGAGGGTGATTTTAAAGAAGGAACTTTTCAAGTCAGAGTTCCCCAAGGATGGTAATGAGCTCCCCATCCCTGGAGGTGGCCAAGTTAAAGCTGGGGACATTGAGGAGAGCTGTAGAGGGCATCCAGCTCTATGAAGACATACTATGCCCTCAAGGGTCTCTCCAGCCTGGAAATTCCCGAAGCTTTCGCATAAACCATGCTCACTCTCTGTAATACCTTTCCTTCCAAATCCACCCTGGGCCCAATCCAACCCTACCCCCTGCAGGGAGTGTCCCTGAAAATGCCCAGTCCGCTCTCGTCTCATTTTTCCTGATTCATCAGTGGTGAACTAGACACCCTCTCGAAAGGGGGAGAATCAAATCAAACAGAATTGCATGAAATTGACTAGAGCCAGGACCAACAGCAGCACCCACTTATACAGAAAATGCCCGTGCAGGCACCGGTCCCCTACGCACAGATGCGGATTTGAGCAGTGCGTTCCAATGCTGTTGGCAGTCGTCATGTGGGCTCCATGTTCCAGAAGCAGGGGACCAGGAGTGAAGTGACCTGCCCGAGGTCATACAGCTAGGGGTCAGGGTAGAGCTGGGATTTGAACCCACACACAGGCTGACTCTGAAGTCCTTGCTCTGAATCACACCTCCAGATGGCCTGACGTTGAAATGAGAGCTCAGAGCTGAGCAGACCCGACATGTCGTCGGCGCCCAGCTCGGCCTTCAGCACCAAGGCTGCGCCCCTCTGACGCAGCCCCTGCGTCTCTCATCGCCGCCCCTGCCCAACCCGGCACCGGTACTTTCCACGTCTCAGTCTCTCCGGCTTGTGACATTCCCCTCCTTCACCACCTATCTCTCTGTCCTCACATCTACCTCCCCTCGCCGCGCCCCTGTCCTTGTCTGTCATTCTGTCCTCTCCGTGAATTCTTTCCCCCTTCCCTGCAGACCGCCCCTCCCCCCAGCCCCACGGCTGGTGGTCCCGCTTCCCTGTGTTGCCAGTGCCTCTCGCCTCTCGCCACCAATGAGTCCTTTGTCTTCAGGGCTGGCCCGGGTGTCTCTCCCTCTCTCCCTCCATTTATGAGCCTGGGTGTTAGTGGACAGGGCAGCGGGCTGGAGGCCACTCACTAGTGACCTGTCTCTGCGAACACCTCATTATTTATCACTGGGGACGCCAGCGTTTCCATAAATTACCCCGACCCGGAGCCTCTTGCGCCGGAATCAATAGTCGCTTCTCGCCTAATACCCAATTATTAATAACCACGGGGGGAGGGTGGCCAGACATGGCACTCTGGGCCCTGGCCTGGTGGGGGGCGGGGAGGGCTGAGAGAGAGCTGGCACCCATATTGTGAAATGCCTGTGCAGGGCGAGGGGTGGGCCCAGACGAGAAAGCAGGGTGCCACATTCTCTCGGGGGCTGGCGATGGCATGAGAGACCTGGTTTCACCCTGAGGTCAGAGGGGAGAGGCAGAGCCCCATCTTCAGGCGCCTCCAGTCTGAGGGTGGAGACATGCCATGCCCTGAAGTCTGCTCAGTCAGGGTCCACCCAGGGCCCAGGAGGAGGTGCAGCTTCCCCAGGGAGGGGCACTGCAGCAGGGCCTCATCCTGCCTGGCTGCAGGCGGACTGCAGGCTTCACTAGGCCGGGTACTGGGGAGGGGATTTGGTTCATCAGGGTAATGGGGTCAGGCAGTGACCTGAGCCCTGGATGTACCTCTGGATGAATATCTGAGCCCAGGAGCTGGTGCTTGGTGGAGGACACATCAGAGAGAAAGCTGTAATGGCAGCAAGAGAGGCAGAGCACATGCCAGGGGTCCCCAACTGGTGGGACCTGAGGCTGGGTGCTGAGGGGTTTGAATCAGAGCAGCTGTCCATGCAGGTGATGGGTGGGGCAGCAGCCAGAGGAGGGAAGACTGAGTCTCAGAGGTCCCTCACTCTGGTGTATCCTGGCACCCCCCCCACACACACACACACATCCTTGACTACTGGCTCTCTCCAAAATGTACCCAGAGGCCCAGTAGGAAACACACCCTTAGATTAACGTAGTCACAAAGCAAAGACAGGCACACTAAAAACAGAAGTACAGAATACAAGAAAAAGATCACACAAAGTCAGACATTGCCCTATTAGGCAGAAAGATACACACACACACACACACACACACACACACACACACACACACACACACGGATACCTATATGGATCCAGAGACACAGAGATGTAATGGTGAACAGGGACACACAAACACACATACGCAGAACTGTAAATATACCTTTATACCTATCTGTGCAGAACTCCCAATCCCAGACATTTTCCCCACACATACAAGTGCCCACCCCTGTTGACACAAGTGCACACTTGCAGCCCGTCCTGCGTACACACCCTTTGTGCACACAGTGGGCACATACGGCCGCACAGCCTTACATGCATCTTGCAGGAAGGCGCCAGGCTGAGGCTTCTGCACCTCTGGAGCGGAGTTGGTGCCAACACTGCCACCGTGTGGCTTCAGGGGCACGGTGCACAGACTGCAAGGCCGGAATGCCTGGTCCGTGGGGACCAGACTGGGGAGGGACAGCACGCAGGTCTAGCCCCCCAAACTTGGGCTTTTTCATCCAGATGAACCCGGCTACCATTTTGGTCACTCCCCAGTGAAAGCAGACACAGTCATGGAGAATCGTGGTCAGATTGTGTGGCAGCTGGAGCCAGCTACTGTGGACAGGTGCTGTCCACTCAGAAGGGCCCGGGCTGCCTCCCTTGGTCTGTGTCCGTGCAGACTGTGGCTGGTGCCAAGTGGTAGGCTGGTAGCACCCGTGCTAGTGTAAGCTGGGTGCCAAGTTTGTTAAACTGTGCCAGAGAGACTGCAGGTCAATCCCAACTTGCAACCTCATTATTCATTCACCAAATTTCACTGAGGTTCTATTCTGAGTCCAGGTACAATGCTGTCCAGTGATACAGTGGGGAGCTTTGTGTTCATGGTGAGACATCTCCTAAATGTCAGGGGGTTCAACACTGATGGCATAATACAATAAATATTTATTAGGTTGAACCATAGGAAATTGGCATCAGTGTAGGTCCCAAATGGTCAGTGATTGGCAATGACCTGTGATCCACCCTAATGATGAAGATGTACAGGTATTACAGAATAAGACAGGGGCTTTACCTGGGGAGAGGGAATGTCCTGGAAGTCTTCCTTGAGAAGAGGAATCTAAAGTCAAGTCGAAAGGGTTAGTAGAGATTAAGAAGCCGAGAGTAGTGGGAAAGTTTGTGTAACAGCCTCGAGGCAGGAGGAAGCTTGTATAGATTGTGGAAACCAAGAGCTTGGAGCTGAGAACGAAGAGGTGAGGGTGTGAGTGAAGCAGGAGGGGCTGGGAGACCAGGCTTTCCATGCATGATCCCAGTGTGCCCTACTTAGGACTTCGGACTTGTTCCCAAGGGCCCTGGGGAGACAGTGCTGAAGGTCAGTCATAACAGAAGAATGTCATGGTTAGATCAATGCGTTGGAAAGCTCGCTCTGGCTGCAGAGGGAAGGGCTGGGGGTGGGGGCAGGGGGTGGAGATGGGAGGTGATGGTGACAAAGAGGGCAGAGATGAGATCTTGGTCGTCATGCTCTGAGTCCAAATTCTCTCCTCTCGAAAGTGGGGCTGTGATTTTTATCCTACAAGAAAGATGAAATAAGAAAATGCAAATAAAGCACTTGGTAGGTGCAGGGCACACACTGAGTCCTCAATAAATGGCCGCTGTGATGCCTCATCTTATTACTGGAAACCCATAGGCCCGTGCAATGTGGGTCCCGGTGGCTGGTAACACTGGGGCCAAGCTCACATACAGGGTCCAGCGCCCCTGAGGCACAGATTCCCACTCCGGTTCTCAGAGGCCAGGGAGCCGTCAAGCATCCCCCAACCCCAGCCTCCCCACGGGTGGGCTCCCTGGTACCTTCAAGGACCATGACCACTCTTTCTATCTATGGAGCAGCGCCAGGACAGACACTCCGTCACACTGGCTACGGTGTGATCCCCCTTGTACCACAGGAAGCTGAGGCTTCAGGAGATTGTCACACAAGGAGAAAACATCCTGGGATTTGAAGCCATAGCTAACTGTCCTCCCCCCAACTACGCTTTTAAATTTTTTATTTATTTTTTATTTTTTTGTCTCATTGCAGAAATTTGAGCTATTCACACATCTCAGTACCGGGCAAGGTATTCACGTGAGGTCTGTCTCCTGACTGGTTATTAGCAGTTGATACGTGTCAGCTATTCTCGCAGCCCCGTGGTGCATCAGGCTCAGTGACAGGACCCCACGCTGGAGGACCCGCAGGTTCTTCGGTGATGGTCTCTGTCCTCGGGGAGGGCGTGGGCCGCCACCTTCTGGGCAAGGAGCTTCAGTGCTCCCACCAAGCTGTGCTGATCGGAGGAATTTATCTTAAGGAAAATCCGGATGAGAGTCCATAAATGTGTTTGTATCAGAGTCATCAAGAATTTATGCCCTTCAGTGAGGAATAAATGTATTATCATATATCAATGTAATGGAATACTATGCAGCCATTAAAATAGATGGTGTGGGTACTAATTTATTGATGCAAAAAGATGGCCAGTGCTTGACGTTCAGATGTTTAGAAAGTAGGTCATAACAGTATTCAGAGAGATTCCCATTTTGAAAAAAACATTGATATACACTGTATTTTCTTGATTGTAAGACGTACATATTTTTCACATCTTAAATGTCTGAAGTCAGGATGTGCATTGCAATTAATATATATGTTGAATGCAGTACTTCTTTTGTCTCAAGCTACGTAATTAAATCAGTGGTACATCCTACAATCACTGATGTCCTAGAATCAAGAAACACACACAATTCCAAAAAGATATAAACCAAAATGTTCAAAGTCATTAATTCTGGGTGATTTTCACTTTCTTCTTTAAGCCTGTTTATACTACCTGAATTTTATAAACTGAGCACAACTTATTTTTAAAGTCAGTTCTTTTAATATTTAAAAAACCTATTTCTATGTTGGAAAACAAAGGCACAGCCAAAGCTTCTCACGCACAGCAAGCCAGGATCATTGCTAACTGGTCCCCAACACGAGCTGTAGGACTGCAAAGGAAAGAGAGGGAGTAGGGAAGGGGTGCGGGCAGGGGTGCGGAAGGAGTGGGGCCTCCTAAAGCAGGAGGAATTTGGGGACATGGAGACACACCTAAGAAGAGGCCTGGGGATCCAGAGCTGTCTGCTGTGGGCGGAGGGGGTGTGACCACACAGGGGCGGTGGTAGTATAGCAGATAGAATAACAATACAGTTGCCATTTACTGAGTGTTTAATCCGGGTGAGGACTGTTCTAAGTATTTCATATGTATTTTCTTATTGTTACAGGCTAATCTGTATTCCCCCAGATTCATATGTTGAAGTTCTAACCCTTCATACCTAAGGGCGTAACTGTATTTGGAAATAGGTCTTCCCTCTAGTTTTATTGAGATATAATTGATATATGCAATAGGGTCTTTAAAGAGGCAATAAGGTAAATTGAGGTCACTAGGGTGGCTGGTATCCTTGGGAGACGAAGAGATTAGGACACAGAGGTGCAGAGGGAAGACCACATGGAAGAGAGGGTTGGTCCTTCGGAAGCTAGGAGAGAAGTCTCAGAGGGAACCAATCCTATTGACGCCTTGATCTGAGACGTCTAGCTTCCAGAATTGTGAGAGGATAAATCACTGTCGTGTAAGCCACCCAGTCTGTGGCATTTTGTTATGGGAGCCCAAGCAGCCTAATACACTTACTGATCCCTCAACAATCCTATGGGAGCAGGTGTTTCAGTTATCTTTTGCTGCATAAAAAACTACCCTAAAATTTAGTGGCTTACAACAATTATTTATGTTGTTCTAGGGCTTGCCAGAGTCAGCTCATCTAGGCTCCACAGGACATTGGCTGGGGCAGATGGCTTTCAGTCTCACACACATGGCTGACCAGTCGGTGCCCTGTCAGCCAGAACATCCACGTGGCCATGTGGCTTCCTTACAGCGTGGCCACAGTATTCTAAGAGTGAGTATCCCAAGGAGAACAGGATGGAAGTCTGTGGCATTTTTATGACCTAGATTTTGGAGTCATGTAGCATCACCTTTGCCCTATCTGTCAAGGCGGTGACGAAGGTCCGCCCAGGTTCAAGGGCAGGCAGCATTGTTCCCACCACTCCCTGGGAAATGTCAGTGCTGCTCGTAAGAGCTTGTGGGCGGTGATGTACATCATGGCTTAGATCTTTGGAAAATGCAGTCTGCCCTAGGAGACACTATTATTATCCCCATGTCACAGCCGAGGAGACACAGGCAGAGAAAAATTTAGGTGACAGGCTAAGATCAAGCTCGTCAGTGGTGGCATTGGGTATGTTGGTGCTGGATCATGAAAGGCCTCGAATGCCAAGTTCAAGGCTTAGGTTTAAAGTAGGTGGGCAATGGGGAGCCACTGAGGTTTTTGAAACAGAAGGTGATATTTTTAGATCTGTGTTTAAGCAAAATCACTCTGACTACAGAATAGAGAGAAAGGGAGGAGGAGGTTCTGGGGGCGACGAGGAGGCTGCAACCACCATCCCACAGAGAGAGGGTTTGCAGAGAGGGAATGGAGGGAAGGCCCAGCTCCGCCCCCTGGCCTCAGGTGAGTGGTGCCCTCCCCCCACCCCCCTGCATTCCCCATCCCTCTGCAGACCGGCCAAGCTCTGTGTTCCCACCGTTCTTCCGAGAGCTACCACCTTACAAGACATCTTGTAGGTGACTGTGCCACCACCTTCAGGGTGCCTGGCAAGGGTCCTTCCAGTCCCTTTAACTGGCCCTCCCCACCCGCTCCTGTGACCTCACTGCACATAACAGGTCCTTAGCCTTTGCTGAGTGAACAAATGAATGTGTGAATGAAGAAATGAATGAGTGGGAAACAAGCCACACACAAAAGAATTCTACTAAACTAAGGGAGAAAAAAAGGAAAATATTCTTTAAAGATAAAATCACACGGTATAGTGGATCTGGGGTAGAAACCCTGGCAGAAACAAAGAGCGGGAGTTTAAACTGACTCCAGAAGTGAGTTGAGTAGAAAAACCCGAGCAGGGGCAGGGCTGGATTCCAATTGGATTCAGTGGGTGTCAATCTTGGTTGCTCCGTGGATGAGTCAATCACCCGGTCTTCAAAGCTCACGTTAAGGCTGTAAAAGCCTCAAGGGTTCTAGTCCCTTCCTACGCCTCTACTGCCTACCAGGAGGTTTCCAGCACGTTACTTGGCCAGCAGACTCAGTTTTCTCAGCTGCAAAGTGGGGGTGAGAGCAGCACCTCCTCCCTAGGGTTCCCAGATTCAGCCAGGAACTGTTGGGAAAGTGCCAGGTCCGCGTCCCTCGGCCAGTGGGGGCTCCATATTGAATGCTGGACCCCAGGGACTCTTGGCCTGGCACCTGCCCTCGCAGAGGCCTCTGGTGGTGACGTGTGTTGGAGTAATTATCTGCTCCAGGGCAGGGTCTGTGACCCAGGGGGGTGGCTGGGGAGTTAGCTTTGAACTGGGAGCTAGCTCCCTGTGGGGCTGTCTGTGGAGGGGGCCTTAGGCAGCCTGCCCCATCTGCAGACCCCCTGGGTGCTGGCCAGGAAAGGGGTGGGAGCATCACAGAGACTAGCAGCAGAGCTGGCCAGGCCCACAGGAAACAGGCCAGAGGTTAATGAGGAGCCCCCAGCAGCCAGGAACCAGAGAGAGGAGGCCAGGAGGGGGCATCTGAGTTAATGGAACACCTACGATGTGCCAGAAACCACGGGCCTTCTGAGCAGGACGTCACCTCATCACCCAAATTTACAGATGGGGAAGCGTTATAACCCGTGCTTTGAACCTAGGCTTAAAACTGCTCATTTCCTGACATCACTCTGCCTCTGGAGAGCCTTTGACAGGGAGACACATGCAAGTTGTCAAGGTGGCCGCCAGTAGGGGCATCTTGGAACCGGAGAAAGGCGGGGTGCCCTCACCTAGGGCCCTGTATTCCGGCACCTCTACCTGGGCTCCTCCTGAATTGGTCCCTACAAGTTTCCCTTAACATCCAAGGAGCTTTCCTTCTGGGCTCACACCAGCCCAGGCTGAGGACAGAAAGCAAAGGAAATGTAAATTTCTCTCCTGTGCATCTGAGAGCCTGGGGCCACTTAGTGTCACTAGCTCGGCCAGTGGTGGTGGTGGGAAGTGGGGGTCATGGAGGATGGGGCCAGTGGAGAGACTCTGTGCAGCAAACCTACGTGAGGGAGGCCCACAGGCCCGGCTGGAGGTCCTGGATACCCCACTTCTCCCTGGGGCCAGAGTCCCCTTCAGACCCCAGAGCCTGCTCCTCTGGGGCCCGGCACTGCCCAAATGAAGTGCCCGCACTCCCCAGTTCCTGGGGCTCTGGGCTGGGCTTTGGCCGTCAGGCTGAACCCATCCCTATCTTTATCCTCAGGGGAGCTTCACCCACCTGACCTCCCTGCCGCTCACCCCATGGACCTTTGGCTATCCTAATCAGGGCAGGAGCTCATCTGGTACCAGCAATAGGCGCCAGAATTGACCACACTGCCTTAAGGCCATCAGCGGCCCTGCAGGGCCCCAGCCTTGCCCATACCCTCTCCAGCTGGCTCAGCTCAAGGCCAAGCTCTCACAGCCCTTTGGACACTGGTTCAAACAGCTCCTCATCCAGTGGGCTGGCCTACAGCCAGGCCAGGTCCTGAGAGTTGCGCCTTCACCTCCCCCAACCCAGCTTGTCGAAGCCCCTGTGCCCTGCCTTCTCCCAAAGCTTGCCTCCCCCCCCCACCCCCTGCTGCCCATTTCTGTTGGATTTGGCATTCGCCCTGTACCCCCGGACTCCCAGGACCCCCTGCAGCCCTGCCTGGGGACCCTTCCCAGGTTCCAGCTGGCTGGTGAGCCCAGCCAAGCATCACGGCTCCCGCGACATCCCTGAGTGACAGGAAACAACTCGCTCCTTCCAAGAGGCGAAGCTCTGACAAACACTCACTAGGAAATAATAAAGTGGCAAAATAATTCTGCATCGGACACACTTACCAGAGCAGAAAGCGTCTGTGGAGGAGACAACATCTTGTACCATCTATCTTCCTTAAATCCCCACGCTGTGACAAAGTGGAGGGCAAAATCATGATGAATGATCGGACACATTTAGCCAGTACCTGTGCTCTGAAACGAGTGCGGCCCGGGAAAGGGGCTCTAATGAAGATCTGCGCCCCCGCCCCAAGCCGGGCCACGTCGGAAACAAGTCTTTATTACGAAATTGGCGCCTGGTTTTCACACCACGAAGGACGGAGGGGCGAGGTGTGACATGAATTAACGCCAGCACCTGCAGGGTCAGCCCAGCCCTCGCCGGTAGTACGAAGACAAACGGGTTCCGCTCCCGCCACCACCCTGTGTCTGGTTGACAAGGCGCCAGTCGCCTTCCAATTGTGCAGGAACACG
Organism: Saccopteryx bilineata; assembly: GCF_036850765.1. Lineage (NCBI taxonomy): Eukaryota > Metazoa > Chordata > Mammalia > Chiroptera > Emballonuridae > Saccopteryx > Saccopteryx bilineata. Next base: position 9,398,661 of record NC_089491.1, on the reverse strand, counting down.
CCTCGGTTTTGTTCCTGCCCGGCCCCCCATCACTTATTCTGCTGCCTCATTTGAATATGATGGATACCATAGTCCTTTATTTGTTCACAACAACCAAATAATTGTAGATCCGTGGGCTTCGGGGCAATTAATCACATTTTTCCCTCCACCAATCCACTATAAACATGACATTGAACAATAAAGTACATTAACCTCTGCTTTGCACAAAACTTTGCTTATTTAAACACTGCAAGGTTATTTGTTTTCCTTCTTGCCAGGCCCCTGCCACAAGGGAAGGGTAGTGAGGAGAGAAGGCCCACCCCGTACCAGCCAAGCCACTCCAACCCACCCTGCCACCCAGCTCAGCCATGCGTGGGGCAAGGAGCACACAGGTGTGGCTGCAGGTGTTGGTGAAGGCGTCTCCGGGGCAAGGCCTGTGGCTGTGGGCATGTGTGTGTATGTACAGGTGTGCCTAGGTATGACGATGGGTGTGCTTGTGTCTGTATTACATGTGTGTTTATATGCACATATGTGTTGATCTAAGTCTGCTCTCAGAACAGAGGTTCTGAGGACAAGGCCCAAGTGTGTGTGTGTACCTGTGTTTGTTTATAGGTATAATGTGTGTATGTGTGTGCAGAATGTATTTGTGTGTGGCCATTATAAATATGGTCGTTAATTCCTTCACAGTTTGTCCCTCAAGCTGTGGGTCCATGTTCTCCACCCCTTGAATCTGGGTGGACTTGTGGCTGCTGGGAGGAAATGAGTATGATGGATGTGCAGCTATGTCACCTTGGTCATGGGACACTCACTCTTGGAGTGCTGAGCTGCCATTTAAGAAGCCCAACTTCTCCCAGCCACTGTGCTAGAGAGACCACATAGAGAGCATAAGGAGGGGCCCTGGGGCCTCAAGCAGAGAACAACGTGCCTGATGAGCACCCTGCTATTTTTCGTCCCAGCCCAGGCTGGGTGTCAGACATGTGCATGAAGACGCCTCTAGTCATTTGAGTCTCCCCGGCGGAGGCTGTGGTTGCAGCGGAGCAGGGACAAGCTGTCCCCGCAGAATCCATGAGTGTAGTAACATGGAGGCGGCTTCAAGCCCCCAAATTTGGGTGGTATGCTTGCAACAGTAGATAACAGGACTAGTACATGTGTGTTACATGCACGTGCGGGTGTGTATGTGCATGAATGAGTACTGTGTACACATGCCTCAGTGTGTCTCAGAATAGAGTCCTAGGGCAGGGCCTGAAAGTCTAAGCGTGTGTTCAGGAGGTATGTACATGGGCATGTGTATATATATATATATATAATATATATATATATATTATATATATATATATGCAAGTGGTATTTGTGAGCATGTGTATATGTTAGTGTGTATAATATGTCTGTGCACTTGACTGCATGTGTTTTGGATGCACTGTGGGCTCAGGTGGGTCTACGTGCTTTTATATGTGCTTATGAATACATTTCTGTCTTTAAGAAGAGCCTGAGTATCTGTCTGTATGTGTATATCTGTGGAGGGACTGTGCTAGGGAGGCCAGCCCCTGCCACCGAGCTTGTGTTGGGTGGGATGGAGGCGGGGTTCACACAGGCAGGGCTGTGCCCGAGATGTTCATGGATGCAGGGTCCCAGGGCAGGGAGAACCCCTTCCTTCACCTAGGATCTCATGGAGAAGGAGGTGTTGAAAGCAGTGGGCATCCACGGATGGGTGCTGAGCGAGCTGCACAGGTGGTGCCCACATGCCAACAACAGGGGATGGCCGAATGGGTTGGGCATCTCCATGGCATGGAATGAGGGGTTGCCTTTAAAAATGGCAGCTTCAAGAAATAGTTCGTTATTTGAGGAAATTCTCCCCAAATAAAGGTAAAAGGCAGTTCTTCACAAAGAAAAGAGAAGCCATCAAATGCAGACTTCCTCAATCACAGGCCACAAACATCCTGGCTGCAGGACTTGTGCCTGCCGGGCTCTCTCTTCCTTCCACCAGGATGAACAGAGTAGCCGCCCCTCCTCCTGAGGCAGCCCCTCTCCCCGAAAAGAACCTCCCTCAGCCTGTCAATCACTGTGGCCCCCATCACAGCTGCCATGTAGGGCAAAGTATCCTTGCAAGAGTGGATTAATGAAGCTGTGGGTACATGGTACGTAGCTATTGATTTGGTGAACTCGTTCTTCTCTATTTTGATCAGAAAGGAGGATCGGAACTAGAACAACTTGTAGTTTTGCCCCAGGATTGGATTAACTCTCTCATCCTCTGTCATAAAATGGTCCGAGGAGATCTGGACTGCTTCCAGAGTGCACAAAAAAATCCCGTTGATCTATTACATCAATGACATCATGCTGATACAAACGAGCAAAAAGTGGCCAGTTCACCGGAGGTTTTGGGAAGACCCATGCACACCAGAGGGTGTGCGTGTGTTTATAATTTATGTAAACGGCATTGTATAACTTGACCATTCTCCTATTTTTTCAATTGTCACTATGTTTTTTTTTTAATATTTTATTTATTAATTTTTAGAGAGAGAGGAGAGAGAGAGAGAGAAGGGGAGGGAGGAGCAGGAAGCATCAACTCCCATATGTGCCTTGACCGGGCAAGCCCAAGGTTTCGAACCGACAACCTCAGTGTTCCAGGTCGACGCTTTATCCCACTGCGCCACCACAGGTCAGGCTGTCACTATGTTTTTAAGATCTATTTGTATTATTTGTATGTATGATCCTTTGTGTCATAATAATAGTGAGGGCCAATCCTGATTGCTATTGTCATTCCTCCTACAGCGAACCTGCTGCGCACAATCTTGTTGATTTCATAGTGTGCACATGTTAGAATTTCTTTGGGTCCCGGTGTGTGTGTGTGTGTGTGTGTGTGTGTGTGTGTGTGTACGTGCGCGCGCGCGCGCGCGCACTTAATTTGCATAAGTAGTTTGGTACCCCTTTCCAGAAAGGCTTTACCAATTTACACTCCCATTGGCCATGTGTGAGGGAGCCTATCTTCCTCATTTCTGCCATTAATTGGTATTACCCAGTGTTCTAGTCTTTGCCTGTCTAAAGGTGTAAAGTGCTATCTTGTTTTAATTTGCATTTCTTTGACGACTAATGAGTTTGAGCATCATTTCATGTGCTTATTAGCTTTTGGGGTTTCCTTTTCTGTAAATTGCCTGTCATATCATTTGCCCATTTTTCTGTTGGAGTTGATGTTCTCTTCTTGTTGCTTTACAGAGTTTCTTGTCTATTCTAGATGTTAGCCCCTTGTCAGTTTTAGACTTTGAAAAAAAAACCTCAGCCCTATCATCTGATTCTTAGTTGGCCCATTTTTTAAAATTAAACACAACTTCTTAATTTTGATACAATCAAGTTTAATACATTTGTGCATTATGGTTTGTGCTTTTAAATTCATTATTTTTATTTAATTTTTAAAGATTTTATCTATGATTTTAGAGAGAGGAGATAGAGGGTGAGAGAGAGAGAGAGACAGAGAGAGAGAGAGAGAGAGAGAAAGGGGGGAAGGAGCAGGAAGCATCAACTCATAGTTGCCTCTCATATACACCTTGACCAGGCAAGCCGGGGGTTTCGAATCAGCAACCTCAGCATTCCAGGTCATTGACTTGTTGTTCCACTCATTTATGCATTTCCTGGTTGATTCTTGTATGTGCCCTGACCAGGGTTTGAACCTATAACCTTGGCATATTGGGATGATGCTCTAACCAACTGAGCAATCCAGCCAGGGCCTAAGTTTCCCTTTTAAAGAAAATACACATAAACACACACACACATATATATGCATGTACTTATTACAGTAAATTTATGTATTACTGGCAAGGGTTGACTTGGTTATTAGGATTAAGTCGTCCTATCTAAGGGTTGTCAATTATTTAACTTTTAAAATTAAATTCATGAAAGTCTTATATGTTCTTGGTTTAATTATCAGGCACCATATAATGTTTGTTGCTATGGTGATATATTTCATTCTTCCTTTTTGCATAGTTCCTGTCTAGTTTTGGAAGCAAGATTATTGTAACCCCACAAAATTAGCTGGGCAGAATTCTCTATTTTTTTTCTAGAACAACTTGAACAAATTAGAAAATAACTGTTCCTTAGAAGTTTAGTAGAATTCATATGTAGCATCACCCAAAACCATCTGGATCTAAAATTTTGGGGGTTGGAGGGGATGAAAAAAGTCTTTTTTATATTCATTTGTCTGCTCAAGGTTATTTATAGGTCTGGTCAAGTTCACTTCCTCTTGCGCCAGTTTTGACATTTTCTATTTTCCCTATATGTTTAAGCATTTCATATAGGTCCTTAATGTTGTTAGCATCTAGCTCTTCATAATACTCTTTTAGTATTATTGACTTCTTTTTTCGTTCTTTTTTCTGGAACAAACTGTTGGCTTTTGTTCATCTTCTCTACTCTTTCCCTTCACTATTTCACTGAGTAACATCTTTATTATTTCTTCTCTCCAGTCGGTGTGGTTTTATTTTTCATCTTCTTATTTCTTGATAAATAAATATATTTATTTGATGACATAAATTTCCCACTATTGTTCTTAGCTGTGCCCATAGTTTTGACAAGTACTGTTTCTATCATCATTTACTTCTAAATACTTCTTCGATTTCATAGTACTGTGTCTTTTTTAAGATTCAATTTTACTGATTTTTAGAATGAGGAGAGAGAAAGGGGAGAGAGGAACAGGAAGCATCAACTCGTAGTAGTTGCTTCTCATGTGTGCCTTGACCAGGCAAGCCAGGGTTTTGAACTGGCGACCTTAGTATATTCCAGGTCGATGCTTTATCCACTGCGCCACCACAGGTCAGGCTCGTAGTACTGTGATGTAAGTGATAAGTTCAGGGGCCCTAGAGCTTGTATACCAGGGTTTGAATCCCTGCTAGTACTACTCACTAGCTGTTTGGCCTTGGGCTAGTCACTCTGCTTCTCTTTGGGTCAGTTTTTCATTTCTATAATGGTATTAGCTCATGCAAAAACTACCATAGAACATACCCATTATGGCAAATGCTATGTAAATAATAACTATTAAAGTTTCCAAGCTCATGGGACACTGTGGCAATCTTTTAATTGTGAATGTAATCTTAGATGGAGAAGCCTGCCTGAACCCTCCTAGAAAAGACAGAAGGGAGAAACCAGGGGCCCATGTGAGGTTGAAGCCTTGATTTCTCAGAGGCACAAGCTTCTGCAGCTGTGGCAACCTTCCTTGCAGGACTCCTTGCCGGGTTTGAGCAGGAAGAAGGAAGGTTGCTGCTGGGAGGAAGCCCACAGGGCAGAAGAAATGGAAGGACAGATGGGCAAGGATGTTGAGGACCCTGACAAGAAGAGCTTCAAGAGATGTTTCATGAAGACAGAGCAGATTAAATGGGAGCGGGTATTGGAGGAGAAGAGACAAGGAGGACCCTAGGGTTTCTACAACTGGAGAGACAGAAGTGCTGCTTCCTGAGACAGGAAAAACAGGAAAAGGAACAATTTGGGAGGTGAAATGCAGAATTGGGTGGGATTCCGTTTTGGGCACATGATTCTCAGGGTTTGGTTTGGCCAGAGCGTGGAATACAGATGCGGGGCAGGAGAGGATGGGACCATTGAGGAGAAAGGTGAGCAAGTCCAGGTAACTCATCTTAGAAAGCGTGAATATTTTTGTGAGTGCAAAGAGAACAATGGGAAGGAGTGTTAAGCAGGAGCTGGGCATGGTTAATAATGAGTTTTAGGGATACCACTGATTCTAGCATGGGGAATGGGTTATAGGAAGAGAGAGCAGAGGAGGGAGACAGGTTGGAAGAGATCTGGCTTTCCCAGATGCTGGTCATCACCAGGGCCCTGCAATCCAAGGGAGCCCGCATCTGGCTTAATGCTCTGCTTTTGCAATCTTGAGATTCTTAATCATTTGGTCTTTGAACTTTGTCTTTTGTGAGTCAAATCCAGTTGGACAAGGGAGCATGTATTTGAGCAGGGGAGAGGTACACACACTGTGTGTACTTGCTGTGTGTACTGCTGTGGTTTCTTGCTGCCCCATTTGTATATAGTGTTTGGGATGCCCCAGGAACATGGAATTCCAGTGGACCTACAATCTATAGGGTCTTACGAGTTCGTAATTGGTTGGTAAAGCCTTTATTTTGAGTTTGCTTGCATATAAAATCTTTGACTCATTTCCCCCTTAAGTATATATCTTTAAACTGTTGCTTCACTTTTAAAACATAAACTGTTGCTGTGCATAGTGTTGGCCAATCTAGGTTAATGCTCGTGGGGCAGGCAGAGTGTGCTCTTTCAATATTTATATTCAAATCTTGTATTTCAGGAAATATTTTTAATTCTGTTTTTAAATTTTTTTTTTCCGTTTCAATACTTAGGCTTTATTCTGTAGGACCTTCAATTATATGTATGTTGGGTTTCCTTCACCTAACTTTCATATCTGTCACTTTCTCTCAGGTCCTTAAACCTCCATTTCCGCCTGATGTTCTTTACTTCTCTCTTCTATATAGTCTATTTTACTTACCGTTCCCATCCAGGTGTTTATGCACCCTTGTGTTCCTTTTAATTTAATCTTTGTTTTTGAATTGTTTTTTCTTTCTCTCTCTCTTCGTATTCCGGTTCTGTCAGACTGTGTAGAACTCTCCTGTGTTCCAGCCATCTCATTTCTGAGTGCGTTGATTTCCGATGTGGGTGCTGTTCTTTCACACTCCTCACATTTTCTTAATTGCTTCCAACTCATTTAGATTTGTGTCCACGTATGTTCTCTTTGTCTACCAGAATAGTATTTCATTTACTTTCATTTCCATCTTTTTTTTTTTTCATGTAAAAATCTGTTTGGAGTCATATTGTATTTCTCTTTATTTCTTGAATTAAAAAGAAAAAAAGATGTTTTTTTCTCTCCTCAAGATTCTCAGGAGGAGGTTGCCATGGAAGGGGTCGAAATGGGCCAGGTGGCTTTCCCTACATCTTTCTGTTGTTGCTATGAAACACTCAAATGGTGATTTCTCTGTATAACGGGGTTTTTTTTGTTTTGTTTTTTTTTGCTTCTCAGAACTAAGCCTGAATCAAAAGGCATACAGCCTCCATCCCTGGGTTTCCTATAGCCCCGTGGGCTTTGCTCTGTAAGGGCTTTGCCCTAATGTTTCGACTTTCATTGTTCATTATGGTAGCCTCTAGCCTCATGGGGCTACGGAGCACTTGAAATACGTGGAACCTGAACTGAGATGTAAAATGGACACCAGATTTCAAAGACACAGTGTGAAACGAGTGTGATAGCTCATTACTAACTTTTATGTTGGTTACACACGGAAATAATATTTTGAGTACATATATTAAATATGACATTATTAAAATTAACTTCACCTGTTTTCGTTTACTTTTTGAATGTGGCTGCTAGAAAACATACGGTGATATGTGGCTTAGATTTGTGGCTCAGAGTATATTTCCCTTAGACAGCTCTGCGTTAGACTTCATATTTTGCTGGAGAAAGAGCAAAATCGGCTTCCTCTCAACCACCTCCTCCCTATTCTGTGAACCTTTTCTGTCGCTTCCCCCTCGTCTTCCTTCCTTGTTCAATTTGTTTTCTGCTTCTAGCAGTTTTCTTTCGGCATTTAACGCCTGGAAGTGAGTCTTTTCTAGGTAGTTATGAAGTCCTCGAGGACTTAGAGCCCAACAGAATCGACACTTGCCACTTGGAGGGACGCAGCCCAGTTTTGTCAGGGACTCTCACATCCGCTTGCCCAGAGCCCACTCTGGATGGAGGATGCTCCTTTGGGTATGCAAATATTTCAGAGAGCTGGGGGTTCTGTGACCATCAGTAGCTCACTTTCAGTTCCTGCTGCTCCTGATTCGCAGCTGCTACCCTGTCCTGTCCTCTCTGTTACTCAGAAGTTCAGCCGCATCTGACCAGACACTGGAGTGATGAAGAATCTTCATCACCCAGTTTCATTGAAGACATTGTCTAGGGATTTTTTTTTTCTTGCTGCTCTCTCTATTGATTTTCAGGAAATGTTTTGTGTTAATTAAAAAACTACCCTGCTGCCACAGTCTCTCTCTGACTAGAATTCTCTCATTTTCTATATTCTTTAATCTATCTGGGATTTAGACAGTATTAATGAGCAGCATGAACTGACTGTCTTTCTTTTCGTTTTTAAAGCAATCCCACTTTTCATTTTTAGAAAAGTAATATGTACATATTGAAGAAAACATAGATAAGCAAAAGAAAAAAAAAGAATTATAATCCTCCTGCCCAGAGGGAACCATTTTAACATTTCGATCCATATGTGAGCAGACATCTCTAAGTTGACCGACCTTGGGCACATTACTGGACCTCCTTGAGATGCATATTTCATTAAATCTAATATGCCATCAGTTGTAAGAATTACCTTTTTTGCCATTGAAAAAGAAAAAAAAACTACCAATTAAACTATGACACATAAGAAATCAATTTTTTAGTATGTTGATATATAAAAATTTAATTTGAGAATCAGTTTAGAGAGGTAATAATGATGTTATGGAACTGTTATAGGAATAAAATGATATAATGTAAGTAAAGTACAATAAGTGATAAGTATTATTTTATTATATAAATATATTGACATTTATAAATCTAACCTATTATTGAGCATCTAGGTTGTCTCCAGCTTTTAGCTATTATAAATGTTAATAATTCATTAATAGGTAAATGCAAATGATCAAAAACTCTTAAATCTTAACACTGAGAAATGCAAATCAAACATCAATGAAATACCGTTTCACTTTTCAATTTAATTGGATTCTTTCACATTAAAGAAACATTTGGAAAACCTCAATACCTAGCAATATAATGAAACTAATTGTGACTCAGTGGTATTCTCAGCCATAAAAAAAGACAAAGGTGAACAATTTATGTCAAATGCTGCAGTTCATAATGAAAACACAGTATGCATACCTGTGCATTTAGCAACAGAAACTATAAGAAGAAACAAATAGAGACATATTAGTAGTAGGAGCTTTAACTCACCTAAGTTTATGACATACATTAAAAAGTATTAGTATAAAACACCTAAAAATATAACGAATGAGTTAAGACTAGTATATAACCACATTGATTAACCATTAAAAACAGTGTTTCCACATGCCTTTCAAGTGCTCCTGATGGTTCACAAAATTGATTGTATATTAATTCAAAAAGAAAACAAAGGTAGGAGTAGTGAGACAATGTCCTCTGATCACAATGCAATAAAACTAAAAATTAATAACAATACCCAAATGCAAAAAAAAAACAACAAATTTTTTTTCAATAAGATCTAAAACTTTTAAACATTTCTTAGGTCAGGAAGAAATCAAACCCTAAACTGCAAATAATTTTCAAAAGAGTGATAACTAAAATCCTAAATATTAGACCTATGTGATAGAGATAGAACAGTGACCAGAGGAAAATTCATAGCCTTTGATATGCATATTAATAAATAAGAATGAACAAAATGCATCATGTTTAACTCGAGAAATTAGAAAGGACAAACCTTTAAAAAATTAGAAGGAGAGAATCATAAAGGGAAAAGCGGACACCAATGAATTAGAAAAGAGAAGAAAAAGAGCACTACTAACTCCAGATGTGGGCTCTTTGTGAGGGAAACAAGAATATATCAATGGTTTGGTAAACTAATAGAAAAAATGAGAAAATAAAAACACACAAAATAATCCTGACAATCGGAAAATAAATACAGAGGCAATTATAAACATTGTAACATATACTTTACTCAAATTTATGCAAATACATTTGACAACTGGAAGAAACTGATACTTTTACTAGGAAAAAATAATTTATCAAAACTGACCTCAGAAGAGAAAGAAATAATAAACAGACAATTTACCATAAAGAAAAATTTTAAAATGCTCTTAAAAATTTACCCGCTTTCTTGAAAAATATCTCAAAAATTTTTTACAGGGGAATTCTACCAGTTTCTTGAGGGACAGGTAATTCCAATGCTACTAAAACTGTTGTTTTTTGTTTTACTGAAGCAAAGACACACAGAAAAATATACATATCACATGTACATTCATTTATGAATATTAATGAAAATTAAAATAGTAGCAAGCAAAATATAATAGTGCTTAAAACCAAAACTAATATACTATGAGCAAGTGTTTACTACAGTCATACAAGAATGATTCAGTATTTTAAAATATAATAGAACCCATTAAAATCTTTTAAAATTGATGACCTGTTATATGATAAAACAAGGATAGTAACATGTTAATGGTAAAATGTAGGTGGTAAATATATGCTTGATCAGTGTAACATTATTTCAACTTTGATATGTTTGGAAATTTTCAAAATAAAATATTAGAGAAATATCTATTAATATACTTCATCATATTAATAGGTCTTAGGAGAAAGTTCATAAGATCATCTTCATAAACACTGAAAAGGCATTTGACAAAATTCAATATCTATTTTTAATTTTAGCACATTTAATAAAATAGAAAGAGATAGTTATTTCTTTAACATATAAAGTAGATTCATCTCACCCCATAAGCCAGCATTATACTTAATGGGAAAAACACTAAAAGGACTTCCATTAAGGTCAGGATAAAACAAAAATGTCCAATATCATTATTGGACTATTATTTAGCATTGGTCTGGAAGAAATAACCATTGTAATTAAATAAAGATATTAGAGATATGAAAATAAGAAAGTGGGACATTAAATTATCTTTATTTGCAGTTGATAAGATGATATAATTGTATAGCTTTGAAATCCAAGGGACTCAAAACTGAAAACCCATTATTAAAATAAGATAGTTCAATAATGTGGTTGGGCATAGATTTAAAAGAAGTATCAAGATTGTGTATATATAAATATATATAAATATATTAATATTTTATATATACACATTATATATATTTATAAAAATATATACACTTGATACTTAACATACTCAGTGTTTTGTCAAAATAAGAAAAATGTGAATATATATATATGAATAAAATTTTGAAATACCAAGAACCACAAATGGTGACTTTAAAAATGAAGTTATTTTATGTTCTTGTGTAGAAGACTCAAAGATATCAATCCTTTTAAAATTATTGGGGTCTTGCCAAAATTCCAACAGGGTTATTTAATAAAACCAGATGATTCCAAAGTCCAGATAAAAATTAACAGCCCTGACCAGATAGCTCTGTTGGTTAGAACATTCTCCCGATATGCAAAGGTTGCAGGTTCGATCTCCAGTCAGGGCACAGACAGGAACAGATTGATGTTCCCATCTCTCTCTCTTTTCCTCTCTATCTAAAATCAATAAAGAAATTTTAAAAAATAAATGAGAACTGGCCCTGGCCAGTTGGCTCAGTGGTAGAGCGTCAGCCTGGCGTGCAGAAGTCCCGCATTTGATTCCCGGCCAGGGCACACAGGAGAGGCGCCCATCTGCTTCTCCACCCCTCCCCCCCTCTCCCTCTCTGTCTCTCTCTTCCCCTCCCTCAGCGAGGCTCCATTGGAGCAAAGATGGCCCGGGCGCTGGGGATGGCTCCTTGGCCTCTGCCCCAGGCGCTAGAGTGGCTCTGGTCGCGACAGAGCTATGCCCCGGAGGGGCAGAGCATCGCCCCCTGGTGGGCGTGCCGGGTGGATCCCGGTTGGGCGCATGCGGGAGTCTGTCTGACTGTCTCTCCCCGTTTCCGGCTTCAGGAAAAAAAAAAAAGAGAGAGAGAGAGAACTCTGTTTAAAAAAAAAATAAACAAACCAAAATAGAAAACAAGGTTTTTGAATATCAAGAAATTAGGGGGAATAGGAAACCAAACTATAAAACATAACGCTACAATAAGCAGAACACTGCAGTGATGGTACCTGCGTATGTAGACAGATCAGTGGTATAGACGAAAAGTTCAGAATTAGACCCAAATATGCACCGTAGTTTAGTTTAGGATAGAAGTGGCATTTCATATCAGTGTAGGGAAAATTGATCATTTAATAATATGTTTTGAGATACTTGGGAAGTCATCTAGGGAGAAAAAAAGTCAGATCCCTAATGTGGACATAAGACACATCCAAACTTGGAATGTTTATGAGTTTATCTGAGTAAAATCGATCTCAATTGCTGGGAAGCAGAATCTCAACGGATTGAGAAAATTGACTCCAGAGAATGGCAGTTTAGTGGTTCATTGGAATCAGAGGAGAGGTAAGGACGGTTACATGAAATCCACGGGGGGGTAAGTAAAGGGGGCGGAGATAAAGCAAAGTGGGAAAATATCTAGGACTGGATAAAAAGGCAAAATAGAAAAACACACCCTTGCTTTATGTTGGGGGGGGCGCCGCATAAATTATCGTATACAGCGCATAGAGGTGGCACGCAGGCGACAAGAGAACTGATCTCCTGCTCTGGTACCCGCGTTGTGCCCCGAGGGGGCTGGAAAGAGGGGATTCCTCTGACATAAGGTAGAGATTGACCTTTGCCAGGGAAGCTACCGGCCCAGGATGTGACAGCCTGCTGTGATGCGCTTTTCATTAGTCATTTTAGGTTCAGGCCTCGTATGTGGTTACTTGTGGTCTCTGAGTCTGTAGGGCCTGCCATACCTGCCTCCTGTCGGGTTTAGCATGTGGCCCCCTCCTTCCACACTAGTTGGTACCTTACACCAAAATAAATTTCAGGTGGGTCAGAGATTTAAACGTGAAAATGAAACCATGAGCCACAGAACAGTGTTTTTATAATTTTGGAATGGCAAAGGCCTATCTGGGGATGACCAAAGCCCAGAAGCCATAAAAAGATTGATCAATTCAACTACATTGAAAAACAAAACAAAACAAAACAAACCTGTAAGGCAAAAACACCACCAGAAGCTAACTCCCAAGAAACTACAAACTTGAGTTTTTGTAGCTTATATCAATAGCTGGGCTCTCTTACATAGGAAGCATTCCTAAAAACTGAAAAGAGTAAGAACAACCACCCCCTGAGGGAAAATGTGCAGTCTCCAAAGCATGCGTTCTCTCTCCGTGGGTGTAAGAGCCTCCAGGAAGGCAAAAATTGTTTCTCGGGAGGCGAAATATCTTAGATATTACCATGCTTTGTGGCCCTCCAATGCTCAACTCAAAGGAATAGTTTCATTCCTTAGTATTTAATTTCTTTTGTTAAGAAAAAAAATTAAACTTTATTATTTAATTCGTTATTTAAACAAGTTTATTAATTATACTATATATTCACATAATTAATAATTAAATAATTCCTAAATTAATTTCTTTTATTAAGTTAATTAAAGCTTTCTCCTTATCAGATTGATAATGAATTCGTTCAGAAATATGAATCTAAACACATGATAGAAAAGAAAATACAGATAGTGGTTGATCATGGAGTAGGCTCACACAAAAATGTACAAAGGTGATTAAAGCATTCTTAATAGCCATGTGGTGGAAATAGCTCAAGTGTCTACCAACTGACGAATGTATAAAGAAAACGTGATATGGTCACGCAATGGAATATTATTTAGTCATGAAAAAGGAAGTACCAGTACATGTCGTAACCTGGATGAACCCTGACCATATTATACTAAGGCAAAGAAGCCAGGCACAAATGGACCACACACTGTATAGTTTTTACTTTTCTGAAATGTTCTGAAAAGGCAAAGCTACAGAGACAGAAAGTACATGAGTGGTTGACGAGGGCCGAGGGCTGGAGGCAATGGGTATTTGGAAGATGATAGTCAAAGTGAACTGACTTCTTACTGGGGTGATGAAATGTTCTAAAATTGACTGTGGTGGTGGTTGCACAATTCTGAGGATCTACCAGAAGGCACTTGATTGTACCTTTTAAATGGGTGAATTGTAGGGTATGTGAATTATATCCAGTAAAGCTGTTACAAAAGAAAATAAGCGACCATTAGTAGGGGTTCTTAGTCTCTCTTTGGAATGGGCCGCTGGGGGATCTCTTAAAAGCTATGGCTCCTCTCCCAGAAAAATTTACACATGCGGAAAAGTTTACATTTAATATCAGTGAGTTTAAGGACCTCGTTTTCTCTAGGAGTCCACGTGTCTGAGATTAAGCATTTCTGCTGTGAAATATCTAGTGATACGGGAATATATTTGTTAATTGTCATGAAGTATAAAGCACTGGTTTATAAAGATAGACTGATTAGAGTGAGTTCATTTCTGTGGTGTGTACCCATACAGGCACTGAGGAGAAAAAATATCTGCAGACTATCAACTCTTCCCACTCCTGTACATTCCTCACTTATTCAAGTCTCCTTTTATGTGAAGTTTTATGCTTCTCTTCATATGTCTGCACTTTTGTTTTGGTTGTTTAATAATTTGGGTTGCTTTTTTCAATTGTAATTTTATTCCAATATCACTTTGTAAATTTATATTGCCATCCCATTTATTTTATAAGCTGCTTGCTACCTTACCGAATTTTATTAGTTTTTTAACTTTTTTTTTTTTTTTTTTGTATTTTTCTGAAGCTGGAAACGGGAAGAGACAGTCAGACAGACTCCCGCATGCGCCCGACCGGGATCCACCCGGCACGCCCACCAGGGGCGACGCTCTGCCCACCAGGGGGCGATGCTTGCCCCTCCAGGGCGTCGCTCTGCTGCGACCAGAGCCACTCTAGCGCCTGGGGCAGAGGCCAAGGAGCCATCCCCAGCGCCTGGGCCATCTTTGCTCCAATGGAGCCTTGGCTGCGGGAGGGGAAGAGAGAGACAGAGAGGAAGGAGGGGGGGGGGTGTGGAGAAGCAAATGGGCACTTCTCCTGTGTGTCCTGGCCGGGAATCGAACCTGGGTCCCCCACACGCCAGGCCGACGCTCTACCGCTGAGCCAACCGGCCAGGACCATAGTTTTTTAACTTTTTATAAAACCCTCCATTTTACTTAATTTTCCAAATGAAAAGATCATTAGTGTTTTCTGAATATAAAAGCAATACATATCCATCATTTTAGAATTCAAACACTGAAAGATTAGAAAGTGAAAGTAACCTCGATAATTCTACCCCTAAACATAATCACTGTTTTCTTCTAAGTTTTGAGTACTTTTCAGTTAATTATCTGGGTTTAGCAGATAGAAAAATCATATCATCTGTAGTGAATGGATGACAAGGATAATGTTTTCAGGATGTTAAACCAATGTATTTTCTTTAAAAAAAAAAAAAGAATCTTAATTATGAAATATTTAAAATATACAAAAAAACCAGAATAGAAAACGGTATAACAGATAGCCATTTTACCACCATTGGAGTTTTGGGGTCTCTTCCCCCACCCTCGTCCCTTCCTTCCCCTCCTTCCCCTCCATCCCCTGTGGACACCACTCCCCTTAGGGTGATGGGTATCGTCCCCATATGCTTATAACATTAGTCTATCTATATCCAGAAACAAGACATAGAATTCTTTTGTGTGTTTTAAGTTTACACGAATAGTAGCATACCATTCATATCTTTTTAAAAGCTGATTCTACCTGATCTACTCTCTTAGCAACTTTCAAATATGCAATAAAATATTGTTAACTATAGTCACCATGTTGTACATCAGACGCCCAAACATTCTCCTCTTACAGCTGCAAGTTTGTAGCCTTGGACCAGTAAATATTCCTGTGAGACCAGGTAAACTCCTCTCTGTTCCCTAGATGACTTTTCATAGAGGGGCATTCAGTTTTGGCATACGCTTTCCTCTACACTTGTTGAGAGGCTAATATGGCTTTTCTCTTTTAATATATTACTGGGGTAATTACATGAATAGTTTTAAATGCTACATTTTCTTTGCATTCCTCAAATAATCGCTTCTCGTTATAAGGTGTTGTCCTGTTTTTACTCCGTACCCAATTTAATATTTTATTTACTGGTTTTGCACCTACACTCATAAGTAAGACTGGCTCATAACACAAGGGCCTTGTAGCCTTCTAGTCTATTTTGGTGTTGAGGTTGCACCAGCTTCATCAAATGTGTTAACAAGCTTTCTCTCTTTTTCTTTATTCCCAAGAACATGTTGTAAAGAATAAAGATTTGCTCTTCCTTGAAGTGTTGATAACCCTCCCTTGTAAAATCATCTGTGCCTACTCATTTTGTTTTGTTTCATTTTTGTGGGTAGAGTCTAAAATACTGATAAAGTTTTATTAATGATTGAAGGTCTGTTCTGGTTTATCCTCTCCTCTTGGGTTAGTTTTATAAATTTCCCTTACCTATGAAATACTTTAAATCTTTAATTTGTTATAAAATTCTTTGTAGTAACCTCCTATGATATATTGTATTTGAAAGTTGGTCCTTGCCCCCTTTTCAGTCTTAGTATTATCTTTGCTTTTTTCTTTTTCTTGATAAATCATGCTGGAAGTTTGTATGTTTTATTAATCTTTGTGATTAACCATTTAAAGGTCTTTTTAATCTTCCCCATTGTTAATTTGTTTTATATTTAATTGAGTTCTGTTATTGTCTTTGTTCTCATTTTTAGTACTGTCCTTTGAGTTTAGTTTCTGGTTTTTTAAAACTACTAGAATCAGGTGCTCATTGATTTCCCATCTTTTTAGAGTATTCTTTCAGTATGGCTCACCAGATGTCTTTGGCATGGGTATTTTTATTTTTGTTTTATATTCTAAATTAATGGAATGTTCTAGCAATTTCTTTGTAATCAATTTCTAATTTTATTTCATTGTTATTGGTGTATATGGTCAGCATGATATTGGAGTTTTCATAGACTAGCCTCGTCTAGTTCTTGGTTATTTTTTCTAACTGATGCTTGAAAAGATTAATTATTCTCTAAATATTGAGTATAGGCTCAAGCTTGTTACCTGTGTTGTGCAAATCTTTATCATTACTAACTTTATTTTTCATCTGATTGACATAAATAAGAGAGAGTACATTTTTAAAAATCTCCCTTTATGATTGTGGATGTGTCTGCTTTTCTTTATAATCTCAGGGATATTTTGCTTTATGTATTTTGAGGTTGTTGTTAAGTGCATACAAGTTTAGGATTCTTGCATCTTCCTGGTGAATTGCTCTTTATTACTATGCAGTGTCTCCCTTGATCTCTGTTAATGCTTTTGCCTCAAAGTATTATATATTTTGCCAAATCTTAATACAGTGGTACCTTGAGATATGAACAGACCAATATACGATTTTTTTTTTTTAAGATATGAGCTGCGACTCAGTCCATATTTTTGTTCGAGATCCAAGCAAAATTTCGAAATACAAGTCATGATTTGGGGAGCTGCCGCTAGTTGGCACGTTGGCGCACGGGTCCAGAATCAGCAGTTTGATATACGAGTTGACTGACTTACGAGCTTGGTTGCAGAATGAATTAAACTCGTATCTCAAGGTATCACTATATAGCTATACTAGCTTTTAAGGTTTTTTAATGAACTTTTTCTGACGTGACATTTTCTGTTCTTTTATTTTCAGTCTTTGTGTGACAGTCTTACTCTCTATATAGTTATTTGTTTCCCCCTTCTCACCCCTAATCTACACATCTTTGTCTGTTATCTGTCAGGATTAGCCTACTTATATTGATTTTGAACATCAACCTATATGTCTACCATCTTACTTTGTGCTTTCTGTTTGCCATGATTTTTCTTTCTTTATTCTTTTTCACCTTATTCTTTGCTTCTGTTTGACCAATCAGATTTTTTTATTCCCTTCCTTCCTCTTCTCTCCCACAGTGGTTTGGAGTCTATTTTGTGGTTTTACATCTTTTTCTCTGCTTTTAGAAAGTATGCCTAAGTTTTTATAATGCATGCTTGAATTACCAAAATCTGAAGTGAATCAATATTCATGCCCTTATTCCAAACTGTTCAGAGATCTGATAGCCATTCCCTCCCATAAGTTCCATGGTATTTTTATCTAGAAATTTAACCCCACATTGTTTTAAACTTTTGCCAAGTTAATTTTCTATTAAATATCTGGTTTCCTTACCTCAGGGTTAAATGTCAATTTGTACACCTATAACTCTGGCTTTTGAAAATATCACTCTTTATTTCTTATATCTGGGCATTTTCATTTGTGAGTATCATGTGTGTGTGAGAGAGGGGGGAGGATAGAGAGAATTAATAAGTCTATGTTTTGAAAATGTGGAATATTTTATAGAGTAAAATTTCTAGCAAGATTCTAGCTGGTAGCAGAAGGGGTCCCCATATCTCAGTGGGCCATATTGAATAACACTCCAAATTTTTTAGGCAGTTATGTATATAAACTTAGAGAAAGTATAGTTTGTTTCGCTGTGGATTTTTTTTAACTTACAAAGCATCATATTGTATATACTGTTCTGCACCTTTCTTTTTTTCAGTCAATAGTAAGCATCTTTTCCCGTTAATATCTATACATCCAACCGACTCATTTTAACTATGGGAGTGTATTGCATAGTATGGATTTAATATAGTTTATTTAACCACATTCTGTTTGATGGGCACATAGATTATTTCCAGGTTTTGCTATCAGTGAATGCTGCAGTAGGCATCATGTGCAAACTGCCCTAGGAAGGTGTGCCAATGTTTCTCCATGGTAGAAGCAAAGATGTGAAATTAGCATGTTACAGAGCAGGGATCGGAAATCTTTTCGGCTGAGAGAGCCATGAACACCACATACTTTAAAATGTAATTCCAAGAGAGCCATACAATGACCCGTGTACGTTATGCATTATCCAATAAAAATTTGGTGTTGTCCCAGAGGACAGCTGTGATTGGCTCCAGCTACCCACAACCATGAACATGAGTGGTAGGAAATGAATGGATTGTAATACAGGAGAATGTTTTCTATTTTTAACATTTTTTTTTTAATTAAAGATTTGTCTGTGAGTCAGATACAGCCATCAAAAGAGCCACATCTGGCTCACGAGCCATAGATTACCGACCCCTGTTATAGAGTGTGCATTTTTTCTTTGTGGTCCTGTCCAAATGCTCTCCAAAGAAGAAATATCATTTTAGGTAAATTTCATGTGCATTTTCTATTTCCTCTCACGACATGTAAATCTATTAGCCCCTTCTTGTCAACACTTGTTATATTCAGACTTGAAAAAGATGTTAAATTAATGAGTGAGAAAGAGTATCTCTGTTTTACTTTGCAGTTAGTTCCCTGATTACTAATAAAATAAACATCTATTTAAATATAATTACTGATCATTTGATTAATTTTTTGAATTGTCTGTTCATATCCTTTGTCCATTTTCTCTTAGATTATTCATCTTTTTGTTATTGACTTGTATGAATTCTTTATTTAATCTTGATCCTAATCCTTTGTCTATTTAGAAGGTTGTCAGTATTTTTAACCTTGTCATTTTTCAGAAACTTTTCTGGTGTCATTTGTCACACCACAGTAATGGGTTATAATGTAGCCAAACTGATTAAACTTTGCATTTATGGTTTTAGTTTTTTTGTGCTTTATCTAAGATACTATCCAGTCCTCAAGTTGATAATTCATTCTCCTATATTTCTTCTAACACGGTTGTTTTGTGTTTTGTTTTTAGAGCTTTAATTCATTGGAACTTTTCTCTTATGGGTAGTATGAGGTAAGGATCTAATTTTATATTTTCTGAATGGAAAGCAATTGTCCCAATATTTATTGAATGGTACATAATTTTCTCATGCTTTTGACATTGTATCTTATTTAAATTAATAAATCAATGGACAGGATATATCTGAACTTTTTATTCTAATCTATTCTATTCTATTCTAATTTTTCCAAGTGAGAGTACAGGAGATACAGAGACAGACTCCAGCATGCACCCTGGCCAGGATCAACATGGCAACCCCTGTCTGGGGCCGATGCTCTGCCCATCTGAGGCCATTGTCAACTGAGCTATTTTTAATGTCTGAGGCAGAGGCTCAATGGAGCCATCCTCAGCACTCAGGGCCAATCAGCTCAAATTAATCAAGCCATGGCTGTGGCAGGGGAAGACAGAAAGAGAGAGGAGGGGTGGAGAAGCAGATGGTCACCTCTCCCATGTGCCCTGAACAGGAATAGAACCTGGGACTTCCACATGCTAGGTCAGTACTCTTCCGCTGAGCCAACCGGCCAAGTCCCTGAACTTTTTATTCAGCTGTACTATCTCTTAATTTACTTTCCTTGTACCAATATCACATCATTTTAATTTCTATAATTTTATAAAGTTATAAATCTTGTAGAATGAAAAATAGATTAGGTTTACAATTTATCTGGTTGATTCATGTACATCTGCTCTTCATATTAATTTTAGAACCAGCTTGCAAAATTTCATTAAAAAGTCCATCCAGTTGCAGTTGATATTATTATTGACTTGAAAGGTTATTTGAGGGGAATTTCCTTTCTTTACCCAATGCGTTTTGAGCTTTTTAGTTGTTCACACTTTCATTATAATTTTTAGTTCATTGCATTTAAATGAGAAAATATAGACTTCTTCCAACAAGTATTTACTGGGGAGCAGCCACGCTAGGCACTAGAGACCAACGATAATGAGACAGACCTGCTCTCTGCCTCGTGTGGCCTCAACTTCTTACCTTTTGCAAGGCATTAACCTTTCCTTTGTGGGCTAGAAAAATAGTTCACTTTTAAAAATGCTAATTGGGATGTGTTAATATTATGTATGCTGTGTATGTAGATTATAGATTTTGAAATATATCTGGTAAATAACCTTACTAATGAAGTTATTCATATCTTCTGAATCTTTATTTCTTTTTGCCTACTTGGTTTGACAAAGACGAAGCAATGCAATAATATTAAGATATCCTATTAAGCTTATGATTTTGCCAAATTCATCTCAGTATTTCTAATAGCTTTTGCTTTGTATATTGCTTTTTAAAAAATACCATTTATTAGATTTTTTTAATAAAGAAAATGTTAAAGAATATCCCATAATCCCACCATCAACATAATCCTTACCAGCTCCCAAACACATTAAAACACACAAACACACATACACAGTCGCTAGGAAATTAAAATTGTACAGAAAACAAAAAATTCAGGTTTCCTGCTTCACTATTCCTCTTCCCAAAGGTTGTACCTGTTAACATTTTGGTGAATTTTGTCTGAAATCACCCTTCGTTCCCTACAGCACTGTTTCATGGAGCTTCGTGTTTCTGGAATGCCCATGATGAACTGATCGGTGCTCTCTCTCATGACATGGCCCCGCCCTCATAGAGCAGGTGTTTTCAGAGTTGTGCCCCAGCCCCTGTTGCTGTGCCTCTTGCTTTTTTAACTGCTTATGCCTAAGCAACCTGCCTTCTAGAGCAATACTTCTCAAACATGTATGTGTATCCAAATACTGATAAAAAGCAGATTTCAATTTTGTGGGTCTAGGGCAGTGGTTCTCAAAGTGTGTGCCAGAGTGCACTGGTGCACCCTAGAAGATTTCCAGGTGCGCCCTCTGGTATTCCAGAGAAATATGTGCCTGTTGGGGACCAAAAAATCAACAGGGTTTTTGGAGTTTAGATTTTTGGGGGACAGAGGTGTGGGGAATTGGCTCTAAGATGACAATCTGCCCAACCTCCCACCTCACTTGCCTGATTAGGTTGCAAAAGGCGGTTAAGCTGTGGTGCTAGATTGTTTACACTACCTGCCCCCCATGTTCCCCGGAAAGACTGGAGGCAAGTTTCTTCTATCCTTTGGTGTCAAGTTAAGATAATATGTATGTGGGGGTTTCCTGCACTCAACACAATTAAGAGTAAAAAGAGAGGAATCCTTCAATGTATTGATGAGGAAATGAGAGTTTGCCTTTTAAATATATGCCCAAACATTGAAGAAATCACTAGGACACATCAGGCTCATGCTTCTCATAAACACAAGAATGAAAAAATTTAACACATTCGGCCGGGACCTGCTGAATTTACTAAATCTTACCGAGAATGTATTTATATATATAAAAAGATAACTTCTTTGTCGTTTTTTTTATTTTTTAACCCTTCTTTTTTATGAATTCTAAGACATATAACTCAAAAAATGTAACATAAAAATGTTTTTTAATGTCAGCATAAATTTAATTTTGTCATATTTATTTTAATTACCATAAAAATACGCTTGGACTTTTTTTTTCTTTAATATTTGACTTAATTATTATAACATATTTCTCAGAAATTTGTATATAGTGCACCTACAATTATTTGTAGGATTTTAAATGCGCCCTGACTTCAAAAAGTCTGAGAACCACTGGTCTGGGATAAGACCTGAGATTCTGTATTTATTGTAAGCTCCCAGCTAATACCCAGGCTACTGGTTCACGGGCAACATGCTGAGTAGTAGCAAGGTCCCATTCTTCCACTTGGCCGCCCTTTGGAATCCCCTGGGGAGTTTTATAAAATATGGGTGCCTGGATACCATGCCCAGACATGCTGATTTCATTGGTATGGGTTGTGGTCCCTCATCCTTGTAACATGCAGCAGAGCGTGAGAACTGCTGGTCTAAGGAAGCCTTCTTCTTCTTCGCCGCCACCGTGTCTTGCTTTTGCTGTAGAATTGTCCTCAGCAGAAGCCTGAACCAGAGCTGTGATTGATGCTTCTTTAACCTGTTCCACAGGGTCCTAATGAGGACCAAGACCTCAGCTGTGAGCTTTTTAGGGCACAGACTTTGCTTTGGACCTCAAAGAATTTTTCCTCTGTCTTTTCCTGCAGTGTGAGCTATGTCCCTGCAGTCTCATACCCCTGTAGGTCCCCTTTCATCCTTCAGGGGGCACTGTTTTTATCTGATGGTAACTCCCAGGGAGAGAGAACAAAATCTGAAAGTTCTGGCTGTGCTAAAGGCATCTGTTGAGCAAACAAACCTTGCCTCCTCTTCACCTCCTAAATTGGACAATCCTGGCCAGGAGATGTTCTCTATCAACCGGCATCTATCCGAGGCTGACCTCCACCTGTCCTGCCTGGTTCCATTTCCTCTCTTATCTCTGTAGTGTCTTTGTTTAGAAAAAGCGGTTCTCAAAGTGGGGTTCCTGAGAATTGCTGTCTCAGCATCACCTGAGAATTGCTTAGACATTCAAAAATCTCAAGCATCAATCACTCCAACCCTACTGATCAGAAACTTTGAGGGTGGGGCCCCCAAATCAGTGTTTTATCAGGCTCTCCAGGGGGTTCTTATGCCCACCCAAGTTTGAGAGCCCCTGCCCAAGGGCAGGAGCCAGAGGCTGACTCATTCATTTGCTCTGGGGTGCCGCTCAAACTGCACTGTGCTGAAAAGTTTTCCCAGTTAATTCTACATTGTGCAGCCAGCACTCTGAAGCACTGCCTTAGAGAGTCCGAATTCCTTGGATTGATCCTCCCATTTTCTTGGGGGCCAGGTAATAGCTTGACCTCCAGCTAGAGTGGTTCCATCACCTTGAAACCCACCTTGGAATGCTGTTAGTATTTTGTGCTGACCTCCTTCCTCTTCCCTCTCAAATTTGTCAGGATTCTCTGCAACTCCTTGGTTTAGATGCCCAGTGTCTAAGGGGAGCGTTCCCATGATATACTGTGTGAGTGTGTATGTGTGTGCGTGCGTGTGTTTGTGTGAGGCCGTCTCCCAGTGGTTTCCTGGATATGGTTCCCTTGGGGGGAATCATTCTAGTCTCATCTCTGAGCTGTTGCTTCTCCTCCTCTGGTAAATTCCCTCAGTCACCGTTCCTGGTGTGGTCATGCCTAAGATCTGGCCCCTTCTCTGATGCTGTGTCTGCCTTCTCCTTTCATATCCGTCTGTCTGGACTCAAGATCACTTCTGCCTTCATATCCATCCAGTCTGGTCTCGCGGTCTCAATCTCTGTTCCTCCAGCTTAGTGGGACTGTTTTGTTTCTTTTTCTCCTTCGCTCCTCCTGATCTGACAGTCTGCGGTATACTTCTCTCTTCATTTTCAGGACAACTTGTTCTTCGAGACAGAGTCCTCCAAGGACAAGCAAACTTCCTTAACTCCTGTAGTTTTTGAGTTTGCAATAATTGCATTGAGTCATTTCTTTGAGAACCTAAGACCATAGCACATCTCTTTATAACAGAAGCCTTTTCCTTTTGACCTGTACATCAACAAAACACGCTGTTCTCCTGAGAGCGTGATTTGGCTCTCTCCAATCCAAGGCCATGGTTAGTTCAGAACCAACTTTAGACCCATAAGAACCTGTGGGGAAGCCAGGTAAATACACAGCCTCCCATGGCTCTGAATATGCATAAGATAACATAGAAGGGTATGGAATTTTGGCAGCCAGACCGAGCCTCAGACCAGCCATGTGAAGGCGAAGGCTCACACGTGCACATTGTATAGCATGTGTGGAACGTGGGTGCAGTATAAGTGTAATTTAAAAAATAGTAACCAAAAAGTAGCTTTTTTTTCTCCCCCTTAATGTCTAAAAGTTTCACGTGGTGGGCTGGATAATGGCCTCCCAACATGCCTATGCCTTAGTCTCCAGAACCTGTGACTATGTTACCTTGTGTGTTAACATAAGGAACGTTGCAGAGGCATTAAGTGCAGGGTCTTGAGGCAGGGAGATTTGACTAGGACTAGGTTATCCCAGCGGGACCTAAATGTAATCACAAGGGTCCCTGGGTAAGAAGGAGGCAGGAGGTTCAGCGTGAAGGAATGTTGATGTAACAACAGGAGCAGATAGGGAGAGTTTGGAGGATGCTTTGTGATTGATTTGAAGCTGGAGGAAGAGGTCAAAAGCCAAGGGATGCAGAGAGCCTCTCGAAGCTGGGAAAGGGCAGGACATAGATTCTCCCTAGAGACTCCAGAGTGAGCATGGCCCTCCCAGCACCTTGACCTTGGTGCAGTGACACCCGTTTTAGACCTGTAACCCCCAGAACTGCAGCATTATACATTTGTGTTGTCTTTAGCTACTAAATTGGTGGTGATCTGTTACAACAAATACAGTCTGTGCACGGATAAATGCACATTCTTTCCCTCCTACCAAAGTGTCCCCTCTGCTGTGCTGGCCGCTGGGGGCCCCCACCGAAGTGGGCACTGTGTACCCCAGGGCGAGCTGCAGCAGCCCCTGCCCTAAGCTCTGGATGCCGGCATGACCCACTTCTGCTGAGGCTCGTGCCAGTAGAAACGCAGCCACTTGCCAGTGGACACACCTGATGGCCCGGCCCCATCGAAAGCCTCAGTCCTTGGGTATTCATTTCACTCCTGGTCTCCGACCTAGGTGCTAGGTCCAATGTAGCAGACGGTAGCCCTCCCCCGAATGGGCTGACCTACCGACCCCACCAGGGCCTTCTTTCCCCTGAGAATCAAACCTGGCCCTGCACATTTAAACCTTTGAGATGACCAGATTGGGGCTTCCTGTGGACATCTGGGTCAGAGAATGGGGGGAGGGAGGGACACATGCAGTTCCCCCTCCTGAAATCACCTACCCAGCAAGTCACCCTCTTCTGCAGGGAGACCTGAGTGAGCTGGCAGAGAGGCTGGGGGGGTCACACCCATGGAGCCCCCTCTTGCAGAAGGAAACACCAGGAGTAGGGATGACAGGTTTCTCTCAGCACAGGTGTAGAGCACTAACTATGTACCAAGCACCAAGCCCAGAGCGCTATACAATCCATCTTACTGAACCCCCTGCCCCCAGCAGCCCTGTGGAGAGGCAATCTTTCCACATTGTATCCAGAAAGGGGGACTCAGAGACCTGAAACTCTTCTCTCACAGTAAGTGGCAAAGATGGGATTAAAACCCAGGTCGGTCTGAATGAAATTTTAAAAAGAATACAAAGGCAAAAAACTATCTCATCTAGAACAGGTGAGCACAGCCTCGAGAGGAGCACGTTAAAGAGGCAGATTGTTTCAGGAGGGTTTTTTTTCTTCTCATCTTCCCAGTAGTTGATCCTATACATGATTTAAAATCTCACAGGAGAAAGGAATTTATATATATATATATATATATATATATATATATATACACACACACACACATGCGTGAGCACACACACACACACACACACCTTCATAGCAACCACATGAATAACATTTTATTATTATCCCCATTTTTCAGATGTGGAAACTGAGGCTCAGAAAGAGTAACAACCTGCCCATGGTCACATAGCTAAAATGTGACAGACCTAGGATTCTGTATTTCATGTTTATATGCCCACTGTCTAAATAAATGGCAGAAAGAATAGATAGAATGGAGCAGACCACACTCTTTGAAGAATATATTGCTTCCAGATAGCACAAGAGAACACTGAGTGGCTAAAAGCATATTTAATTCTGTGTGCGAATCTGGAAAGGTACAGCAGCCTGCCCCTTAGGCTCTG
The DNA here is from genome assembly GCF_036850765.1 of Saccopteryx bilineata. NCBI lineage: Eukaryota > Metazoa > Chordata > Mammalia > Chiroptera > Emballonuridae > Saccopteryx > Saccopteryx bilineata. Next base: position 9,372,618 of record NC_089491.1, on the reverse strand, counting down.
GTGGGTTGAATTATAAAGTAACACTTGAGCATGGAAAAAATAATTGTGTAGTATATTGTGGTTGGTTGTTTTATTTATGTGACATAAGCGCGTGGTTTTAAAGAAAACTCTTAGACAGATAGCATTAAGGGTTAATGAGCACTACGGAGAGTGGCATTAAATGAAATATGACTTTTGCTAAGATTTTGGCTTTTTATGCACTTATCAAAAAACTTAAAACTACTTAACCAGTGGTGGCATGGTGGATAGAGCATTGGTCTGGGATGCTGAGGTCCCAGGTTTGAAACCCTGAAGTTGCCAGCTTGAGTGTGGCTCATCTGGCTTGAGCACAGGCTCACCAGCTTGAGCACAGGGTCACTGGCTTGAGTGTGGAATCATCAACATGATTCCTGGTTGCTGGCTTGAGCCAAAGGTCGCTGGCTTGAGCAAGGGGTCATTGGTTCTACTGGAGCCCCCCAGTCAGGGCACATATGAGAAGCAATCAATGCACAACTAAAGTGCCACAACTATGCGTTGATGCTTTTCATCTCTCTCGCTTCCTGTCTCCCTTTCTCTCTCTCTCTCTCTCTCTCTCTCTCTCTCTCTCTCTCACACACACACACACACACACACACACACACACAAAACAAAACAAACTTAAAAACCAAATGAAATCTTCTTGCCATGCCCTCCCTCTGACATGGACTGCTGGTAGCAGTGACTGTCCCAATGCTGCTTAGACACTGGGTCTGAGGCTAGGCCCAGTCACTGATGTGTCCTGGCTCACACATCAGTGGAAGTATATAGTCTATGTCTGACCCTTTCTGGGGTTTAAACTAATTCCCCTCAAAGAGAAAACAAAATGATCTATAGCACAAGATGAAAACAAATCAGACATCTGGTCACTAAATGGAAACAGTGACCAAAATATTTGTAATGTTATATTGTAAATTAGCCCTTAATTTTCAAAACTTTATAAAAAATATATATGCGACATATCTCTACATTTCATGGTTTTTAAATGAAAGATGAGTTCAGTATAGCAGCATGACAATAGTTACTAAAATAATTCTGTGTTTCTGACCAATTTTTTCAGCAGGAAATCTGTTCTATTATTCTGTTCTGTTCTTGAGTCAGCGCCACATGACCTCTCCTCCAGCAGCAGGGCGGTTTTGTGGTTGAGCTCTAGTGAGCAACGGGGCTGGGGGGTCGGCTTTTCTTCCTCTATTTTCCACTTGCTCTGGAACCCCCCATTGATCTGCACCTGGCTTTCAAAATCACATGCCTTTGTGGAACTCGCAAGGCAGGAGGGCCCCAGGTTGGGGGGCTAACTTGAGAACAAGCCATCTCTCCATCCTGGATAATTTGGGAAGAAGGTCAGCTCGAAATATTACAGCTGGAAACACAGTCTTGTGTTAGGAAAAGAGGCCTGTCATTTTCACTCCCTTACTGAGAACGCCCTTCCGTGGCTCCTTCCCATGGCTCTTGGGAAAAGTTCTGACTGTTCAGGGCGGCCCCTCTGGCCCTCCTGGGTCTGGGGACTGCTCATCTTGCCAGCCTCATTTCAAACCACCTCCCAATTTCTTTTTTTATTATTGAATTTTAAAATATATGTCAAAGTGCATGTACCTGTTTTAGAAGAGTCAAGGAGCAGCATAAGGCTTATAATAAAAAACAATGGTTTCTGCTACCTCCTCAGCTTTACCCTCCCATGAGACAACTTTCAACTCTCTAGTGATCTCTTCTGCTGTTTGGCTTTGTACTATATTTCAAAACAACTTTTAATACGGATACTTCTACCTTTTTGAAGAACTATACATTGACTTTCTACTAAGAAACATGAGGATTTGGTTCTTTACATCACAGTAAACATCCACTCTTCCCATCCTTCCAACATAGTTAATTGAATATTCAATATTTATAAAATTAGGACTATATAAATATTGGCCATGGCTGAGCCATGTAGTAGACTATTAATGCATTCTTTTTTGTACAACTTTTGTTTTTCCAAGAGTTAAGAGTTGATTTGCTTTTTTTTTTCCATTTGTCAGGTCTCTGTGACTCTTTCACCATTTCAGCCTCAGACTTGCCAATGAACTCGAAAACTTCTGCCAATAGGGTCAGACTCCTCAGGTAATCTGTCATTGTTTTTTCCCCTTTCACTGGATATAGTCCTCCTATGGCTTTCCGTATTCCTGCCATATTCAGGGTGATTCTTCCCAGGCCTGCCTGGTATACAGCTTGTCATCCTGACACCTCTCCTTCCCATCACTTCACATGTCCCTTTTGCCTCTCTGATGGACTTCATGTCCTGTGTCCCATGCTTCTCCCTTGGTGTCATATAGCAGTAGTATGTCTTCTAGTAGCATCTTGAGAAGAAATGCAGAGGAGGTAATATATATATATTTTTTTAATTTATTTTTTTTTTGTATTTTTCTGAAGCTGGAAACGGAGAGAGATAGTCAGACAGACTCCCACATGCACCCGACCGGGATCCACCCGGCACACCCACCAGGGGCGACGCTCTGTCCACCAGGGGGCGATGCCCTGCCCCTCCGGGGCATCGCTCTGCAGTGACCAGAGCCACTCTAGCACCTGGGGCAGAGGCCAAGGAGCCATCCCCAGCGCCTGGGGCCATCTTTGCTCCAATGGAACCTTGGCTGCGGGAGGGGAAGAGAGAGACAGAGAGGAAGGGGGGGGGGTGGAGAAGCAAATGGGCGCTTCTCCTATGTGCCCTGGCCGGGAATCGAACCCGGGTCCCCCGCACGCCAGGCCGACGCTCTACCGCTGAGCCAACCGGCCAGGGCTAATATATATATATATTTTAATCTTGCATGTCTGAAAATGTATTTATTCTTCTTTCACAGTTAATTGATGACTAGGTAAGATTCAGAATTCTTGGTTGAAAAATATTTTCCTTTTTAATTTGCAATCTTTGCTTCATGCCTTCTGGCTTCTGGTGTCGCTATTGTGAAGTTTAATGCTATTATTCTGGTTCTTAGTTCTTTGTATACAACTTCCTTCCTTTCTGGAAGTTTCTAGGATCTTCTTTATTTGTGATGTTCTAAAATGTTCCAATAATATGACTGATTGTAAGTTTTTTTCATTGGGCTAAATAGTCAATTTGGGCTCTCAAATCGAAAATTCATGTTCTTTAATTATAGAAAATTTTCTTGTATTATTTCTTTGGTAATATTCTCTCTCTCTCTCTCTCTTTTTTTTTTTAGAATACTTACTAACATCATTCTAGACTTCCTGAATTGATTTTATTTCTTTTCTCTTTCTTGATCTCTGGATATTTGGATATTGTACCTCCTGGATGGATGCTCTAATTTTTCTCATATTCTATTTCCTATTTTTTTAAAATGTTTTTATCTTTTTATTTTAACTTCTAAATTACCCTCCTATTATCTTCCAGTCCTTTCACATGCTCTCAACATTTCCTTTAAAAATACATAGAGGCCCTGGCTGGTTGGCTCAATGGTAGAGTGTCGGCCCGGTGTGTGGAAGTCTCAGATTCGATTCTCAGTCAGGATACACACAGGAGAAGTTCCCATCTGCTTCTCCAACCTTCCCCCTCTCCCTTCTCTCTCTCTCTTCCCCTCCTGTAGCCATGGATCAATTAGAACAAGTTGGTCCTGGACCCTGAGAATGGCTCCATGGCCTCTGCCTCAGGCACTAAAAAATGGCTCCCATTGCAATGGAGCAAGGGCCCCAGATGGGCAGAGCATCGCTCCCTGGTGGGCATGCCGGGTGGATCCCAATCCAGGTGCATGCGGGAGTCTGTCTCTGCTTCCCCTTCTCTCACTAAAAATTAAAAACAAAACATAGAGAGCATTTTAATATTATTTTATAGCTGCAATACCTTTTCTTATCTTTCAGAGGATGTTATCTATAGGTGTTTATTTAAATGTTTTCCTGCTCCCTCTATGGTTTCTCTTTCCTCCTAGTTGCTTTTTTCTCTTTTCCTGAATCATTGGTCTCGGTCTTAGAGTTTTCTACCAATACCCTTTATTATTGGCTGCCATTCATATTTAAAATGATATAAAGCACTGACTGGATGCACTGTGTGCCTGGGTGGGGCTCACCCAAGGGTGATCGGGCAGACCCTGGCTATCTCACTGGAAGGGCTTTGACAGTCTCTGTTGAACTCTCACTTGTGCCAGTTTCCCTAGAAAAGAAGTCTGCAATCTCCCCACCTGGAGGGAGAAGAAGGCACAGAGACAGCCCCGACGGCCGGCATCCTGTGAGCAACCTACGAGGACATCTCAGCCTTTCATTCTTTCGTTTATTCTCTTCGCAGTTTCAGTCTGGGCCTTGCTGTGTCCTTAGCGAGAGCCTCCCGAGTCAACCCTCAGAGGGTAAACCTCTTATCTTCAGCTGTGCGGGAAGGTGGTTGGTCCACTGGCTCAATGAGGCTTTACCCTGTTTTCTCCTGTTCCTCCCTCTGGCTGCCTTCAGAGGTGCCCCGCCTCCCACCTCTGAGCCTCTCCCAGCTCCAGGAGGCTGATTGGCTGGCTCCTGGTTGGCTTCTCTTCCTGCAGGCTCAGCTTTCAGCTTTCCCTGTTCTGCGGGTCAATTACCACCATCCATCTTCTTTCTAGCTTCCAAAATTTAGTTAATAACATTTGTCTGCTTCTGTCTCCTCTCCTGTTCTCTTTATCCTGTAGACTTATACATCCTTAAATCCCATTAAAGTTCATTTTGGTAAATTTTCAGGAGTGAGTAGAAGAAGCAAACATATCTTCAATCATCCATTTTGCCTAAAGTTCTATACATTTCTCATTATTTTCTTAGCTTGAATCACATCTGCTCTTTTTCTGAGTCTTAAGCATGCCAAGTGCCTTCCTGACTCTGGGCCTTTGCACATGCTGTTCCCCTCCCCCACCACACCGCATCTCCTGGAATACTCTTTCCTTCTTTCACCTGCTCCTCACCTGGCTAACTGTGACTTATTGTACACATCTCAACTTAAAAGTCACCCCCTCGGAGAGCACCCCCAATTCTAGGCCTACTATCTACTTAAACTACCTCAGGTTGCCTCTGCACAAACCAGAGCTGCTTGCTCGGGGTCTTCTATGTCCTACCTCCTCCCTCTCAGACTCAGGCAGTTTTCAGAAAGAAGAAAGGAGAGCTTCCTTGCCAGAGCCCCTGAGCATCCTTCTGAAAGGCCGTTCGGGCCTGGTCACGGCCTCATCCACCCTCTGACCATATGTCTGCTGAGCTGGTCCCTGGGATCCCTCCCAGCTGCCGGCTCAGAGCAAAAGGTCAGGAGAAACAAGGCCTCGCCTTTGTTCCGTCAGCCTCACCACACATCTGGGACGTTTTACTCACACTCTGTTTTTCTCTCTCTGGCACTGTCTCTAGGTCTCAGCCATTGTCTGTGTCTCTCTTTGTCTGTGTTTCAGCGTCTGTCTCTCCCTTTCTCGCTCTGGGCCCCTGTTGTCGCTGCGCTGTCTGTCCCCCTCCCTCCCGCCTTCTCTTCTCCCATTCTCTGTCTCCCCCTCCATGTCCACCCACCTCATTTTTCCCTTTGTCTTTCTCCACATTCCTTCTGCGCCCTCTCTGGCTCTGGCTCTGAGAATACCTCCCTCTCCCTGGCACCCACACACTCAGAGGCCTCCTCCGAGTCCTTCCCCTGCCTCTCCTCAGGTGCACGGCCGGTGGGGGCTTCCCTGCAGCAGGGCCCCAGGTGTGGTGTGGCCTGGTGGCCGGCCGGACCGCCTGCTGTCTAACACTCTTGTAAGGTTACTATTTATCTAGTGCAACCAGAGTTGGCACGCACATCTGGCGCCTGGTACTTAGTGCAATTATTTATGATTTCCACCAAGATTTAAAAGCTCATCGCCGGCCTTGTAATGCAGTAACTGATTGCGCTGCTAATGTAATTAAGAAAAGATTATGATGTCCACGTGGCGTACCAGATGGTGGCATTCATAGTAATCGGCATGCACAACTGGCAGACAACTGCACAAGGGCAGCCGAGCGGAGGCAGCTGGAGACCAGTGTCTTCCTCCAGCCACCGAGAAGGGAGGGAAGGCAGCTGGAAGAGCAGGACAGAGCAGGGCAGGGAGGCGAGCGTGGGAAGGGAGAAGGGAGGAGTGAGGAGGACTGCAGCGGACATGAGGGGCCCCTCACCCCTGATCTGCTGCTCCTAAGTGAGCCTCCTTTTTATTGCCCCTCCCGCCACATTCTGAAATGTCTTGCTGTACACACATGCACAGGGACGCACATGAACATGGGTACTCAGGCTGCCGTAAGTAAGGCATTCATTCCTTCATTTATTCAAAAATGTTGATGAAGTGACTAGCTGCGCTAAGCCCTGGGGAAATGCTGATAAGTAAAGCATATGTGGTCCCCTTTGCTGTGGAGCTCAACAGACTAGAAAAGGAGGAAATGTTGATTAAATAACCGCAGGATAAATGTGAAATTAGATTGCAAGCAATGTTACATGTGAGAGTTACGTGGCATTGTGAGGGCTTCCACGGGACAGTTGACCTGGCCAGGGAGTTCAGGGATAGGTTCTCTGAGAAAGTGACAACTGAGATGTGATATGAAGAGTAAGAACTAACCTGATGATGAGAAGAAAGAAGGGTGTTTCAGCAGAAGAAATACGTGCAAAGGCCCTGGGGTTAGAAAGGACATGGCAGCAAATACATGCATCAAAAAGGAGGCTATCCCCAATTACAGCTCAGGCAAACTGGAAGAGAAATGACCTTAGATGCCAAGATTCTGTATAAAGCTACAGTAGTAATTGAGGCCATGTAGTACTGGCACAAGGATAAATACAAATTGACCAGTGGAGCAGAGGGCAGAGTCTGGAAACAGATCCACACAGGTACCATTACTGTCTTTATGACAGAGGTGACGCTATAGTCCAGTGGGGAATCGGGTGGACTTTTCGATAGATGGTGCTGGGTCAATTGGGTATCCCCGTGAAAATAAAGTATGTCTCTACTCCTGTCTCACATGATACACGAAAATAATTTCAGATGATTACAGAGCAAAATGTGAAAGGTAAAACAGTGAAGCTTTTAGAGGAAAACATAGACAAGCAGTCTTGTGACCCTGGAGCAGGCAAATAAGTCTATAAAGCAGGACGCAAAATGGCTAGCTCTGTAGGGAGGAATTCATAGATTGAACACATCCAAGTCAAGAAATTCTGTTTCTAAGAGATATTGGCAAGAGAGTGAAAAGCTAAGGAAAGGAATTGGCAAGAGTGTTTACAATTCACATATCTAACAAAGAACTTCAATGCAAAATATATACTAAATAAATGCCTACAAATCAATAGGAAAAAGACAGGCAGTCCAATTATATTTTTTTAAAGGAAAAAAGACTTTAACAGACACATCACAAAAAATATTCAAAAGGCCAGTAAACGCATGACAAGGTTACTAGACTTTATTAGTCATCAGAGAAATGAAAACTAAAATCACAAGATGACCACTACCACCCACCAGAACAGCTAAAAACAAGAGATAGTGTCAAGTACTGAAGAGGAAGTGGAGAACAGTGTCCCACACGCTGCAGGTGGGAGGTATCTTGGTACGGTGGCAAACGGCTTGTCACAAAGCGGTCCCACCTGTGCGTGTGTACCACACTGTTTACCAAACACACCTACTAAAATGCTCAGAGTTGCACCACCAATACTAGTCAAAGACTGCAAACTACCCAAAGGCCTTTAAATAGTGGATGGATAAGTTTATCAAAATAGATAAATGGTGGTATATTCATGCATTGGGATACTGGATAAAAAACCAAGTATACAAACCATGGCTGTGTTCAACATGGACGAATCCCAACGATATATTTATTGAGTGAAAGCAGACAGAACAAAAACATAGACCCGGATAATCCCACCTATACAAAAACAGGCGAATCTAACCCATGGGGTTAGAAGTTAAAATGGTCACCCCTGGAAAACTAGTGACAGGAAGAGGACGTGCCGGTGGCTTCTGGAGTTGGTGATTCTGTTTCACGTTCTGAGTGCTGGTTTCACGGGTGCTTTGAGTCTGTTAGGATTCTTCGGGGTGTATACTTACAGGCATTTTTCTCCGTGTATGTTATACTTCAATACAAAGTTAAGAGGAAGGAGGAGGAGGAGGAGGAGGAGGAGGAGGAGGAGGAGGAGGAGGCCAATGTGGCGGAGGTGGACCAAGTGAAAAGAAGCAGGATGAGGCTGAAGAGACAGGTAGGGAGAAACCGCGCAGAGCCCAGCAGGCTGTGCAAAGGAGCTGTGGGAACCAGGAAAGGGCTTTAGGCAGAAGTTGGGATGGGAGTGGAGGGTTGAAAGGTGAGGATGTAATCTGTTTTGCATTTCACGCAGATCACCCTGGACCTTTGCTTAAAGATGACTCATTTCGCCTGACCAGGTGATGGAGCAGTGGATAGAGTGTCGGACTGGGATGCAGAGGACCCAGGTTCAAAACCCTGAGGACGCCGGCTTGAGCGCGGGGTCACTGGCTTGAGCATGGGATCATAGACATGACTCTATGGTCACTGGCTTGAGCAAGGGGTCACTTGCTCTGCTGTAGCCCCCCGGTCAAGGCACATATGAGAAAGCAATCAATGAACAACTAAGGTGCCACAATGAAGAATTGATGCTTCTCATCTCTCTCCTTCCTAACTGTGCCTGTCTATCCCTCTCTCTGTCTCTCTGCCTCTTTCACTAAAAAAAAAGATGACTCATTTCAAGGTGTGCTTACTTCCTCTATCTCCCGAGATGCCACCAAAATGAATGAAAAGAAATAAACAGGATATATACTTAAACAGTGATGGAAACAATCAGAAGAGATATTGTGGGACAGAACCTTTCACTGAATTTCTGGAGGCCAGAAACTAGATGGGAGAGAGGAGTTGAGGCAGCTGCTCAGAGGGAACTGCAGCTCCAGTGCTGTCCAAGGGGCTCCCGTTATGAAAGGATTTGATCGCACAGAACCCGGGAGAGCCTTGGTCTCACAGATGCTGTATGCAAAGGAGGGTGGGGGGGGGACTCATTGGGGCTTAAAGAAAGGGGATTAATGGGAAGCTGGCAGATAAAGCCATCAACTCCTACACTTCTCAACCCCACTCCTACGCAAAGAATGCACAGAGGACTTGGAAATTAAAGAATGAATTGCTTGAATGAAAAGTTCAATAGAATTAAAGGATAAATTCAAGGAAATCTCCCAGAATAGACGACCAAAGTAAAGAGGCAGAAAAATATGTGAGGAAAGTAAGAAAAATAAAGAATTTGTTTAGGGGTTTCAGTAGCTGACTAATGGTGGTTCCAGAAAAGAATAACTTAAAAAGGAGGATAAAAAGAAAAATTAACAAGAAAATACTGCAAGAAAATTTCCCCCTGCTGGAGGACAAGAGTCTGCAGAATAGAAGGGCCCAATGAATGCCGGGCGACAACGAATCCATAAAGACCCACATGTGGTGTCATAAAATATAGGGCCACCACAAGCAGAAGCTATGAAAAGCCTCATCAAAGAAAAAATATACGTTATCTAGAAAGGATTGAGAACCAAAATGGCATCACATTTCCCCTAGCAATACCAGAAGCAATATTTGCAACATCATGAATATTTTGAGAGAAATTAATTTTCAGCGGCCATTTATATGCCCAGCCAACCCCATGGATCCATGTGAGTTTAGAAGACAGATCATCTCAGAAAATGTACCTCCAATGTACCCTTTATAAAGGAAATTACTTGAGAATGTGCACCAGCCAAAGAATAAACCAAGGAAAAAAGAAAATATGGCATCCAGGAAACAACGGGCCAGCCCAGAGCAACAGCAGGGAGAAACTCCCACGTAGAAGCCGTGTGACAGCTCTCAGGAGGAACCGGTCCCCACAGGGGAGAGAGGAATGGCAGGAAACACAACTGCAGGGGGATGCTGGAAACAGATGAAAATGTGGCGATGGCAAACCACCCCAGAGGAAAAGGACAGGTGGAAATTCCTGAGAGAAAATGTATTCAAAAAGGAAAATACCATCATAATATGCTACTTTGCTCTGCAATGAACAGTATTTTAAATAGTGTTTTTCTAAGCACTAAACCTTATCCTATCACAGCCGAGATTCAAGTAATGGCTAAGATACGTAAACCAGGAAACAGAAATAGAGGCTCAGTGTTGGAAGGGAACATAACTAAAGGAGCTGGAGGTTGGGTAAAGGGGTGGTGACCAAGATGGGGATCCGGAGAAGATGCCCGATTTCATGCTTGTATATGTGAGTGGAGCCATCTCCTTAGAATCCTGGCCCAACACTAGGCCATTAGGAGAAAGTAGGGAGTTCAGCTGGGCACATGATGAATGGGAGGTACTTTGGTGACATTGAGGAGAAGAGGTTCGTAGACAGTTGAAAGCACAGCTCTGAGCTCAGATCAACTATCCGAGGATAGGTAGTAATGAGAGCTGTATCTGCACATGGGATTTCCTAGAGGGACCATCAGATCTAGTTGTCCTGGAGGAACTGTGTATGCCAGAGAGAAGAAATCAATGGTGTTGGGTTGACACAAAGTCTCGTGTTAGATATATATCCAACACATAGTTCCAGATAGCACAAATATAAACATATTTACAGCCACAGTGTCCTTTATAGGCCCATTATAACCCAGACGCCCAAAGATTACCCCTTACTTTATCCTAAAAACAGAGAGTTCAAGCTCCCATCCCATGTGCTGTGGAAGATCCCCCTATAACTCTATGGGTTTCCAGGCAGACTCTCCGGGGTCGACTTGCACGGTAGCTGCCCTCTCCACTAAAAAATTACTGAGTAAGCAGACTTTACTGAAGATTTGGGGACAGTGGGGACAGTTATACACAACAGGAAGCAAATTAAAATTCTCTAGTAGATAACATCATTCCTTGAAATGTATCTGGCATGCCCGCATAGGGAATTTTGCACTGGCCATGACCTTCCATGGAATCGCTGCCCTGTTCCCTGGTGAGGTCTTCTTCCTGCAGCTGGCCTTTCCTCCCACCTCCTTTTGTCTTGTCTACGTGTCCCTCACCACCCCCCTTCCACCTCCCAGCCTGGCCTCAGAACTTCTGCTGGGAGACTCTGCTCTCTCTCCATCCCTCACCACCCAAGCCTTGCCAGGCCTAAGAGGACAATGATGCACTTTTCAAAACAAAGAACCATTTCCCCTGAGCTGAATCGTGTTCATCCCCTTGAATGGCAAACTGGCTGCCTTCTGTCCATTCCTTAAAAAGCACTCACATGCAGGCCCTGGCCAGCTGGCTCAGCGGTAGAGCGTTGGCCCAGCATGCAGAAGTCCCAGGTTTGATTCCCAGTCAGGGCACATAGGAGAAGCGCCCATCTGCTTCTCCAGCCTTCCCCCCTCTCCTTTCTCTCTATTTCTCTCTCCCCCTCCTGCAGCCAAGGCTCCATTGGAGCAACTTTGGCCCGGACGCTGAGGATGGCTCCATGGTCTTCATCTCAGGTACTAGAATGGCTCTGGTTGCAATGGAGCAATGCCCCAGATGGGTAGACATCACCTCCTGGTGGGCATGTCGGGTGGATCCCAGTTGGGCGCATGTGGGAGTCTGTCTCCTCCCCCCTTCTCACTTAAGAAAAATTTAAAAAATTAAAGGACTCACATGCACACAACCACGTGCAGATGTGCACACTCACCTTGACATTCATTCATGTACACACATGCTCATGCTCTCACAACTACAACTCCTATGTAGATGAGCACACACACCACTGAGTATACACCCTGTGTACACATGTTACGTTCACACACACTTGGACATACAGACTTACAGGCTTTTAACAGCACCGGGGGCGATCCGGACCATTCCCTTAGCTTAACCCCACCCTGTGTTGCCTGCCTGTGTCTTTGTGAACACTTGCTCTTCATTGTCCTGGTCATCGAGCTGTCTTAAGGGAGTGTTCTGTTCTTGGACTAGTGCCTATCTCCTGAGGAAGAGGTGTAGTCTCAGCCCAGAAACTGGAACTGAGCTAATGAGCCTGAGGATACTGGCAGTGACCTCTGAAACATCATCCTGTCACAGTGTCATCAAGGCCCCACTCTGAGCACAAAAGCCAGCAATTGGGGGCTGTGGTGGGTAAAACTGCCCCCCAAAGATGTCCACATTTTAATTTCTAGAACCTATGAATATATTCCCTCACAGGGCAAAGGGACATTGGAGATGTTGTCAGGCTAACAATCTTTAGATGAGTGGGGTGGCCCAATGTAACCAGAATATCCATAAGGGAACGGAAAGAGGGACACAAGGGAGTCTGAGGAGGTGTGACAACAAAAGCAGAGGACAGAGGGATGTGACGCGGGCTTGAAGGTAGAAGGAGCCACGAGCCACGGGATGCTAACAGCTTGTTGATGCCGGAAAAGGCAAGGAAATTCTCCCCAGGAGCCCCCAGGAGGAGCAGCTCACACCTTGATTTTAGCCCAGTGAGACCTGTTTCAGACTTCTGACCTCTGGAACTGTAAGATAACAGATTTGTATGGCTTAAGCCACTATATTTATGGTCATTTTTCATGGCAGCGTCAGGAAACTCACAGAGGGTGCTGTGATGTTGCCAGCCCTTGGGGGCCGGAGGTCAGGAGGCGCGGATGGTGGAGAGGGAAAGTGGGGGTAGAGCCCTGGGGGGAGGTCCCTCTAGGACAGGGGTCCCCAAACTTTTTACACAGGAGGCCAGTTCACTGTCCCTCAGACCGTTGGAGGGCCGGACTATAAAAAAAACTACGAAAAAATCCCTATGCACACTGCACATATTTTATTTTAAAGTAAAAAAACCAAAATGTGAACAAATACAATATTTAAAATAAAGAACAAGTAAATTTAAATCAACAAACTGACCAGTATTTCAATGGGAACTATGGGCCTGCTTTTGGCTAATGAGATGGTCAATGTGCTCCTCTCACTGACCACCAATGAAAGTGGTGCCCCTTCCGAAAGTGTGGTGGGGGCCGGATAAATGGCCTCATGGGGCTGCATTTTGGGGACCCCTGCTCTAGAAGGATTCCAAGCCAGATGTTCCTCATTTCACTGTGACAGTTGAGGAGTTCAGCCAAGACGGAAGAGTTGGGTCTCATTACCAGGCAACCCCTCCTCCAGAACCCTCTCTGCTTGAGGTGACCCTGGAGACACTGGGTCTCCTTCTAGGAATGGCAGCTGTGAGGCTCTGTGCGTCCGTGCCTGCTGAAGGACAAACACTGCCATCCTGGGCTTTGGAAGGGGCTCCAGGCTTGTTGGCTGGTTGATGCCAAGTCACTGGCCTTTGAGGGGGACCAGTGCATTCTGGGCCATGTTTGTTAGCAGACTGGGGGCTCCTCGGGTGCAGGTCTGTCTGTCTTTGGTCCATCTCTGTACCCCTTAGCAGGGCCAGCTATCCTGCAGGTGCCGACGAGCACGTGTAGGGGGCAGCGAAGGACAGAAGCCCCAGGCCTACTTTTTAAAATTAAATCTTTTACATATAAAAACATTATTGATAACATAATGAAATGTCATAAAGCTACTAATCAGCTTTGCTTATATATATCCCTTTGATTGAAAGAATTACTTTATTTAGAAAAAAATGTTCATTATTATTCAAACAACGTAGAAGTATATAAAAGAAAGTCTCTTAGCGACCTTTCTAAGCACTGAATTATAGAAATTTATTTAAAAACTTAATATGTAATATAAAAAATGGAAAATATATACCATATTTTGGATGGATGTCTTTTTGGGGGGAGGATGTAAATGTAGTTTTATTGGGGAAGAAATGGAATAAAGGAAACCTTACCTTCCTCTGAGCCAAATTCAATACATAAGAAAAACCATGATAGATCCACCTGAGGTTGGGGTACAAGAAGGAGGCAGGGACCCAAGCCGGCCAACTGCACGTCCCAGGAACAGAGTGGGAGGAGAAAGGGCAGGCACGTGAAACGCACTTGCTGGTTCCACAATCCTGAGGTTGACAATCTTTTGTTAAGCCATATTTTAAGTCATTAGTCTTTATTTTTGAACAAAAATGAGCCCTTAATTGAAACAGAAGTTAACAATTAACTAAGGATGCAGGTGGATGGAAAAATCTTAATGTAAAAATGTCCTTTCTCCCAACACTCATGTATAAATTTTATGTAATTTCAATTATAGTGCCATTTTAATGGGATGAAATGATCGTAAAGTTTATATGGGGAAATAAGTGTCTGAAAACCACCAAAAAATATTTAAAGGAGTAGCTCTTACCTGACAGATATTAAAATATACTATACAGCCACTAGAGCCCAACAATGTAGTGTTGGAATAGGATTGTCGAATTGACAGAAAACTTTGGAATAAAATAAAGAGCCCAGAGATACATTCCACTGTATATGATAGTTCAATACATAATAAATATTTTACCTCAGCAAGAAAAAAAGGTGAATTAATAAGTAATGCTGGAAAAATGCACCTTATCCATCTGTAAGACAGTGAAGTTGAAGCCTCACCTCACACCATATGAAAAATTGAATCCCAATGGATTCATAATACTTAAATGTAAAAATAAAATATTAAAACCTTAGGAGGAGTTTTAGGTGAATATACGTAGATTCCAGGGATTAGAGGGGAGATTTTTACCTGTGACAGAAAACCTAGAGTCTATTAAAGAAAAAAATTATTTTTTACTACATAAAATTTAATCTCATCTAGTTAATTTTTTATTTGATATTATACATCTTGGTTCTTGAATTTCCAGTTGCTTATTTTTTATAGTCTATTTCTTTTTTGCTGGATTTTTCTATTTAATCATCCATTACTAGCATATTTTCCTTCATGTCCTTGAAAGTTATAGTTATAAAATAGCTGCTTTAAAATGCTTGCTTTTTAATGACAAGAGCGAGGTCACCTTGAGGCTAGTCTTAGTGATTGCCTTTCTTCTGGAATATGGGTCATATTGTCCTGTTTCTTTGTATGTCTAGGAATTTTGGGTTGTGTCCTGGATACTGTCAATGATATGTCGAGACTCTGGATTCTATTACGCTCCTTTGGAAGACTGTTGATTTTTTTTATTCTACCAAGTAGTTGACTTGGCTGAACTCGCACTCCAAATTCGGCCTTCCCTGTGGTGGGCACAGCGGAAATCTCTGTTCAGAAGACACAGTCAGGCTTCTCAGAGTTTTCTGCTGAATTTGTAGTTCAGAAAAAAAAAAAAAAAAAAAACCCTGAGTTTGGGTGAAATTTATAAGCAAAATTTGGAATGCCCCCCCCCCCCATGGGTTTCTCCTTTCTGGGATTTCTTCCATCACCTCCAGCTACTGTGGAAGCACTGAATTTGTCCTCTAGTATTCCGGCAAGTAAGAATGCAGATTTCTATGTAAATCCTAACCGTCTCAAGTGGCACTGCCCGGGGCCTGCCTTTAGGCACAAAGATGTAAAAAACCCCACAAACTCATTCAATGTTGTTCCCTTCCTCCAAGTGTCAGTTTCTCCAATTTCTGCCAGGTATTGATCACTTTCAACACCCCTCCATAGCCTTTTATATATCTTGTCCGGAGTTGCTATCTGTCGGGGAGATCACCTTTTACAAGGTGTTCTGTCATTGGAGGTGGCACTCTCTAAGGATGTAAAATTTTAACTTTTTTTAGATGGCTAGAGATTCCCATAAACAAAATTGAAAGGCAAATGCTAAGTTGGGAAAAATATACTTGCCGTGCATATGACAGATAGAGTTAATTCCTACCTCTTACAAACTGTGAAGAAAAAGACGATGCATTCAATAGAAAAATGTCCCCAGGATATGAAGAGGCTCAAAGAAGAGTAAATCCAAACGGCCAATATACATCTGACTCAAGCTCCTATTACCCAGGGAAATGCAAATTGAACTAACTCCTTGCCCATCAGATTGGCAAACATTCAAAAGAATGTTAACACCTACTACTGATGAGGTGAAAAGAAAAGTATATTTTTATATGTCACAGGTGAAAAAAAGGAATTGATGGTGCCATTTTGGAAAGGAACATGAAAAAAGATCAATTTAAAAAATTCAAAGATACGTTCCCTTCAACCCAACAATCTCACTAGTAAGAATTTGTCCCATAGAGGTAAACAGAAGCATGCAAATGCAGAATATATAAAGGTGGTCAGTGCAGAAATATTTGTTGTGTCCAAAGAACTAGAAAGAATCCATGAATAAGAGAGTGTTTATAAATCACAGCACATTTGCCTGACCTGTGGTGGCACAGTGGATAGTATCAACCTAGAACACTGAGGTTGCTGGTTCAAAACCCTGGGTTTGCCTGGTCAAGGCACATATGGGAGTTGATGTCTCCTGCTCCTCCATCCTTCTCTCTCTCTCTCTCTCTCTCTCTCTCTCTCTCTCTCTCTCTCATTCTCTCTCCTCTCTCTCTCTTTGTGAAGAGAATAGATAAATGTGCCATAAAGAGAGAGAGAGAGAGGAGAGAGGGAGAGAGAGGTAGAAGGGTGGAAAGAATAGATTCACTGGCAGGGGTTTCCACAATATTGTTAACTGAAAAAGTAAAGAAATACATGTAATATGGTTCATTTATACAAAGACTTGCAAAATATATATACATAGTGTACGGGCAAATCAAATTTTAACATTAGCTGTTGGAATATTAGGGAAAGACCAGGGAGATGGAAAAGAAGATCAGATAAAAAAGCATTTAAAAAGTGTTTATGAGTGTCAATGTAAGACAAATGTGATTTGATCCATTTGTGTACAAACAGGTGTGTGTGAAAGTAGAGTAAAAAAGTGCTGGAGGCATGATCATCAAAATGGGAATGGTTATGTTGGGGTTATTTAGTCTTTCTTTATGCACTTCTATTTGTACAAATCACATAATGAAAATTTTAAAGCTATTTTTGTCATGAAAAAAAAAAGATTTTAAAACTACAGAAGTTGACTTTCTCCCTACATGATGTCATCCAGCCCAGGGGTACCTGCATATTAATGACTCTTGATTTCTATCTCTATTTTTAACCATGGTCAGGAGCTACAGGTTCATAGACTAAGAACAACTCCAGCCTGACCAGGCAATGGCACAGTGGATTGAGCATCAGACTGAAATGCGGAGGACCCAGGTTCAAGACCCTGAAGTCACTGGCTTGAGTGTGGGCTCACCAGCTTGAGCGCGGGGTCCCTGGCTTGAGCCGTGGGATCATAGACATGACTCCATGGTCGCTGGCTTGAGCCCAAGGTTGCTGGCTTGAGCAAGGAATCACTCACGCTGCTGTAGCCCCCCCCCCCCCTGAGCAAGGCACATAGGAGAAAGCAATCAATGAACAACGAAGGTGCCACAATGAAGAATTGATGCTTCTCATCTCTCTCCATTCCTGTCTCTCTGTCCCTCTCTCTGATTCTATTTCTGTCTCTGTCAAAAAATATAAAAGTAAATAAACAGCTCCACCGGTATGTGCATCTCAAGTCGAATAGAGCCGGAGAGCCTAGAGGGCTTATTATCTCCTCTTCAGTGGACTTTTGCTTCAATCTTTCCCATCTGAGTACGTGGTATACCACTAAGCAGTTGATCGAGCCCTAAATCTGGAAGTTCATCCTTATTCTTCTTGCTCTCTTCTATCCCTCATTCCATCCAAGGACAACCCTTCTCAGGTCTATGTTCAAAAAATGTCCTATAGCCCACCATCCACAATGCTAAGTGTGATCCTTGGTTAAGGTGGTATCTGCTGGATTCTGCCTCTATAAAGGAAAGATTTCCTAGTTGAAACTGAAAAGTAATCTGTTGAATGATACGTTGAAATGGTGTGAATGTTTCATGTCCCCAACATGTGTGTGTGTGTGTGTGTGTGTGTGTGTGTGACAGAGACAGAGAGAGAATCAGAGAGAGGGGACAGACAGACAAGAATGGAGAGAGATGAGAAACATCAATTCTTTGTTGCAGCTCCTTAGTTGTTCATTGATTGCTTTCTCATATGTGCCTTGACCGATGGAGGTGGGAGGGTGGCTACAGCAGACCAAGTAATCCCTTGCTCAAGCCAGCGACCTTGGGCTCAAGCTGCTGAGCCTTGCTCAAACTAGATGAGCCTGCATTCAAGCATGGTGACCTCAGGGTTTCAAACCTGGGTCCTCTGTGTCCCAGTCCGATGCTCCATCCACTTTGCCACTGCCTGGTCAAGCTCCCCAACATCTTTTTAAACATTTATTTTATTGATTTTAGAGAGAAAAAGGGAGAGAGCAAGAGAGGCATGTATGTGCCCTGACTGGGGATCAAACTGGCAACCTTTGAGCTTCAGGACAATGCTCTAACCAACAGAGCTCTCCAGCCAGGGCTTATCCAACAATTTTTTTTACATCTATTTGTGAGCCTTATTTGAATCAATTATTGCATCACTGATTGCAAAGTGGTAGTTTTCTAATTTTATCATTCCTTCTATTTTTATTCTACATTGTTCTACAAAGAATTTTTTCTCCTGTTCTCTCTTTGAGTATAGCTATGGACTCATGGGTTATTTTATTATTCGGTGTACTATAATCCATTATTGTCATTTTTCTTTTGTACGCAAAAGTTGTTCAAACTTTGGCCGTGTTGGCCAAGCTATCTCTGTGTCCTTTTGACATGTCCTTGCCAGTTTTACAAGACACCCTTGCTTTCTGGCAGAACAGAACTAGTAAAACTGGGAAAATTAAAACATAAGCTTTATATTAGATATTATTTTAGCAATGTTAAACTCTTGGGTGTGATTGTGGTGTTGTAGTTCTGGAGGAGAATGTCCTTCCCCTGAGAAGATATTCTGAAATCTCTTGGGGTAAAATGTTGTAATGTCTACAACTAACTCTCAAACAGGGGGAGAGGGGAAGAAACCAGTGTTGAAACTTTTCACAGTTGGTGAAGCTAGTGTTTATTACAGTGACACCTTCCTTTTCACTTTTCTATGGGGTTGAACTTTTTCAAAATAAAAGTTATGGGCAAGACAGGTCCGGTATCCAGTCGCTGGTCATGCCTTTCCACTGTTGCCATGTCGACCTTCAGTGCCATCCTGGCTGGCCTGCACTCCTTACTGGTCCCAGTGTCTTCCCTGGACCCCTGAGGTCGTTTTCAAAGAGCTGGTAAAGGGAATGTTTTAAGATTTAAATGAAAACTTGCCATTCCCTTGCCTAAAGCTTTCCTTGACTCCTGAAATACAATCTCAATTCCTTCCCAAGTTCTCTCAGACCTTCCAGGGTCTCACCCTCCCAGCCTTCCATCCTCTCCTCTTGTGCCCCCTCTCTACTCCAGCCTCAGGACTTTTGCACAGGCCGAGCCTGCCATCTGAGCACGCTGATGTAGATTTTGATGTGGATTTTGTTGTCTTATCATTCACACTTCGAGAAGCCCTCTCTGCCCCCTCTCACTTAAATCGCTTCCCCTCCCTGCCCAGTCATGCCCTATCCTGACCCAACTGAAGTCAGTGCTAGTCTGCTGTCTGTCTTCCCTGCTGGAATGCAACATGCTCACAGCGGAGACTTTGTCTCCTCAACACTGAGAGCAAAGCCGAACACGCAGCAGGTGCACGATAAATACCTACTGAATAAAATGAAGCAAACATTCACTGACACAGACACACACACCTGAATGTGCTTGCACACACAAATGCGCACTCACACAGAGGAACACACACATGTGCTTATGAGGTGCACGCAGAGAAGCAAAGTCACAAAGAAACATCCACGAGCCTGCCCTGCGGTGGCGCAGCGAATGAAGCGTCGAACTGGAACGCTGAGGTCACCAGTTCAAATCCCCAAGCTTGCCCAGTCAAGGCACATATGGGAGTTGATGCTTCTTGCTCCTCCCTCTCCCTTTATTTCTCTCCCCTCTCTAAAATGAATCAAGTCTTTAAAAAAAGTTGAAAAAAAAGAAACATCCATGAACAGATACACAATTACAGTTCCTATAATTGTCATGTGCACACATATATACACGCACATTTACTAGGACATACAAAGAAAGATAGGTACACTCACACAATACACATCTTTAGAAGTATGTCCACTAATCCATGTATTTTCAAACACTGACACACTGATGTGCACAGACACCAATATTTTCACACACACACGCGCAGATAGAGACATTCAAGTGTAGGGGCACAAAGGAACACCTACCACACTCCTACACGTGCTTGTGGATAGACACATTCTGCCTTTGCCTGACCGAGGCTTTTCCAGCCTTGCTAAGCCTGGCTTGGATGGGCTCTGCTGGACTACTCTGTACACCTTGGCCAGAAGAGCCCCAACCTCCTGGCCGTGCTCCCCTCCCAGGGACAGGTGATCCGGGAGGACGCAGGGGCTGCTAGGCAGGCACCCCCTGATTTACAGCCGCTTCAAGGCCACCTTTGGGAGCAGCAGTGTCACAGAGGCCATTAGCTCTCTGGGCAGAGTGGGGAAACATGCCTGCGCTCCGACAGCCCTCACCAGGCACTGAGGAGACGAGGCAGCAGGGGAAGCCCTCAGCACCCCTGCCACGCCTCGCTGCCCAGCTGGGCAGGGGGTGACCTGTGAGGTGGGGGTCAGAGGGTAGTGGTCCTCAGCCACTTGAGACAAACTGATATATACTCTGCCCACAAATAGCTAGAACAACGGCAGGGTCTGGAGAGGGCTCTGGCTACCGGGGGAGAGTCACAGAGAGCACCTGGCCCTCCAGGTGGGCTCAGCTGGTACCGGGAATGCCCAAGGCAAACTCAGTGCCAGACATTCGAGTAGCAGACCGGCCCCAGCAACCAGCTGCTGGTGCAGCCCACCCATGGCTGCCTGCCCAGTCTGCACAGGACTCCAGTCTGAGCTCATGAAGTCTTTGGAGGGCTGGATGTCTCTGTTCCCTCAGGTCTCCGGGTGGGAGCCCGTGTAATCCTGCGCACAGCCAGCCTTTCCGCAGCCTTCGTTTACACAGAGCCTTTGTGGGGTAGCCCCTGCTGGACTTGCGAAATGGGGGAGCAGGTCCTACACGTCCCAGCCACATGTTCCAGCCTGGAAGCTGGAGAGGACACGGGCACTGTAGGACAGAGCTGTGGCCAGGGCCAGCACAGCGGAGGGCCGAGGTGGGAGAGGACGATGAGTTGGGCAGCTGATACCTGATCTCTTTTTGGGAGGGACTTCCCATCCCATTTCACAGATAAGAAAACTGAGATTCAGAGAGTGAAGCCACCTGCCCGAGTCCTCACAAAGGGCTAGTCCCAGGCAGAAAGGCCCCAGAGAAGGAGAGAGAGCAGTCTGGGGAACTTCAAGGATAATTTCCATCCTTGTCTTCGGGCCCAGTGAGATTCTGAAGTTCCCAGAAAGGATGAGGCTCTGGGGAATTGGACCACGGGCCCGGCACTGCCTCCCCCCTGGCCCATGATTAATGCCTGACAGTCCCTCCACTCGCAGGGAACTCATCAGACTAATATTTCCTGATGTGAACTCCGTGTCGCCCTAGAATGAGAAATCCCAGCCCCCTCGCGTCCCAGGCCCCAGATGAATGGGCTCCCGTCCCGGGCCTGTGAGTGATGCTGAAGGAGTCTGCAGAGGGAGGTCGATAAAGGCCCTTTATCAGCGGGACTGCGGCCTCTCCCAGCAGGCCGGCAGACCCTGGTTCCCCTCGCCATGCTGATCCCTGGGGCTGGCCCTGGAGGCCCGTCAGAGATAGTGGGTGGGGGCAAGGCTGATGCCCTGCAGATGGGGAGAGAGGGCTCCGGAAAGGGAAGGGTAGACTTTCCTGCCACGAAAAGTCAGGATTATTAGGAATCAAAGGGAAGGGGCAGGATCTGCTAACATTTTGCCTTGACTTTGAAGCTAATGAGCCCAAGGAGGGCTTTGAGCATGCAGTCCAAGGCTATGAGCAAATGCCTGCTTAAGGCAACGGAGGACCTAAAGGCTGTGTGGAGGATGCTGGAACCAAGTGATTCTAGGAATAGAAACACCAGTGGTTGTGCCGTGATTAGAGAACAATGGAAACAACAACCGAACCCATTTACTGAGTGCTTACCATGTGCCAGGCACGGCGACAGCACTGACATTCATTATTGCATTCAATCCTCATGGAGCCCCATGGAGTAAGGTAGTATCACCCCACTACACAGATGAGAAAAGTGAGGCCTGGAGAAGTTAGATGATACTCTAGAGGTGGCAGGATTCAACTCTAGACTTCCCTATCTTGAAACCTGTGCTTCCAGCCCTTCATTATCCAACCATCCCACTGGTATTTGTACCACGGCATCCTTGTGCCAGGCACTGAGAGAGTTGTGGGCATACACAAGCCAGGCACCACCCCTCCCCTCAGGGAGCTTGTGTCTCTTGGGGAACTGACATTAGACATGGTGACTGCGGTGCCTCATTGAGAACTTGGGGGGGGGGGCAGAGTGCTCAAGGAATTTCTCACCATGAGGAGGAGGAGTCTCTTGTCTTGCCTTACACAGAGAGAAGCCAGTGTAAGAAACCCCAGTGGGGGTCTTGCGGACGAGTCCCTTTGAGGCGGCGAAAGGTGGAAAGAATCCAGGGCTGAAGGTCAAAGCATGGAAATCCAAAGCCAGAGAAAAGAGAGTGTCCCTCCTGTGTAGCAACAGCTGAAGCTGGGGTCAGAGAGCGGATGAGGGTGGAAGGAAGCAGGGTCTTCGGAGTGAAGGAGGCCACCATTATGACCTGAGCTGTACGGTGCCTGGCAGGTGGCAGTTTGGATTGGCTTAGAGATGGAGGCTGATAAAGACTGCTATCCACATCTGAGGGCGATATCTCCTCCTGAGACTGTCCTTCGACAATAGGAGGCACTTAGAGTCAGGTGACAGCACCGGGGTGATTGTTTTATGGGAGGTTGCCAGCCAGCAGCCAGAAGCTCAGGGAGTAGTTGTGACTTTTTTTTTTTCAGTTGTGACTTTTGGGGACAGGAGCTGGCAATGGGTTATGCAGGGGATTCAAGCGCCCAGCCAAGCAGGGTGGGTTCAGGGCAGCGTTCGTGATCCAGCAGGGAAGATGAGGCTGAGGGTGGTGACTGGATCTGAGCACATCCAGAGCCAGAGATCAGGGCAATGAGAGTAATACTGGAGGCTACCAGCTGGTGGCGCTATAGCCATCGACCTGCTCTCCAACCTGTTAGGATTTGGTGGGCAGGGAACTCCAGGTGGGAAGCTCCAGGTGGGAGGAGCAGGGAAGCAGAGCAACCCCATGCCGAGGGCTGCCAGGGGCTGGGAGGACAGCAGGGAAGCGGCTTCAGTCCTGGCTGCAGAGGGCTTGTTCTTCCTCTGCATTCTGCTCATGGTTTGACCCCAGGATTTCAGCTTCTTGCACCCTAAAGTTTGGGCCCTCAGACCCTCTCAGCCTCTCTTCCTGAACCCGTCCCACATGGCTCCAGCCTGTTTCTGAATGTGCCCCGACCGGGACCCTCACTCAGTTCATCCTTGACCCTTCTCCTGTCCCTGTCCCCCATTCCTGAGCCCCACTCCAATTCTGAAATTTCTTCCATCTCTGAACCCGTCCCAAGCTTCCCCCTCCCCCACTCAGTTACCCCCCCACCTTTGACTCCTGCTCCACCCACCCTCTCATACCCACCCTAGATTCCTTCCCCCACACCCCCCACCCTGCCTCTGAATTGGGCCAGAATTCTGAGGGAACTTCAGGAGGAGAGATGAGGCTTTCGGCGGCTCATGTTCCTCATTGTAAGAGTGAGGGGTTCCTGTTTTCTTTGGGGGCCAAAAAAAGAAATCAAGTGGGAATGTCAGAATCCCCTCATTAAAATGCCCTCAAACTCAGTCCACAGCTTGGACATCAGAACAGTGGTCACCTTGTGGGAAGAGGGAGGACAGAAGATGGAGGGAGGGCACAGGGGGCCATTGGGGGGATCTGTTCTGTTTCTTGATCTGGGTGTTGGGGATACTGGTGAATTTAGTTGGTGAAGATAAATCAAGTGATATGATCTGTGAACTTTCTGTGTCTGTTATACTTCATAGAAAGGTTTTTTTTTAATGCCCTACAGTCAGAGCAGTGGAGCTGGCCACAGGGTCCCTGTGTTGTCTGGTTCTTGGTGTTCCGGGAACAAGCTTTCACCCCAATGGGATACTGACAACAAGCGCCCCCCCCCATAAACCCCACGGTCCACTGGGACTGCCTTGGTGCCAGCTGCCTTTCCTACCCTAACAGCTGTATTTTTCAGGTCCAATATGACAGGCTTAATCTATTCCTGTTATATATTTCCCAGTAAATGGACAAGGTGAAAACAGTGTCAGTTCAAATCACTATCATGACACTTAATTCTGATTTACTGTACCTTTTGCTGCAATCTTGAAAGTGCCTGTGTCTGTGCCGAGCTGGATTGCCCAGCCAGGCCCCACGGGGTCGATGTTAAGATCAGCTTCAATAAAAGAATTTAGGGTAAGGCAGCCCCGATGGGCAGGGGGCAAGCCGGGGCCTGAGGACGAGGATGAGCCAGCAGAGACGCTGAAGCGGCAGCTCTCCCACACCTCCCTCCCAGAGACTCTTTCTCCCGGCCCTGTGTTTGCAGCAGCTGGGAAATTTATGGAGGCTCCATAAACGGGTTTTACAGACAGCTGTTAGAGCGTGCGGAGCAAGGCTGGGCTGTCGGGGGACCTAGTCGCAGGCTTACAGCCAAGACACTTAAATATTATGGCCCCACATATATAAAAAGTGTGCTGTGCACGTCCTCGGCTCCCTCCCTCCTTCTGACCCAGGAGCATGGGGTATAGCCAGAAAATCGCAGCCGTTTCCAGCTGCCGGCTTGCCAGGGACAAAATACCCACAACCCCTCCATCCAGGTTCTGTAACCAAGGCCAGGAGCCTCTGGCTGGGCTGCCAGCATGGGTGCAGCAGAGAGATTCCTCCAAATAGCAATACCAGGCGTGAGCTGGCCCTCTCCCCTCCCCTCCTGGTTGCTGTGCCCAGGCTCAGATTCCCACCTTCTTCTAGCCTCAGGGCCTGGCTCCAGCTGTTTTCTCTGCCTTGAAAGCTCTCCTTTTCCCCTTCCCCCAACCTTTTCTTGCCCTGGCCAGTTCCTATCTACCCTTCCAAACGTCGGCTGAAATACTGCTTTCTCAGAGACATCATCCCCGTCCTCTAGACTTAGGTCCCCTGTTATAAATGCTCATATCTCCCTGGACTTCTTCATAACACTTATAAAAATTGTAATTAAATAATTAGTGGTGTCATTATCTGTTTAATGTCTATCTTTCCCACTGGACAATAAACTCTGTGAAGGCAGAGACTCTATTTGAATGTATCCCTGGTGCCTTACATAGGGCCTGGCATTCAATACATATTCAGCGAATGAATGAATGAGTGAATGAATGAACAAACAAATGATCGGACAAATGAATGAACAAATGAAGATGCAGAGGTGAATCCGACCCCCCTCTCAAACATAGCACAAGACAAAATGTGCTTATACCCTAATTTGGAGGAGGGTTCAGTAAAGAGAAGCCACTTCAACAAGGGGGAACCAGGGTAGGCTTCCAGGAAGAGGTGCTATCCAACTTCCTGGTGTATATAGTAATAAGTTTTCATTCAGAAGTACCAGCCATGAAGCTTAAGATGTGAATCAGAAGGCTAGTTCCTTAGTCCTCTTGAGCCTCAGCTTATCAGTCTTTAAAATAGGGCTAATGACAGTGCCTACATCACATGGTTGTCGCTGATATGGCAATGACTCCATGATGACAAAGCAAAATGCTTCACCTTGACGTGGCTGCTACTGTTTCTTTGTTCTGCTTCTACTAATTCCACCCTTTTAGCTTCTGTAAACCGCTTCTGCAAACCGTTCTGCATTCCTCATACCTTGTAACCTCACCCAACCATGTGACCCTAAAACCCCAAAGACCCTGCCAGTTGGGGCCCAGACTTTGGAGAATTAACTCCTCTGAGCCAGCCGGAGTAATAAACTGGTTCTCCACCTCTCTGAGTGTCCCTTGGCTTCTTGGACATTCCAGTAGTCTGCCGCAACATTGCAAAGGTTAAATGTAATTAGCACAACGCACTTAGTAAGAGTTCCTTAAGCTACGTTACTACTATATCTAGAACTTGGTCATTCTAGGCAAAGGTAGCTGCATGTGTGCAGGTATTTATAAGGGGCAAAAATCATTCCCCTTGATGCCTTGTGGCCTCCAAAGCTATGTTTTGTATCTCATAACCTCTTAGCCTCAGCTACTTGACTGTGGGGGGTGGGGAGAAGAATGTCTGACCCAATAAAAGCCAATCGTAGGCTGGCCAGTTACCTATGACCTATGACTGGACCAATCAGATTTCCTTTCTTGGGTATTCGATTAAAGGGACATGGGAGGAATTGGTAGGAGAGTTCCATGATGGAAATATTATTGCACAAGAAAGTGGAAATTAAGCACAAGGAATCAGAGAAATGCCTCAGATGCTGCAGCTCCCAGCCCATCTGTAGTTTTTGGTAGAAGGTTTTAACTTCTTCTTCTTCTTCTTTTTTTTTTGAAGAGGCAGTAAAAGCATACCTCATTTTATTGTATTTCACTTTATTGCGTTTTGCAGATACTGTTGGGGCAACCCCGCCCTGAGTAAGTCTGTGGGCACCATTTCTTCAACAGGCTCAGATGATGGTTGGCATTTTTTAGCAATAAAGTATTTTAAAATTAAGGTACGTACATTTTTAGGCATAATGCTATTGCACATTTAATAAACTATACTATAATGTAAACAACTTTTATATGCACTAGGAAACCAAAAAACAATTTGTGTGACTCACTTTATTGCGATACTCACTTTATTGTGGTGGTCTGGAATTGAACCTGCCATCTCTCTGAGGTATAACTGTATAGCAGTGCGATTAAATGTGACTTTTCACTCAAAAATGATTTAGCTGTGTGACCTTGGACAGAATACTTAACCTTTTAAAGCTTCAAGTTCCTTATCTTTAAAATAAAAATCATAAAAACATGTATTTTAGGAAGTTGTTTTGTGGATTCAATGAGATAATGTAGTAGATTGTGTTCCTGTTTACTGGTATCCTCCTCATTAAGACCAACCAGTCTGGCCTAAAAGAGATTGTCACTACTTAAGCCTTAACCCTACCCTGGGGCCTCCAGTCTTTATTGGAAAGATAAAAGGCTGAGTAATCTGCTCAACCCCCAAACTGGCCATATTCTCCAATGCTCTCATTATATGTAGAGGAGGAAAGGTTGGACCGTATAAAATTGCCAATATTCATTCAATGTTTTATGGACATTTTGGTTCATAAAAGTAGATTTCCAGATGGTTCAATCTTAGAAAAAGAAAGATCCCCCAAGGGCCATGAGCCACAGAGAACAGTGGAGTGGGGCATTTTTTCCAAGAGATGGAACTGGGGTCTAATCAAGGAATATTCCCTAAGTCCAAAGAATAGACCCTTGAGAATGTGTGCCCAGAATGACTTCGCGATCTACAGAGCTGTGACTGTCAGGTGTTTCCTATTCTTGTCCCTTCAGAATGGAAGTGTTTAACTGTGATTGCTCTGGCCCATGTTACCATAGTATTTTCTGCCTATGGATGAGAGGTAGCTTGGCCTTATTAGTTCATCAATGTCTGAATCAAAACGAGCCAACTTTCTCTTCTTTCAGATGAAGAGAATTCTAGGCATCATGTAGAAATCTTGGACTTTGAGTTTGAACAGTGACTGGATGGGACTTTGGGTTACTTGTCTGGAGGTGAACAGGTTCCACATGTAGGTAACAGAGGGAACTAAACATGTGAGGACCAGAATAGTAGACTGGTAGATTAGTTTACTGATCACTAACTCCCTGGCCCTTTGAGGTCAGTCTTGGCCATACCATTTACTTTGGCCAATGAGATGTGAGTGCATTAGACATGTTGCTCTAGGGCAGGGGTGGGGAACCATTTGACTGAGAGAGCCATGAATGCCACATATTTTAAAATGTAATTCCGTGAGAGCCATACAATATGTTTAACACTAAATACAAGTAAATGTGTGCATTTTATGTAAGACCAACACTTTTAAAATACAATAAGTCTCTGAATTCTTTTTAATAATGTTGTTATGCTGTTGCTAACCAATGATGAATAAAGTACTTCTTACCATTAATGCGACTTCCGGTGCTGCATGGTTTTGCTGATGGCTTTGTAGTCTGGTTAATACATGGTGAGGTTAAGCTTCATGCAGGCGTTGAGACTTCCATCCATTAAACGTGATCGTAGGTTGGTCTTAACATTGTTTAGATGTGAGAAAGACTGCTCACATGCATACGTAGAGCCAAACATTGTCAGTACAGCAATACTCACATGCAGCAGTGTGTGGTATGTGACGGGAAGTGCGTTCCAAGTTTTAACAATCAGCTGGTCCGCGGGTTAAAGTTTTTTTATCTCTCCCTACTTGTGTTTGCTCGTCAACTCTGCATGCTGTCATGCAAGTCTTTCCAAATCTTCATTCAGTGACTTGAACTTATTCACTCACATGTCTGAGGCCTTCAGGTCAGCAGCTTGTAGCTCAAAATCTCTAACGGAAACACCGGGGATATAACTCAGGTCGGCTCTGTCCACTGCACACTTTGTGGATGGGTGATGAACTTAAAAAGACAAGTGCGCTCACGAAATTCTCCAAAGCGCACTTTGAATGACTGCAGGAGATTAGATGTGAAGCCTGCTAGCTGCTGGAGATCAAGATGTTGAGCAGGGTCACTTGCTGTGCATGCATCTTTAAACTCTCCCAGTTTTTCAAAGTGTAGTAAATGACCTGTTTCAATGTCAGTGATGAAGAGTTCCAGCTTGTTTTCAAATGCAAATACTGCTTGTTAAAGGGGTAAGACTGTATTTCCAACGTCTTGCATTTTCACATTGAGCTGGTTCAGATGTTCAGTCATGTCCATGAGATAGTAGAACTTCAGGAGCCACTCAGTGTTAGCTAACTGAGGATGCTCGACGTTTTTCATTTCAAGAAAAGTCCGGATTTTGCTCAGACAAGCCGCTAAACGGCTGAGCACCTTCCCTCTTGACAACCAACGTTCATTGTTGTGCAGAAGCAGACCAGGATAATTATTCCCAACTTCATCCAGCAGTGGTTTAAACTGGCAATCATTTAAAGCTCGGCAACAATAAAGTTGCCCACCTGAATGACCAGCGAAATCACCTCACCACACTGCTCACCACACATCTGAGCACAAAGCGCCTCCTGATGTAGGATGCAGTGAAAACTTAGGATGGGTCTCTTTTCATGTTCATGAAGAAGCACTACGAATCCTCTTGTTTTTCCCCACCATGCACAGAGCACCATCAGTACACACGGAAATAAGTTTATCCATCAGTAGATTTTTTTCTTTAACGAACTCAGTGAAAGACTTGCATAAATTCTCCCCTCTTGTTGTCTCTCTAATAGGCAAAACAGCAAGACTTTCCTCACATAGTGTGTCACCGACAGCATTCCTTGCAATCACGCTGAACTGGAATAAATGGCTTATGTCTGTTGACTTATCCAAAGCGAGAGAAAAGAATGGTGCTGCATTTATGTCCTTCACTTGTGTTGCCTCGATTTGATTTGCCATCATGACGGTACGATCGTGAACAGTTCTTGCCAACAGAGGCATGTCTTTTATTCGTTTGATTGTCTTGTCTTTATCTGAAAAGTCGTCAAAAAGTTCACTGGCAACATCAAGCATGAATGTTTTGGCATACTCTTCATCTGTGAATGGCTTTCCATTTCTCACAATTGCTAAAGCACCAACAAAGCTAGCCGAATTCCAGTCACCTTGTTGGGTCCAAACACGGAGTTGCTGCTGACTAGCTTGCACTCTGCACAGTAGCTCTTGACATGCTTTCTTCCTGCTGTCTCCCGCTGGATATTTCAATGGAAATGTAGTATGGTGTGTGTCTAAGTGCCGCTTTATATTTGACCGTTTCATCGATGCAATTTTATCATTGCATATTAGACACACTGCAGAACCTGCTCTCTCCACAAAGGCGAATTCCTCTGTCCATTCCTGCTGAAAAGTACGATACTCCTCATCTTTTTTCTTTTAGCCATCTTCTTCATCAAAAGGGTTTCTGAAATTAGCTAGCTGACTACTTGATTAAAAGGAGGGAAGTTTACTTTCTGACCTCACAATGACCCGTGTACGTTATGCATTATCCAATAAAAATTTGGTGTTGTCCCGGAGGATGACTGTGATTGGCTCCAGCCACCTGCAACCATGAACATGAGTATGTTTTATATTTTTAACATTATTATTTTTTTTATTAAAGATTTGTCTGTGAGCCAGATGCAGCCATCAAAAGAGCCACATCTGGCTCACGATCCATTGGTTCCCAACCCCTGCTCTAGGAAGAAACTCTGAAGAGCTAGTCTGTGCTGTGCTACATTCTTTCTTGCTGAAATGATGACCACAACAAGTAATGTTCCTGGGTCCTGGAAGAAAGAAGAAATATTGCCAATACCCGTCAATGCCCTCAACAGGTGGTATGGGTGAGAAATAGACTTTGGCAGTTATTAAACCCTGGAATTTTAGAGTCGTTTGTTACTACAGCATAACCTGGCTTATCCTGCCTGATAAAATGTTATGTAAAGAGCTTACATAGCACAGAATCTGGCTCAGAGTAGTGCCATCATTATTTTTGTATTTTCTCTATCTCATGAAAGCCAGAGAATCATCCTCAAAGGGCCCTGGGGGCAGAAAGTGTAATTTTGGTATGATAAAGAACTCAGTGTAACTGGAGTGAAGGTTTCATGAAGGGGAGGAGATGACAGTAAAATTGAAAAAGGTAGGCCAGATCATAAAGAACTTGGGCGGGAAGCCATATATCTGGCTTATCCAGCACTGAGGGTATAAAATCAAGTCACCTTTTAACACCCCCACTCTCCATAGAAGAGAATGTCTTTCTTCTCTTTTCACACCTGCTCCCTTGGTCCTCCCCCTCACCTCATGTGAAATCTCAGATCCTCAGTGGGAGTCCATTGGAGTCACTGTGGCCTCACTGAGAGGATGAGAAAGTCTAATCTGTCCAACAGAGGAGAGGGGCTACGTTCCTGGCTGCTGGTTTTCCTGCATCGCAATATCACAGCTGAAAACAGACTGGCCAAAAAGTAAGCCTCGTAAAAGGAACAATTGATAGATCTCACTATCCTAAAATGTAAAACTTCTAAATGACAGCAGACACCATAAACAAGCTAAAAACAAGCGATAGCCTGGGAGAAAATATTTGCAATTTATATAACAGATAAGGGATTAGCATCCAGAATATATAAAGAATTCTAACAAATCAATAAGAAGAAGACAAATGGCCCAATAGAGCATTCAGCAAACAATAAAATCAGTCGATTTATGGAAAAGGAAATTCACATGGCCCATAAACTTGAAGAATGTTCCGTTTCAGTAGTAATCAAGGAAATAAAACATTACCATGAACTATGTGTCACTCATCAAGATTGGCACACACACAAAAATTAAGGTTTGATATTAAATGTTGGCGACAGTGCATGGAAACAGGGACTCTTGAGTACTGCTGGTGACGATGCAAATTGGCACCACCACTTAGAAGGACAATATCCAATTGCTAGTATATCCTCGAGACAAATATTTGCACATGTGCACAAGGAGGCATGCATAAGCACTCTCACTGCATTATTGTTCAGGAGAATAAAAAAAAATGAAGAGAAAGCATAAATGCCCATCAACAGGGGATTAGCTACATAAACCATAGCGTGGCCATACTGAGTACCACTGTGCAACTCCGTGACACAACGCGCAGAAATATTGTTAGCACGAATAAGACAAGTGGCACAAAATACATAAAGCAGGACACTTTTTATGACTAGACAGAAACAGAAAAAACATATCCAATAATTTTAAAAATTTATAGATATAAATGTATTAAACTATTAGAAAGAATGATTCAATGGGAAATAAGAGCAGCAACTAAGAGACTGCGGGGAGGACCTTGTATGGTGGTGGTGGTAGGGAAATGAGATGGTGGGAAGAAGTCAAGGAGGACTTAGCTTTATTGTTATTATTTCTGGTTTTTTTGTTTGTTTTTAACAGAAGGGAGAAAGGAGAAGGTATTTAGGAACTGTTTGTACAATTAAAAATGAATTATTTATTAGGAGAAAAATAGGCTGTCTAGTTTATGAATCTCCTCCCCACTAACAGACCATGGGGAGCCAGGAACACACACATCACCACCACTGATGGGCAATCATTCTTTGGGGTTCAAGGGCGGCAGAAACAGCGCGTTAGGATAAGCTAACACTAACTACCACTACCAATCTCAGTGCCTTCACACTAGAGACTATTTCTTATTGATGTCACAGCTTAATGTTCATGGGGTGGGGGGCAGCTCTGTTCTATAGATTCACTCAGGGGCCTAGACCCCTTCTGTGTTGTGGTGCTGTCCTCTTGTGGTTTCTTGTCTTCTTCTGTATTCAGCTGGTGAGTTCAAAATACAAGAGAGCCTAGAGAATTCCTCAGGAGATTTTTAGGGGCCAGGCCTGGAAGCAGCCATACCCCACACACTGTTAGCCAGAACTTGGTCATATGGCCCCTCCTAACTGCAAAGGAGGCTGGGAAATGTAGTCTAGCTGTGTGCTTAGAAAGAGGAAACTGGCTTTGGTGATCACATAGCAGTCTCTGCTTCTCTCAGCTATGGAGTATCCAGCTCCTATTTACATAGCTGTTTTAGGACACACCCTAGCCCACCTTCTCACAGAACCCCCCCCCCCCAATTTTCCCCATGTCTTGGGCCTGAAGAGCAGAGGAATCCCTTCCCATACCCCATGTCCAAATGCCCACCCTATTTTTAGTCTCCAGGGCATTATTTTTCCCAGAAGGAAAGTTTACTTTGTTACTCAGGGCCAAAGAGTACAAATTTCATCCAGAAGCAATGGGAAGCTCTGGTTCTGAGATTCTGAGTAGGGCACATGAAGAAATCCGTGATGAATTCCATGCTTCAGAAAGGGGAGGAGAGGACGATGGGGCTCCTCCCATGGTCCCAGTGATGGCTAATGAGATCTGTGCCTGGGCAGCAGTGGGGACATGGCATGCGAGACTGCCCTGGAGTAGATATGACAGGTCTTACAGAGGTCGGCTGTAGGGTGTGGGGGGTTCAGTCTTGGGGGATATACAAGGGTAGCTTTCTAGTTTCAGAAGGACAGTGACCCCAAACACTGAGAGGAGGAATAGGTTTGGAACAGAAGATGGGTGATTAACTCCAGGCTGAACTGTCTGTGGACATTCAGATAGGAACTTCCCGCAGATAACTGGGTAAGCACGTCTGGAACTTAGAAGCAAGGCTACAGGTGAAGATTTGGGAGTTATAGATGGTGCTTGAAGTGATTGGACCACAGGGATGTCTGTGTCGTAAGAAGACTAAGATGCACCCATCTTTGCAGAGAATGTGTCTTTGTGATTCCAGCATCCTGAAATTAGGTCAGCTGGAAGGATGGCTTTCCAGACACTGAGCAATCTGTCATAGAGCACAGAGCTAGACCACATCCAGAAAGCACCTGGCAGAGGAGGACATCCTGGGGGGGCCACCGCCTTTCTGGGAGGGACCAGCCAGGTCCAACGGAGGGGATGCTGTGAGCCAAGGCTGTGGTGGGTGCAGAAGCATGGCCAGGACATTGGGGCGGGATCCACAGGCCGGTGACTCTGGAGTCATGCGCATGCTCAGGAGAACCATGAGCTTGGCTTAGTGCTTTGCTGTTGTCATTCTGAAATTCTTAATAATTTTATCTTTATTATTATTAAGTGAGAGGCAGGAAAGCAGCGAGTCAGACTCCTGCATGCGCCCTGACTGGGATCCACCTGGCAAGCCCCTACCAGGTGATGCTCTGCTCATCTGGAGCTGCTGCTCTGTTGCTTGACAAACGAGCTATTTTAGTGCCTGAGGCGAGGCCATGGAGCCATCCTCAGTGCCTGGGGCCAACGTGCTCAAACCATTAGAGCCATGGATGCAGGAGGGGAAGAGAGAGAGATAGAGAAAGAGAGAAGGGGAGAGGGGAGGGGTGGAGAAGCAGATTGTCACTTCTCCTGTGTGCCCTGACCAGAATCGAATTCAGGACTTCCACAGTCCAGGCTGATGCTCTCTACCAGTGAGCCAACCAGCCAGGGCCAATTTTATTTTTCTTTTAAAGTTTAGGTATAATTGACATCCAACATTATGTTAGTTTCAGGCATGCAGCATGATTTGATATTTGTATAGATAATTATACAAATAATTTTATCTTTGAACTGTGTTTTGTAGGTTAAGTCCCATGGTTGATGAAGTGTGCCTATGAGCAGGGGAGACATACACAAGATGCCAGTCCACTGTCCCTTGCCTCCCCATTGGTGTCTTGTGTGTGCAATGCCCCGTGGCCACAGAACTCCAGTGGACCCACAATGCCTGAGAACCCAGTGAGACCCAAAGCAATTAGAAGGTAAGTGTATCATTTCTACAGCTAAGTGGGGTGCCCACAGCCCCAAGAGGCCAGACCTTCCCTTTAAATAAGAATGTCCTTGGAACATAGAAGGCAATGGTGTTCTGTAAAACATGGGCAACCAAGCAGCCCTATCATACCCTTTCTCATTCCTTTTTCTTCCCGGTATTGGCCAACCACTCAAGGTGAAAACCATGATGGAGGAGGAAAGGAGACGCTAGAGCAGCCGTGGTTCCTTTGCCAGCCCTTCCTTGCCCATCAGTGAGCCTCAGCTAGACAGCGGTAGGAGCGTGTGCATGTGTCGGGAAGGGAAATAAAAACAGTGGAATTAGTTTTTATGTAGCCTTCCCACTGTTCCGGTAGGAATGAAATACGTGTCTATGAGCTACAAAATACGTGGCTTTTGTGGTGCTTCTGCATACGAGTTCAGTGCTCTTATATTTGCATTTAAAACTGGCATTGCACCATCTAAAGTGGAACTCAGGCTAAGCATTTAAAATGGTATTAGTTCTTTACTTAGTGTGGCATTAAATAGCAAATAAAAATATTATGATAAGTCAAGAGGGAAACCACTGAAGAAAGAAAATAACTTTATATTTCAATATTTTTTATTGCACTTTCCCCCTGCTGTTTGAACAAGGGGCCTATATTTTCGTTGGGGCCCTGAAAATTAGGTTGCCAGCCCTGAGTGCAGGGTTTCACCTAGCACCTCAAGGCCCGAGGAAATTCTGTGACCTTGGGAAAGAGTTTAGGCTCACTTTCTTCTTGACTAAGAGTTTGACCCCTTTCGTCATTTGACCCTGGCTCTGATGCTGGTGGCAGATTGCTCTGTGGTTCAGAGCTAGGCTTGAGCCAGGCTGTTTTGATTCAAGTATCAACTTTGCTTTTGTTGGCTGTGTGATCTTAGGCAAAATACTTGACCTTTCTGTTCCCTGGTTTTGCTATCTCACGGTGGGGATTTTGATAACAACAGTACCTCCCTTAAAGGGTTGTTGAGAAGGCTAGGTGTGTTAATGCCTGCCAAGTGTTTGGGGCAACCCTTGGAACCTACAACGGGAACTCAGTGTGCATGAGCCATCGTCATCATAGCATTTCCCACAGTTCCACTGTCCAGTCAGGGAAGTCCCTGGGAGCCTGCTCTTCTTGATGGAAGACTGGGCAAAACTCAGTTCCTGTGTGGAGGAAGGGGCTGAGGGGAATGGGGTTCACCAGCAGGCCCCGCGCTTCGGGTCTGCGCCTGTGGGCTGTGCTGACTCGGGCTCTGCAAGGCTGTGAAGACGGCAGGGGGTTGTGTCCCTGGTTTCCAAGTCTGGATGAGTCTGCTAAGGCTGCCATCCCGAGTAGCATGGACGGGGGCTTCAGGAACAGAGAATCATCATCTCACAGTTCTGGAGGCTAAAGGTCTGAGCTCAGTGTGTCAACAGGGTTGGTTTCTTTTGAGGCCTCTCCCCTAAGCATGTAGATGACTGTCTTCTCCCTGTGTTCTCACAGGGTTGTCCCTCTGTGTGTGTCCATGTCCTAATCTCTTCTCATAAGGACATCGATCGTATTAAATTAGGGCCTACTTATATGACCTTAACTTCCCCTTAAAAGTTCCTGTCTCCAAATACAGCCATATTCTGAGACACTGAGGATCAGGACTTCAACATATGGGTTTTGAAGGGACATAGCTCAGCCCAATGCCTGTGAGCGCATGGCTATTCTGTGGGTCCCTGGGACCACATGGTTGCACGTCTGTTTCTGATTCTGTGTCTGTATATCCATTCTTCTAGGTGTCTGACCTTTGGGGACTCTGAGTCTTGGCATGCTTGTGTCCATGAGACCTCGACAGTGTTCTGTGTCGACAAGACTGTGCCCTGACTGTATCTAAGTCACTCTGTAACCCAGGACGTCTCAGCTCTGGGAGACTGGGGGCCTGTAGGAACCGGATCTGCTTGCCTCTGGGTCTCTGTGCACGTGGGTCCTCTTGTGTGTGAGTGCCTGTAGATCTGAAATACGACCAGACATGTGGCTGGAAGGCAGAATTTGAAAGGAAGAGGGGAAGGATCATGTTAATTTGAGATTTGAAAGAAGACAGTGTGTTTACAAAAGTGAAAGAACAGCGGGTTAAACATATGTTGGTGAAGACGGTGAGAGGACAGCAGCTGAGGCTAGGCTGGCTCCAGTGTGAATTCTGTGGCATGTTGGTGTCTTTAAAACTGTCACAAAACCAGATACAGAAGCAAAACCATGAGACTGAACGGAATCCGTGGTGGGGGCAGGGAGAGGAAGCAGCAGCAGGGTCGGGGTGGGGGTGGGGGGGTGGCCTCACCGTGAAGGCCGCTTTGTCTCAGCCCCATCTGGGCAGAGCCCTCCAATACTGAACTTCTTTTCACGCTCCACCCACTTTCCAGCTGAAACACATCTGCACTCTGAACCCTGGAGCCGTGGGGTGGGCGTGACCCTCATTCACACAGTTCTTGCTCAGGCTGGGCTCTGTGCTTCACATGCATTTTCTTTATTCCTCCCTAGGAGCCTGCAAGAAGGTAATTATTCTCTCTAGCTAAGAGTAGAGAGAAAATTGAGACTCAGAGAAACACAGGGCCTCAGTTAAGGCTATAGTAGCTGGGATTTGAACTGAGGTCTGTCTAATTGCGCTCAGGGTTCTTGGAATGCTGTTTGGTTAAAAAGAAATGAATGAATGAATGAATGAACAAATGAGTGCACCAACAAACAAAATGATAAAATACTCCTTGTGGTTTACAGTAGAGTCTATGTTCAGGCCCTATTTAATACCCTAAAGGGCAGTAGCTAACCCTTGCTTTCCCCACCATACCTGTCAGTCCTATAGTAAATGGGGATGATCACTTGGATTTATTCTTTTTGGAAAATCAATGGCAGTCGAGAGACAGTGGACACGGGTGGATTCTAATCCAGGAAGCAGACTTCTTCTGGGAAACAAACAGGAAAAAGATGGTTAGGACAGAGATCCTTTTGTCCCGCACATTTCCCCCAACACACAGACATCAGTGCCAGCATTGGTGTGGCTCAGCTGTGGACCTGGGCTTCAGTACCAGCTCTGCCCCACACTGAACTGTCCGTTTTCCTTACACTTCCTGCTTTATGTTCCATTCAGTTTAAAAAGCACGGCCCTTTCAGATTCTTTTATCTCTAGGTCTTGTGGTACAAACGGCCCCTTGAATGTACCTGTATAGTCGATGCTGGACATGGCCCTCCTCCCCGCCCCAGTCTCTGGAACCAAGGTCACGGATCCTGGCCGCGAGCTATAGAGAAGAGGGTAATAAAACTGAAGCTGAGGTTTTACTAAGGACAAAGGAACTGAGTCACCAGATATTATAAAGGAGAGACAGCACAGAACTGCACATATGCTTCCTCCCTACCCTCTGCTTGTCAGCTTGCTTGCTAATAGATAAAGAACTTCACTTAAGCAATTGCCCAGAGCTTAGCTATAAAAACCACAGCCCCCTCAGTGGAGTGCAGTGCTTTCACCAACCTGCCATCATAGGTTCTGCCCCTGTGTTATGTAAGTAATAAAGACTATATCTGCTCCATCTGGTCCTCTTTGCAGTTTCTTTGGGATCTCGCAACAACACCAGATCAATATTCCAGGTCTGGATCTCTTGTATTACAGTGTCCATGGGGTCTTTGTCTTGGTGGTTTGTTTCCTTGAGTGCTTTGTGATCATTGTCCCAAAACTCGCACTAAGTAGCGCTTATTTCTTTTGGGCATCACCTGTGCCCCAGGTTGTATCTACAGAGCAGTTTTGAAGCTTACCTGCACTGGTGATCCCAAGGTCTATCTCTGGTCTCAGATGAGGTTGCTTATTAGTTTCCCAGGATCAGTTTCCATGTCACCAGTTTACACTGGAGCATGGTTTAATCCTGGACCCCTGTTTTCTTTTCTACTCTTGACTCAAGCAGATGGCAAATCTTTTGGCCTCTTTCATAGACTAGTGGGCTGAATTTCCCCCCGTTAAGTTTTGATGGGTAGAGTTTCTGTCCTTGTTTATTTGTAAGCTTCCTGATTGGCATGATGATGTCTTGTTGGACTCATCATGGTCTGGAAATGTCTTCGTGACTAGTTCATTTTTTCCTTTCCAATTCCCATGTTTGTATGATCGGTTTTCTTGCCTAAGTAGCGCTATGTAGCCTTGTTTGCAGCCTGATTGTCCCACCGTAGATTCCTTTGAGGGTAAAAGTTCCCTTGTAATCATGGCTTTGGCTCACAATCTACACATTTTGATAAGGAGTGTTTTCCAGCTCAAGCAATCTAATGACCCTTCATTGATTTACAAGAGCTTTGTTTACTTACCAAGGTTTCCTTTTTCTTCTTTATCTCTTGTCAGTTCTAACTGACTTTTAGGGTAGATAATAATGGGAAAGGACACCTAGCGGTGTCTAGAGGTGGTTTATTTAAGCTGCATGCTTAAATAAAGTGACAGTCCCTGATGGTAGCACTCAGGCGGGCAATCATGTGGCTGGGTCAAACCCTGCTCCAGGCTTGACTGAGCTGTGTCACTGGGATGTTCCAGCTCCTCTAAAGGTCCTGGGGCCTTCGGCTGCTCATGGGAAATCAGTGGCATGAGAGTCCTGGGCTGAGTTGTTCTGGTGTCTCTTTCTCTGAGCAAGCACTTCCCTGGGGCTCCTGGCTTTGTGCAAATAGCCCAATTGCAACCCATTGTATTCACAGGACTCACTGCTCCCCTAGCCCAGGGAGTCCCTAAACCTCAGATCCTGCTCCCCTTCCCAACATCAAATTCCTTTTTTTTTGTAAGAGAGAGAGTGAGAGGGACGGATAGGACAGACAAACAGGAAGGGAGGAGAGAGAGAGATGAGAAGCATCAATTCTTTGTTGCATCAACTTAGTTGTTCATTAATTGCTTTCTCATATGTGCCTTGAAAGGAGGGCTCCAGCTGAGCCAGTGACCTTGGACTCAAGTCAGCGACCTTGGGCCTCAAACCAGAAACCTTTGGGCTCAAGCCAGTGATCATGGGGTCATGTCTACGATCTCATGCTCAAGCTGGCAACCCTGCGCTCAAGCTGGTGAGCCCGCACTCAAGCCGGCAACCTTGGGGTTTCAAACCTGGGTCCTCAGCATCCCAGACTGACACTCTATCCACTGTGCCACTGCTTGGTCAGGCTCAAGTTCCCTCTTTGTCTGGTTCCTAGATCATCTTCATCTTCTTTCTTGACTTTGAATTCAGCTATGCATTTACATTGTTGGGTTATATTTCATCTAGTATTTTAATGTGTATAGAGTAGGAGAAAGGGTTTCCCATATTGGCTTAATGTACCACATTAATAGAAGTTTCTGGCATGATTAACTGTTATATACCTTTGAGCAAGACTCTTAAACTTCTCTGAAACTCAGTTTCTTCATCCGTAAAATAGGTAGGTCCTATAATAAGAACATTCAAAGAATAGGTTGTTTTAAGGATTATGTGAGACAAGTGCACAAAGAGTTAAACATATATTGTGCCTGGAACACAGTAGGTGTCCATAAATAGTAGGTGTTATCATTTCTGATCCTATTTTGCATATAAAGATATGGAGCTCAGAGAGACTAAGCAACTTGCCTAAAGTCACACAGCTGATTGGTGGGGTAAACCCCAGATGTTTGTCTTCCTAGTCCAAGAGCCAGACATGTGAATGAGGAGGTCTTTAGAATGACCCAGACCCCGGTCACCATCCGAATGTACCCTCATGAGACATCTCAAGTGAGAGCTGTCTAACTGAACCCCCAGATTCATGAGCCAAGGAAATGATTGCTCTTATTGTAAATCACTGTTTTGGGAAACAATAGATAGGAATACTGTCCCATTGCTTTCTAAGCACAATTAACTCTTTGGGAAGACAGAGGAGACATCAGTGCATCATTCGTTATGCATCCATTTACTTCACAAACATTGAGCCGCCATTGTGCCCCAGGCTCTTTGCTGGACACTGGGGATTTAGTGGTACACAAGGCAGGCAAGACAGGAAACAAACAAACAATTAAATAAAAAAGGGAAATAGCAGGTAGTGATAAATGCCAGGATAAAAATAAAACATGACAAGACAGAGTGACAAATGGAGTCTTTTCAACCTCAGTGATGAAGGAAGCTTTCCGTGAGGCAGTTAAGTTGAGATGAATGCCAAAAGGGAGGAAGACCTGGCAGCGGAGTACTGCAGGCAGGAAGAATTGCCAGAGGAAACGCCCCGCGTGGGAATGAGCTGGGTGTGTCTGGGCATCCTTCAGTGGCCGGCGTGCTTGCCGCAGAGTGGATGTGCGAGCAAGGGACAGGAAAGGAACACCAAGAGGTAGGCTTTGTAGGCCAAGGAAAAGATTTTGGATCTTTCTCTGAAAGCAATGGGAAGGCACTGGTGGGTATTTTAGCAAGGGCGTTTTGTTTTTGTTTTTTTTTTGTTTGCTTGTTTGTTTTTGTTTTTGTTTTACAGAGAAAGAGAGAGAGTCAGAGAGAGGGATAGATAGGGACAGACAGGCAGGAACAGAGAGAGATGAGAAGCATCAATCATCAGTTTTTGGTTGCGACACCTTAGTTGTTCATTGATTGCTTTCTCATATGTGCCTTGACCGTGGGCCTTCAGCAGACCGAGTAACCCCTTGCTCAAGCCAGCGACCTTGGGTCCAAGCTGGTGAGCTTTTGCTCAAACCAGATAAGCCCACGCTTAAACTGGTGAGCTTGGGGTCTCGAACCTGGGTCCTCCGTATCCTAGTTCGATGCTCTATCCACTGCGCCACCGCCTGGTCAGGCAGCAAGGGTGTTTATCAGTCAGAATAGGTTAGGCTATGCTGCAGTAACAGACATTCAAATCTCAGTGGCTTTCCACAATAGAAGTTTATTTCTCTCTTATGTCACAGTCTCCTGTGTGTCTGGAGGATTTCCTTTAAATGTCAACTCAAAAACTCATGCTGCCACCATCCTGTAGCTCCATCATCTTGTAGCTTCAAGATCAACCTGATGTCATCATCTCTCTGGGAACCAGTAGAAGGAGAGCATGGGGAAGGCACACCAGCTATTATCTACTGTAGTGTAAAAGAAATACAAATATCACTCTGCTCATATCCTATTGGCTAGGACTAGTCACATGGTCAAGCTAACCACAGGGAGAGCTGGGAAATGTAAGTAAGCACACAGACACACTGGTGAGCCCCAGCAGTCGCTACCATAG
Organism: Saccopteryx bilineata; assembly: GCF_036850765.1. Lineage (NCBI taxonomy): Eukaryota > Metazoa > Chordata > Mammalia > Chiroptera > Emballonuridae > Saccopteryx > Saccopteryx bilineata. The sequence continues at coordinate 9,331,192 of NC_089491.1, read as the reverse complement.
ATAGTAATAGAATCTGACTTACATTTCAAATTGGCATTCTGGTTACTGTGTGAAAAATGTGCATCATGACACCAGTGGGAGTCCCAACTTTGACTAGGCTCTGAAATTGTAGCCCAACCCTCCCCTCTTGAATTTGTTACTTGTGGCTTTAAATGCTGTGTAATTTTACCTTTTGGAACAAAAAATCCTGGAAGTTATATCCTAGAGGGATTCTCAGTTCAAAGCTGGAGTGCAGAGTTCAAAACCAAATATTTAATCAGGGAGGTCCTGGTTCCTAGACTTTAGAATCATGAATTGATAAGTTCCAAATATAATTTGGAAACTAATAAATAGCTGTTTTGTCTCAGAAGTCTACACTCTCATCATCATTTTATAGGATAAAATAAATCTTAATATTTATAAACTAAAAGAAGTAAAAGCATAATATAGCATTCCTTCCATAGAAAAGACTGTTGAGGCCCTGGGGTTAGCTCAGTTGGTGGGAGTATCATCCCAATATGCCAAGGGTACAGATTCAATTCCTGGTCAGGGCACACACAAGAGCCCACCAATGAATGCATAAATAAATGGAACAACAAACCAATGTTTCTCTTTCTCTCTCTCTTCCTCCCTCTTTTTCTGAAATTAATAAATGAAAAGACAGTTGACAGCTTTACACAGATCATACACACACACACACCAAACACATGCATGAGCACATTAGCTGAGTTTACAGATACTATGTGTTGGTTGGCTTCCTGGAATTGCCCATGAGAATCTTTTATCATCATTAAATAAGTGAATCTGTGCCATGACCTGCTGTGGACTTATTCGGAGTTGCCTGTGTGAGAAGCTGCTTGAGGCAAAAGAACACCCTCAAAACTTTCATTTGGGAGTCTCATTCGAAATCACTGCTTGTCTCCTTCTGCAGTGATATGTTAATATCACATCATGCCCCTTTCAATTGGTAGCCATACAGGTCTCTTATTGGAATAACTGCTTACCTGTTTGACATGTCTTTCCCCTCAGGGCCCCTAAAGCAAATTTTGTGTTCACTATGTAGTTTAAATTTTAAGCTGGAGAATTCTAGACATTCCACACACATTCAATATGTCCAGCTATTTTCCTGTGACGTGATAACATGTAGATGGAAATGCAATTCTGCTTTTGTAATACTACATTGTTCTTTTTTTTTTTTCCTCTCATTTTTCTATTTGCATTTCTTGTCTCATTGACAAGCACTGGTCCATGAATTGGTACTTAGAGGCTACAGGACTGGGTGAACAACAGCATCCAAGGTCCAGAGCCAAACACAGTGGTTTAGGACCCAGGATGCTGAGAGCATCCTGGCCAAATAAGCAAAGGGCAAAAGTCTGGGTGGATGCAGGGGTAGGCACATGCCTTGGTGATTGGTGACAGGTACTAGTGTAGGGTGAGCTGCTCACCCTACCTGACCTAGAGAGCTCTGGTAAGGACCTGCAGGAGCCGGCTGGACTCCACGTGCTTTTCCAGTCTTACTTCACTTGCCCTTCTCTAGTCAGATTGTAACACAGGAGGTTTAGATCTGGAAAATTGATCTTGTATTGTTGTGAAATCCCAAAGACACCACAAGGAGGACCAGATGGAGTGAACATAGCCTTTATTAATTACATACAGGGGCAGCACCGATGGGGACAGGACAGTGAAAGCTCTGTGCTCACTGAGAGGGGCTGCGGTTTTTATAGCTAAGCCCTGGGTAATTGCTTTAGCGAAACTCTTTGTCTATGAGCAAGTAAGCAGATACACAGGGTGGGGGGAGTGTATGTGCACTTCTGTGCTGTTTCTCCTTGATAATATCTGGTGACTCAGTTCCTTTGTCCTTAGTAAAACCTCAGCTTCAGTTTTATTACCCTCTTTTCTATAGCTCATGGCCAGGATCTGTGACCTTGGCACCACAGATTGGGGAGGTGAAAGGGCCATGTTCAGCACCAACCCTACACAGACTGACCTTCCTGTCATCTCCAAACATCTCCTTCTATCTTTGTGCCCTTTGCTCTTGTCCTTTCCACCTGGAGCACCTCCTTCCTCTCCCCCAACCCCACCATTTTCTGCCTGGCCAACTTGTATGCATTCTTCCAATGGAACATGCTCCACCTTCTTCTACAGATCAAAATAAACTTGACACTCAGTAGAGGTACCTTCTTCACCATCCTGAGCCTTGAGACTGACATATTGGATGTGCCATATTTGAGAAAGAGAGGAAGCAAAGGTGGTGTCCAGGTTTTTGGCTAAACACCTGGAAATAATGCATATCCAATAGATGAGACAGAAAAAACTGAGGGAGGAGTGGGTTTGGAGGGATGCTCAGGAGCTGAGCTCTAGATGTGTTACACTGAAGATGCCCACTAGACATTCAAAGGCATATCAGGTCAGCTACTATATACATGCTTGGAGTTTAGGGAAAATCTGGACTAGAGACATCAATTTGAGAGTCATCAGTACATGGCTGATATTTAAAATCATTTTTTTTGGGATGAGATTATGTGGGATATGCTTCCCAAAGGCCCTCACTTTGGGATAACAGATTCTTTTAGCTGGCCTTACCCACACTTAACCTCACTTGTTCCTGTCCCAGTCATGTACTCATAACAGTGGCTCTGGCAAACTTCTCGCCCTTATATTTGCACAACTTTCCTCCTTTGACTGCTTGTTGACTGCTCCCCATTCCTCAAGGGCCAGCATATATACTCCTTTACTCAGAAGCTTTGTCCTGGAAGAGTGAATATGTCTATTCTCACCATTATAAGAGCAGTTTGACTTTATGTATTAATATCTGTTGGTCAAATAAGTTTGTAAATATGATATATATGTTTGCTCGCTTATAGTTTGCATTGGATGTGGGGGACAGGCTGTAAGTGGGCAGGGTTGTTATAGCCTAAGGCTTAGTTTTAAGACTAAGCTTTTCCCCACACCCTTGACTGTTGCATGATAGGGGGTGGTGCACTCTCATGAGGAATCCCATTATGCCTCAGATAAGTGACTTTGTATCAGAGACTTCCTTGTTCATATATTGGATTAAAGGTTTTGATTTCTACACTATAAAATGGGGCAGAGGAGCCCATGCTGGAGGAGAGCAGAGAAAGGCCACGTGGAACAGAGGAGAAGCAGCCAAGATGGCAGAGTGCTGAAAGAGAAGCCAGTTTGTGCAGAGAGAAGGAGATGGGGAACAGAGGTAAATAAGACTGGTGAGGTAGAAACCTTTGATTCTAGGAAACTTGGTTAAGTCAGTGGCTTTGGGAGCCCTGAATGGAAAGGGAAGTGTTTTCCCATTGTGTGTATTTCTTGCCCGCCGGGTGCAAGCTAGGATTAAAGCTAATGGCCCACCAGTTCTTGGCTCCACTGTTTCATTACCATCTGTTCAAATCAAACCCGAACCTGCATGGGCCAGGCGGCTGTGCTGGTGGCCGCGGCTACTGGCCATACAATTCCCTTGGGCAAATTACTTCATTCCATATTATAATACCTTTGCCACTGATTAATATTTTGAAAGATTACCCAATTTCTTTTCTCCTTGGCAGTTCCTTCCAGCACCTCATCCTGAGCCTCTTCCCTCTATAAAGACTCTTTCCTGATCCTTAGCACCTCAGGATAGAAATGATAAGAAGCAAAACTTAAAAAAACAAAGAGCAAAACAAAGGGTAAACTGCTGGGCTTTGCATTTTCAAATTTCATTATTAAAAATCCATGGCATCAAGAGACTAAGAAGACAAGCTGTGCATTAGGAGAAAGTGTTTGCTAGCTACAGTGCCTGGCACATGGGAGTGGGTGAACGGATGAGATCTTGTCCTGTATCCCAGTTTATTGGGTCCAGTGTAGACCTGACTATTACTGGGACTATCAGATTCTTGCTCCCTGCAATGAAAGTAGGGCTTAGAGACACTCTCAGTGTCTGCAGGTCACTGGAACTGATATAATATTGATGGGGGGTGAGGGCACCATCAGGGAAACCATGTTAGATTGTGGATAGTGAGAAGAAGAAAAAAGTGGTCTGTGAGAAAGGGCAGAGAACAGAAGCAGACACACAGGGAGCAGGAATAGAAGGAGGGCATGTGGTCCTGGAAAAGCCCTGGAACTTTCCTGCCTTGTGTCTGCTTCCATGAGAATCCCTGTCTCCTCCATGGATCCCTTTTTCCCTAAGCTAGTTTGAGAGCATTTCTGTTATTGATGACCAAATGACTGTGGACCAACAGCGTCTGAATCCCCTTCAGACTGGGAGCCCCTCTTGCGGGAAAAACTGACTCTATTCATCTCTCTCAACCCAGAAGCTTGGCCAGGAACCCAGGAAGGGATTGAAGGAACATTGTTAACAGTAAATAATGGGACTACGCCCACTAGAAAGCTCTCCAAGCACCACAGTGTGATTTAGGAAGCCCCAATTTCCGTAATTGTCACACGGGAGTCACAATCCTTCACAGGATTGATGTCAATAATGAGTGACATACATAATTTATACAGAAAGGCCTTGTGTGTGGAAGTTATCATGATTTCTAACAACTGCCACTGAGAATTGACATCATTCATTCAAGAAATATTAATAATTGCCGAGTACCTACTGTGTCCTAGAGACAAGGCTCCTATGGTGCCATGGTGCCTACCCTCGTGAAGCTTACAATCAAAAGAAAAGGAAGTGGCTTTTCTTCCATGCCTCTTTTTAAAAAAATATTTAAATTTTTTTTTCAATTACAGTTGACATAAAATATTCTATTAGTTTCAGGTGTGCAATCCAGTGACTAGACATTCTATAATTTACTAAATGATCACCCCTATAAATCTAGTACCTATCTGAAACCATAAACATGGTTATTAAAATATTGACTATATTCCCTATGCTGTACTTTACATCCCCGTGACTATTTTGTAACAACCAACTTGTACCCCTCAATCCCTTCAGCTTTTTCAGCCAATCCTCCCACCCCCCTCCCCTTGGCCAATCATCTGTCTGTTGCCTATATCTATGAATCTATGTCTGTTCTGCTTGTTCATTTATTTTGTGTTTTAGATTCCACATATAAGCAAAATCATATGGCACTTGTCTTCTTCTGACTTATTTCACTCAGCACAATACCTCTAGGTTCATCCAGGTTGTTACAGATGGCAAGACTTCATTCATTTTTATGGTCGAGGCATATTCCATTGTATATATCTACCACTTCTTTATCCATTCACCTGTTGATGGACACTTAGGTTGCTTCCATATCTTGGCTATTGTAAATAATGCTGCAATGAATATGTGGATGTATATCTTCTGTCTTCTTTGTGCTAGCTCTCTGGGTCAAGCTTCTCTTGATTAAGAAGGATATAGAAAGAATGACATCCTGGGTCTGTCATTATGGGGTGCCTTCCTGTAAGAAAAGCAATTTGGCACGTAGTTATGGCTTCTTAGTTTCAACAGCACTGTTTGTGGTTATGCTGTGTTTATTTTTCATAATCTTCCAGTCAATCTCTGGTGAAAAAGAGCCAGCCACACTTATCTACCTGCCCCACAAACATGTTAATCCCACCTGCTTGCCTCCTGTTCCTACAAGCATCTGTGTTCAATCTGAGGGCACAGATTAGACCAGAAACTCTTCAGACCAGGGAAAAGTTCTGTTTTAGCCAGCAAGGCTGACGACTGATGAGATTTTATCCTCGCTCTCTTGAGGCAGAATCAATCCGTTCTGGTTCCCACAAATCAATACCAGAACACAATCCTAGGAGTAAGGATGTATTTATTAATTGAGAGGGCCCTGAAGCAGGGCCGAAGAGGACAGAAGTGAGCAGTAGAGACCTCAGGTTCAGGAAGCTGCCTGACCTCAGGTTCAGGAAGCTGTCCTTGACCTGTGTGGGCAAGGCCTGGTCAGCAGCAAGGACCCGCTCTCCAAGCTTTTGACCACACTTACCTACTTCTTTTGGAACAAGGACTGTTTGTGGCACTGAGCAGTGTCTGGGATCTCATCATGTCTGAAAGACATCTTTTTCTTGGTTATAAAGATTATATATGTTCATTATTAAAATTTTTTAAAAAATCTTAACTGCCTTCCTCCCTGATAAGGAAACAGTTGTTTTTTAAATTTTACTTTTTCAGCTTTATTGAGTTATAACTGACATATAACATCAGGTAAGATGAAGGTATATAAAATGATAATTTAATATTATACTATTGTGAAATGGTCACCACAAAAGTTAGTTAACATATCCATCCCCTTTCATAGTTACATTAAAAAAATTTTTTTTTGTGGTAAGAACTTTTTTTTTTTTTTTTTTTTTCATTTTTCTGAAGCTGGAAACAGGGAGAGACAGACAGACTCCCGCATGCGCCCGACCGGGATCCACCCGGCACGCCCACCAGGGGCGGTGCTCTGCCCACCAGGGGGCGATGCTCTGCCCATCCTGGGCGTCGCCATATTGTGACCAGAGCCACTCTAGCGCCTGAGGCAGAGGCCACAGAGCCATGCCCAGCGCCCGGGCCATCTTTGCTCCAATGGAGCCTTGGCTGCGGGAGGGGAAGAGAGAGACAGAGAGGAAAGCGCGGCGGAGGGGTGGAGAAGCAAATGGGCGCTTCTCCTATGTGCCCTGGCCGAGAATCGAACCCGGGTCCTCCGCACGCTAGGCCGACGCTCTACCACTGAGCCAACCGGCCAGGGCATGTGGTAAGAACTTTTAAGACGGACTCTCTTAGTGGTTTTCAAGTATACAATACAGGCTTGTTAACCATGCTGCACATAAGATTCCCCCGGAACCTATTCATTTCATAACCGGAAGCTTGCACCCCTTTACTGCCTTCATCCATCTCCCTCACTCCCTCACCCCCACCCCTGGCAACCACCAATCTGCTCTCTGTTTCTATGAGTTTGGTTTTTTTAGATGTCACATATGAGTGAGCTCATACAGTATTTGTCTCTGTTTATCTAACTTGTTTCACTTAGCATAATGTCCTCAAGGTTCATTCATGTTGTCACAAATGGCGGGATTTCCGTTATCTTTGTGGCTGAATAATATTCTGTTGTATCTCTATCCCATAATTTCTTTATCCATCCATCTGTCAACAGACACTAGGTTTTTTTCCATGTCTTGGCTATTGTAAATAACGCTTTAGTGAACATGGGGGTTCAGACACCTCTTCAAGATCCTGCTTTCATTTCCTTCAGATATATACCCAGAAGGTGAATGACTGGGTCACATGGTAGTTCTGTTTAAAAAATTTTTAGGACCCTCTACATTATTTTTCAAGGGAACGGAGATTTTTATGAATCTGACAATATGGCCAGCCTCAGAAGGTGACCATAATTGACAGAGCCAATTTCCTAGCTTCCCTTGCAGTTAGGAATAGCCATGCCATCCATTTCTGGCAATGTGATCTTAGCAGCTCTGCTGTGGAGTTTCTGGGAAAGATTTTGCTCCCTACCCCCCATCCTGCCACGGAAGAGGAGGCCATGACTCTGAAGCTGGAGGAGCCATCTGTGCCCACAAGGCATGAACATAAGCATAAAAGTTGAACCATATGAGGATGTCAGCAAAGTATGGAAAGACATGGGTTTTTTTTTTTTATTAAATGAGAGGTGGGGAGGCAGAGACAGACTCCTTCATTCGCCCCAATTGAGATCCACCGGGAAAGCCCACTAGGGGGCAATGCTCTCATCTGGGCTACTGCTTTGTTGCTTGGCAACCGAGCTATTTTTAGCACCTGAGGCAGAGGCCATGGAGCCATCCTCAGTGCCAGGGGCCAACTCGCTCCAGCCAGTTGAGCCATGACTGCAGGAGGAGAAGGGAGAGAGATAGAGGGAGAAGGGGAGAAGCAGATAGTTGCTTCCCCTGTGTGCTCTGACTGGGAATTGAACCAGGACTTCCACATGCTGGTACGATGCTCTACCACTGAGCCAACTGGTCAGGCCAGGATATGTGTTCTTAATGTCTTTATGCTCCTATGACAAGAAGACTGAGGTAGATAACTGCTGGCCTGTAAAATCAGCACCTATGTTCAAGCCATTGTTGTTGGGAGTTGTTATTTGCATCTAGATTTATAAGATATGCAAAAATGTAGATATAGAGATGCTGAAATAGAAAATAAAAGTCTCTACTCCCCCTCCAGCTAGAGCCACTATTAAACTGTGAATGTTGGTATACATTTTCTCAAGTATTTTAAACATTTATTTTATTTATTTTTTTTACTTTATTTTTTTATCTTTATTTTATTATTATTATTTTTTACAGAGACAGAGAGTCAGAGAGAGGGATAGATAGGGAAAGACAGACAGGAACAGAGAGAGAGATGAGAAGCATCAATCATCAGTTTTTCATTGCAACACCTTAGTTTAGGGGTCAGGAACCTATGGCTTGCGAGCCAGATGTGGCTCTTTTGATGGCTGCATCTGGCTTGTAGACAAATCTTTAATAAAAAAAAAATAAAGTTAAAAATATAAAACATTCTCATGTATTAAAATCCATTCATTTCCTACTGTTCATGTTCATGGTTGCAGGTGGCTGGAGCCAATCATAGCTGTCCTCTGGGACAACACCAAATTTTTATTGGATAATGCTTAATGTACACAGGTCATTGTGAGGTCAGGAAGTAAACTTTCTTCCTTTTAATTAAGTAGTCAGCTAGCTAATTGCAGAAACCCTTTTGACGAAGAAGATGGCTAAAAGAAAAAAAGATGAGGAATATGGTACTTTTCAGCAGGAATGGACAGAGGAATTCGCCTTTGTGGAGAGAGCAGGTTCTGTAGTGTGTCTAATATGCAATGATAAAATTGCATCGATGAAACGGTCAAATATAAAGCGGCACTTAGACACACACCATACTACATTTGCATCGAAATATCCAGCGGGAGACAGCAGGAAGAAAGCATGTCAAGAGCTACTGTGCAGAGTGCAAGCTAGTCAGCAGCAACTCCGTGTTTGGTCCCAACAAGGTGACTGGAATTCGGCTAGCTTTGCTGATGCTTTAGCAATTGTGAGAAATGGAAAGCCATTACAGATGGGGAGTATGCCAAAACATTCATGCTTGATGTTGCCAGTGAACTTTTTGATGACTTTTTGGATAAAGACAAGATAATCAAACAAATAAAAAACATGCCTCTGTTGGCAAGAACTGTTCACGATCGTACCATCATGATGGCGAATTAAATTGAGGCAACACAAGTAAAGGACATAAATGCAGCACCATTCTTTTCTCTCGCTTTGGATGAGTCATCAGGCATAAGCCATTTATTCCAGTTCAGCGTGATTGCAAGGTATGCTGTCGGTGACACACTATGTGAGGAAAGTTTTGCTGTTTTGCCTATTAGAGAGACAATAAGAGGGGAGGATTTATTCAAGTCTTTCACTGAGTTCGCTAAAGAAAAAGAATCTACTGATGGATAAACTTATTTCCGTGTGTACTGATGGTGCTCTGTGCATGGTGGGGAAAAACAGAGGATTCATAGCACTGCTTCGTGAACATGAAAAGAGACCCATCCTAAGTTTTCACTGCATCCTACATCAGGAGGCGCTTGGTGCTCAGATGTGTGGCGAGCAGTTTGGTGAGGTGATGTCGCTGGTCATTCGGGTGATCAACTTTATTGTTGCCCGAGCTTTAAATGATTGCCAGTTTAAAACACAGCTGGATGATGTTGGGAATAATTATCCTGGTCTGCTTCTGCACAACAATGAACGTTGGTTGTCTAGAGGGAAGGTGCTCAGCCGTTTCGTGGCTTGTCTGAGCGAAATCTGGACTTTTCTTGAAATGAAAAACGTCGAGCATCCTCAGTTAGCTAACACTGAGTGGCTCCTGAAGTTCTACTATCTCATGGACATGACTGAACATCTGAACCAGCTCAATGTGAAAATGCAAGGCATTGGAAATACAGTCTTATCCCTTCAACAAGCAGTGTTTGCATTTGAAAACAAACTGGAACTCTTCATCTCCAACCTCGAAACAGGTTGTTTACCACACTTTGAAAAACTGGGAGAGTTTAAAGATGCATGCACAGCAAGTGACCCTGCTCAACATCTTGATCTCCAGCAGCTAGCAGGCTTCACATCTAATCTCCTGTAGTCATTCAAAGCGTGCTTTGGAGAATTTCGGGAGCACACTTGTCTTTTTAAGTTCATCACCCATCCACATGAGTGTGCAATGGGCAGCACTGACCTGAGTTATATCCCCGGTGTCTCCGTCAGAGATTTTGAGCTACAAGCTGCTGACCTGAAGGCCTCAGACATGTGAGTGAATAAGTTCAAGTCACTGAATGAAGATTTGGAAAGACTTGCATGACAGCATGCAGAGTTGGCGAGCAAACACAAGTAGGGAGAAATGAAAAAACTTCAACCCGCGGACCAGCTGATTGTCAAAACTTGGAACGCGCTTCCCGCCACATACCACACACTGCTGCATGTGAGTATTGCTGTACTGACAATGTTTGGCTCTACTTATGCATGTGAGCAGTCTTTCTCACATCTAAACAATGTTAAGACCAACCTACGATCACGTTTAATGGATGGAAGTCTCAATGCCTGTATGAAGCTTAACCTCACCACATATCAACCAGACTACAAAGCCATCAGCAAAACCATGCAGCACCAGAAGTTGCATTAATGGTAAGAAGTACTTTATTCATCATTGGTTAGCAACAGCATAACAACGTTATTAAAAAGAATTCAGAGACTTATTGTATTTTAAAAGTGTTGGTCTTACATAAAATGCACACATTTATTTATATTTAGTGTTAAACATATTGTATGGCTCTCATGGAATTACATTTTAAAATATATGGCGTTCATGACTCTCTCAGCCAAAAAGGTTCCGGACCCCTGCCTTAGTTGTTCATTGATTGCTTTCTCATATGTGCCTTAACTGTGGGCCTTCAGCAGACTGAGTAACCCCTTGCTAAAGCCAGCGACCTTGGGTCCAAGCTGGTGAGCTTTGCTCAAACCAGATGAGCCTGTGCTCAAACTGGAGACCTCAGGGTCTCGAACCTGGGTCCTCTGCATCCCAGTCCAACACTCTATCCACTGCGTCACCGCCTGGTCAGGCTAAGCATTTATTAATACATATAAACAATCACAAGTAAATATAAAATTAATAAGCTTGTAGAATAAACATGTTCTGTTTTATAGCCTGTTTTTTTTTTTTTTTTACTTAACAAAATATCATGGTATATTTCTATGTCATTTTTTTTAATGACTCAATCTTTTAGTGCTAGACATTTAGGATATATTCAATATTTTCTCATTATCAACAATGCTGAAATAATTATCCTTGAACATACATCTGTGTGCATTTGCCTAATTGTTTACCTTGGATAATTATTAGACATGGACAAAGGGTATGCACATACATATTAAGTGTTGACACATCTATCTATAAAGCAAATGTTTACCAAGGGGCTAGTATATGTGGCACCTTTATGCTTGATGAACAGATACTTGAGCGTGGAGCTTTTAGTCTGGTGGGGAGACTGACAGTTGAATAGGTGAACAAATAGTAGGTAGTTACAAATTGTGATGAGTGATAAGCAGGAAATGAACTGATGTGGTATGAAAACATCAGGGACCTACTTAGATAAAGGACAGTGAAGGCTTCCAAGCAGGTGACATTGAAGCTGAGAGTTTAAGGGTGAGAGGCGCCAGGCCCTGTAAAGATCGAGAGGAGAGGCACTCTAGATGAAATCCTCAGGGAAGAAAGAACTTTGATATTTAAAAATTTAAAAGAAAACCAGTGGGGCTAGGGCGGTTGAGATTGAGGGTGGAGGGAGGGGCAGGCAAGGTCCAGAAAACATGATCTTGTAGATCATGTTGGAGCATTTGAATTTTATATTATGGAAAGTCATTGGAGGGTTTTAAGCAAGCGAGTGACTTGCTATGCTTTATTATTACCTTTTAATGATTAGTCTGTTTGCTGTTTTCCATTGTTTGGATGGAGGCGAAGCCAAGAGACTAGTCAAGAAATTATTTAGGCAAGAGAACATAGTTTGGAGTGGGATTTTAAGAATACACAAATAGTTCAGTGGATAAAAACAAAGCATTTATAAACAGGGAATTTAATATATGATAAAAGTCTGTATTCCTACACACAATACTGCTCTAACAGATATTAAAATATAAAGTTTACATTATATTTTATATTATTAGTAATGTAATATTATTATGATATTAATATAATATAATTAATCCATTTTTTAAAATTCCTAGATTTATACCCATATTTATTTATTAAGATAAGTTTTAAAATAACTTTTTCATTTTCTATTGTACCCCACTCCTCAAATCATGTTGAGTCTTTGATTTGGATTACATTAAATTTATAAATTGAGATGGGGAGAAATGACACTTTTGCGATATTGAGACTTCCTGCCCAGGGATTTGTTATGCCTTTCCATTTATTGAGGACTTCTTGTATGTCCTCATGTGAAGTTTTCTAGTTTCTATGTGCCCTGCCATGTCTTATTAAGGTTATACCTAGGTATTTTATAGTAATCATTGCTAATGCAAATATAATATTTTAAAAATTATACTTTCTAGATGGAAATTACTGGTATTTACTGTTTTATTTAAGGGCTCCTGTAAGTAATACCTTGCTCCCTCTTCTTAGTTTGGAAGAAAATGAGGTATTGATATAGGAAAGAGACATAAGAAATAAAAATACTTCTTTTATTACTAATAATGCTGACTGGAAAATGTAGCTTTTGGTTTGTAGCCAAGTGGGCTTCCTGTACTTACCTCTGAATCGCATACATTTACCTCTATAGAATCAGGCAGTCCTGGTCAATACTATCTCTCTGCTCTAGAAACAGGCCCACTTACTACACAGTGGACAGTACATGAAAATGCTCCCTGCCATCAGCCAAAGCTAAAAAGAGAACTCAAAGCATTTATTCTTGTTCTGTTCCTTCTCCCAAACTCATTAATCAAACAAGTCACTCATTCTCCCCTAGGGTGGAGAAAGACCAAAGTAGAAGTCCTTCTATATGGAGAAGAAAGCTTTCCCCTTAGTATTTAGGAAAGCCATCGATATTCATGCTTCTCTTGTAACTAGCCACTTTACCAAAACTCTAAAAATTTTAGTTGATTCTCTTTAATTTTTATTTTTAGGTATGCACTTAAGTCATGAACAAATAATGACAATTTGTTTCTTCCTTCTCAATATTTGTTTTTCTTATTTATTTTTCTTATTGTATTGCATTAGCTTCAGTTTCTAGCAATTGTAGCATGCATCTTTGTTTTTTACTTAAATGAAACTAACTTTAATGTTTCACCATTAGAAAGTTTGTTAATGGCTTTTGATAAATAAACGTTGTCATGTCAAAAAACTTAAATTTTTTTCCTAGTTTATTAAGAGGATTTTAAAAAGTTATAAATAATTGGAATTTATTAAATACTTTTGAAGCATCTATCCTGTTGATAAGATCCTATGATTTATTTTCCTTTAACAATGAATTTACAGATTCCCTAATGTTGAATTATCCTTGCACTTTTGGAATAACTCTTGATCATTGTGGGTTTTTACTTGTTTTGCAGCAAGCTGGATTTAAATCGCTAAAATTTTATTCATTAGTTTCACAGCTATTCTACACTTAAGTGGGTTGGTCTATAACAGTGATGTACATATTGGAGATTATTGGTAAACTTATGGTCCTGGTTCAGATGAGTCTGAGATATGTCAGGTCAAACAGGTTTCTTTACTCCTAGACTTCACATAGACCTTAATATACTAATACTTATTGTGATAAATGACATTTAATATTTTAAAAAATAATTTGATTGCAGAAATATGCAATATATATTAAGAGTGTTCTGTGTAAAATCGGCACTTTTCCCTTTTGATGTTATCGCTGTTGGATTTGGGTGTCAGGTTATGTTAAACTTGGGAAATGAAATTAAAAATCTTTTGTCTTTTTTTCTTCTTCTTCTGTGTAAAAGTTTAAATAACATAGGGCTTGTCCCATAATGGTTTGCTAGAATTTGCCTGTGAAACCATCTGAACCAGTGGCATTTGAGTGACACAGACACTTGGAATGCACACACTGGCATGGCTTCTCCACAGAACCTTTTCCTCAACAGCCAATTTCTTTAGGTTCAGACAGCTATGTATTTTGGAAAAGCCTAGAATGTGTGAAAATGAGACTTGATGCATTAGCAAATTGATGCAGATCACTCTTGCATGGTTCCCAGCTCCAAATGCTCCAGCCTTCTGATCAGAATCCTTTCAAATAGCATGCTGGCTGGCCTCCCTTGGGCATGCCTTGCTGAGGCTGTGTACCTTTCCCCAAGGACGGTAGGGTAGCACCTCTGCTTAAACCTCCTCTCCTTCTAGCTGCTTCCCTGAGGCTAGCTGTAGAACCCTGGCATTAGGCCAGGTAAATCTTTGCCTAGCATATGGGCAAGTGGAAAATTGCTAGGGGATTGGGGTCAATTTGAGAGGTCTGGGATTAATAATGGGTTCTGGGGTCTAAGCTTGTGTTGGGTCAGGTGGGGCAGTGGGGTGCCCTGAACTGGATGAATTGAGCTGAAGTATTGGCTTGGGTGTCAGTAAAGCCTGGAAGGGCTGGATGGGCTGGGTAGCCCTGCAAGGGTGTGTGTGTGTGTGTGTGTCTAAGGCAGGGGTCCCCAAACTATGGCCCGCGGACCCCCGCTGCGCTTCCGGAAGGGGCACCTCTTTCATTGGTAGTCAATGAGAGGAGCACATTGACCATCTCATTAGCCAAAAGCAGGCCCATAGTTCCCATTGAAATACTGGTCAGTTTGTTGATTTAAATTTACTTGTTCTTTATTTTAAATATTGTATTTGTTCCGGTTTTATTTTTTTACTTTAAAATAAGATATGTGCAGTGTGTGCATAGGGATTTGTTCATAGTTTTTTTTATAGTCCGGCCCTCCAACAGTCTGAGGGACAGTGAACTGGCCCCTTGTGTAAAAAGTTTGGGGACCCCTGGTCTAAGGGCTGGGTGGGCTGGGTAGCCCTGCAAGGGGTGTGTGTGTGTGTGTGTGTGTGTGTGTCTAAGGGCTGGATGGGCTGGGTAGCCCTGAAAGGGGTGTGTGTGTGTGAGTGTGTGTGTGTGTGTGTGTGTGTGTGTAAGTAAAGGTTATCCAAGGCTCTGAGAGGCCTGGGGGCTTCTAAGGATTTGAGGCTGTGAGTTAGGGCTGGTCTAGGATAGCGAGAGGCCTAAGAGAGCCAAGTGGACTGCGGGTCCCTGGAAGAGACCAACTCGGGGGAGGGGACATTGGTGTCTCAGGCTCGGAGAGGCCGGGGGCTCCTGGGGGCCCGAGGCTGCGCTGCGGGCCGCGTGCAGGCTCCGTGAGGCCCGGTCGGCGGCGCCGGCCGTGGGTGTGAGGCCGGGCTGGGGGGGCGGCGGGGTGCCGGCCGGGCGGCGGCGCGGGCTCCGGACGCCGGAGTTCCAGGACTCCCACTCCCTCCTCCCGCCCGAGCCAGCCCGGGGCACCGGCCGCCTCCCCCGGAGCCAGCGCCAGAGCCGCGAGGCCCGAGGCCCGCGCCGGGAGCGCCGCCGCTGTTGTCGCCGCCGCCGCCGCCGCCGCCAGGCCGCGCCCCGCCCCCGCCGCCGCCGCCGCCGCTCCCGGTGAGGCTCGCGCTCGAGCTGCGGCGCCGGCCCCGCCGCCTGGGCCCCGGGCCCGGCCCCTCCCGCGCCGCCCGGGCGATGAGAAGCTGCTTCTGCGTGAGACGGAGCCGGGACCCGCCGCCGCCGCAGCAGCCGCCGCCCCTGCGGGGAACAGTTAAGTGAGGCCGCGCGGGCCGGACGCCGCGGAGGCTCGGCCGAGCGGGCCCTGCTCCCCCGGCGGCGGGCGGGCGGGCGCGGGCCCCGGGCCGAGGGGCGGGCGGGCGGGCGGAGCCGAGCTGCGCCGAGGCCTGCGGGCTCCGTGCCCGGCCCGCCGCGGGGACAGGCCCGGCGGCCTCTGGCCGGCCCTGCGCGCCGCGGCTTCCCGCCCTGGCTTGGCCTTGCGGCGGGCAGGCGGTAAGGAGCTCGGGCCCCGAGTGCAAGCAGCGCCCCCAGGCCGGGCCAGGTGAGGGCCTCCCGGGGCCTCTCCGCCCGTGCGGGAGGGGCGGCAGCTCACCTCTGCCCGGGCCGCCTGGGCACACACCGCGGACAGTCGTTTGGCCTGGCCTGGCCTGGGGTCCAGCTCTCGGTGGTCACGTGGGTGCAGACCAGCGTGCACCTGAGCCTCGGGCATCATCTGGGGTGTGGCCTCATCTGCGACCTGAGCACAGAAGAGCAGACACCCAATAGCCAGGGCACCTGTCTGCAAGGTGAGGTGCCCGCCCTGGGCACCTGAGTTCTCATCCTGGAAGGAGGCTGGGCGTGTTGATGAACACCCCACAGGGACTCCAGCTCAAGGGAGGTTCAAGAGCACCGGTTGGGACAAAAGCTATGACCGACCTACCACCAGGGGACATTAAGTCTCCAGAGATAGGCCAGGCGAAGAAGGCTGACCTGTGAGCATCTTTGATCTCTCTTGTTACCAAAACATAACTCTTCCCTGAATTATCAGCCTTTCTCACCATTAAAGGTGTGACTGACTCCTCTGTTCCCTCCGCCTTGGCAGCCTCTTCAGCAAGGCGCAGAGGAAGGCCACGCCAGGGCAGAAGGCAGAGGCCGAGGCCGTTGCCCCTTCTCCACTCCCAGCCCCCACCCAAGAAGCACTGCCCACTCAGATTTCTGCCATAGAGGCAGACGGCGGGCCAGTGCCTCTTTAGCAGCCTTTGTCTCTGGTGGTTTCTTCTCAATATAATCTCATTGTACATTTCTCGACAGCTGGCCGGATCTCATCTCATTTTAACAGGGCTAGAAAATCTTATCAGCTGCACCAGAAAAGCTTTAGAAAAGTTAGAAGATAAGCTCTGTGGAAGCCTAGACTAACTGAAAAACTCAGTGCGCTCGCAAGGTTAGTTACAGGAGACGGGTGACACCTTTCTTGCTCTCCGGAAATTGTGCAGGGTGCTTTGGGATGCTGCGCCATACACAGAACATTTAAATGGGGCCTCTGAGAGATTGGGCCTCTGCGGGGACCTGGGCACCAAGACTCCTGTGAAGCGGTAGACATGAGAATTACTGGTTCATTTGAGCTTAGACTCATCTTCTCTTAAATCCACGTTTTTCATTCCTTTCTTCTAGCTTTTTGCCCACATTCCTCATTGTTGCTAAAGGCATTTTCCCTGCCCTGCCTCCCTCCAGGTGGTGGGCTTTCGTGACAGTAGCTGGAATAGTGCACCATGGATGAATGCAAGGGCTTTAGAGTTAGACCTCCGATTAAACCTTGCCTTTCCTACTCACTGTGTTCTTGGGCAAATTAATGAACTTTTCTGAGCCTTAAGTTGCCTCACCTGTGGAGTGTGGCTGATGATGATCTCTGTCTTATGGGATTATGGTGAGAATTAAATGAAGTGCTGCAAGAGAAGCGCTTAGTGCCATGCCTGCCGTAGGGCAAGTTGATCAATAAAAATCATTGGTTATTATTAAGGGTTTGTTAACTGTATAATCAGAAGAGTTGTTTTATTTTTTAAATTTTTTTAGAGTGCTTTGCTTTTTGTGGTTATTATTTATTTCTTCTTACTAGGAGTGAATGATAGATTAGAGAGAACACTAGACTTGAATTTAGAATCTTGAGTTTGAATCTCATTCTACCTCTTGAAGCTCGGTTGACCCTAAACAAGTCATGGAACCTTTCTGAATCCTTATTTCCTTATTTGTGAAAGTGGCTTAAGAATAAATTCTCCCGCCTGACCTGTAGTGGCACAGTGGATAAAGCGTCTACCTGGAACACTGAGGTCGCCAGTTCAAAACCCTGCACTTGTCTGGTCAAGGCACATATGGAGTTGATGCTTCCTGCTCTTCCCCCCTTTCTCTCTCTCTCTCTCTCTCTCTCTCTCTCTCTCACACACACACACACACTCTCTCTCTCTCCTCTCTAAAATGAATAAATAAAATAAAGTTAAAAAAGAATGAATCCTCCCCCTTATGGCTAAAGGAGCTAATATATGTGAATGCATATACATTGTGGAGGATGGAGGGGGAGGGGGCCTCACTAAGTATAAGTGGAATTCAGGGACAGACCCCAGTTTTGTGGATCTGCCTTTAGATAATATGTGTGTGGGGGCGTAGCTAAAAAAAAAAAAAGAAAAGAATATCTTGCTCTAATATATTTCACAAAGGCTGGATCCCCTCTCTGGGCTTTGGAAGGGGTGGGGTGGGAGCTGAGAGTTCATCTCTGTCTCTTTCACAGCAGATCTGCTTCTAAGGGGCATCCAAATCTGATGTCTTGGGCCCCTCTGCCCTAGCAGGGTGGAAGTGTTCTGTGCTTCATGCTCAAAGAGCGACATCCTTGCCACACTGGAAAGTAATGATGGCGTTGGAGTCAACATGGGAAATGTCAGAGGTGCTATTATCTGGTGAGGATAACAAATGACTACATGGCTGGCTGTGGTGGCTGAGAACACTGTATTTAGTGGGCTGCGGTTGAGTGAGCAGAGTCTCCTTTGCTCGTTAGGTTGCGGACAGGGAGGCCTGGGTTCCTTGAGCGAGCTCTGCCTCTCCCCCAGGCTGTTCTTGCTCCCTCGAGGCTTTCCCTGGTCAACGTTTCACTGGCCCCACCAGCTCTCCTTGGTCGTCCGCTTGCTGGGCTGCGCTTGGGCCTTCGCTTGGGCCTTGTGGTTTCTCCGCGTATCTGCGCTGTTTGCAGTGGGGTTGCCGTCATGCGACATGCGACATGCACGATCCTCTGCCCAGCTGCTTGGGAGGCAGAGACACTGCAGGGTATGCTTGACATTACCTCCTTGTTGGGGACATCCTGTGGGCATGTGTATGGTGTACTTGACACACTTCTGGCGAGATGCAGAACTTGTCCAGACTGAAATGTGAGAGGCCCGTGGGCTTGGAGCCCAGGGGTCGCATACTGGAGCTTTGTAGCTCATACTTCCCTGAGGACTGGAGGGCCATCTTGTTGAACCTGTGTCTAGAGTCAACAACATGAGGTCATTCCACACACACACACTTAAAAAAAAAAAGGATACTGATCATCAAAGCAAAGTGTTCAACAGAATATGCCTTGATCCTTTAGGAAAGAGATATAAATGAATGCTTGATAAGCTAAAATCCTAGGATGTTTATGAAAATGCAGGTTCCAGGACTTCAAACCCAGACTGAAATCAGAATATCTAGATGTTAAAAAAAACACCTTGGGTAGTACTTATGCTTATTAAATATGAGAAACACAATAGTAGATACTTTAAAAAAAGTTATAAAATACACATAACAGAAAATTTACCATCCTAATCATTTTTTGACTGATCGGTATGGATCAGTGGCATTAAGTACATTCATGCTGTGTGTCTAGTCTCCAGAACTTTTTCATCTTGAGAACTGAAACTTTGTACTCTTTAAATAACTCTCATTTTCTCCTCCCCCAACGCCTGCAACTACCATTCTACTTTCTATTTCTATGAATGTGACTGCTCTGTGTTCTTCAGATCAGTGAAATCATACAGCATTTGACCTCTCGTGACTCGTTTATTTTACTTAGCATAATGTTTTAAGGGTCATTCATATTAAAGCATGCATCAGAATTTCCTTTCTTTTTAACTTCATTGTATGGATGGATGTACCTATTTTGCTTGTCCATTCATTTGTCTGTGGATATTGGGTTGCTTCTACCTTTTGGCTCTTGTGAATAATGCCACTGTGAAGGTGGATTACAAATATCTCTTTGAGACCCTGTTTTCAATTCTTTCAGGTATACACTCAGTGTAATTGCCAGACCATAGAGAAATTCTATTTTACATTCGTTGAGGAATCACCATACTGTTTTCCATAATGGCTACATTTTCATTTCCACCAGTGGCGTACCAGGATTCCAATGTCTCCACATCCTTGCCAATACTGATTTTTCGTTTTCTCCCTTTTCGTTGAATTTATTGGGATAACACTGGTTAACACAATTGTACAGGTTGCAGGTGCACAGCTCCACAACACGTCATTTGTACGCGGTATTGTGTTTCTCACTCACAGTTAGGTCTCTGCCACCACTCATCCCCTACACCCACCTCCACCTTCGGCAACACCCCTCTCCCTCGCAAGCACCACCATGCTGTCCCCGTCCATAAGCTTTTTCTCTCTCCCTTTTCTTTTTTTACTCAGTTCCTCCAACCCCCCATTCAGTCTCCCAGTTTTTCATTGTTTGATAGTAGCCCATCCTAATGAGTATGAAGTGATGTCTCATTTCCTTAATGATTAGTGATGTTGGGCATTCTTTTATGGGCTTGTTGGCCATTTGTATGTCATTTTTGGAGAAATATTTAGTCTTTTGTTCTTTTTTTCACTTAATCATTTCAGTTTTTGTTGTTGTTGAGTTGTAGGAGTTCTTTGTAGACTTGGATTTTAATCCTTATCAGATAGATCATTTACAAATATTTTCTCCTGTTGTGTAGGTTGGGAGAAGTTGTCTTTTTCATTCTGTGGATTGTGTCTTTTGATGCAAGTTCTAAAAGTTTTTCATGCACTGTGTAACCATGTAGAGAAAACAGAATCATCTCGTGTTCTAATTGCATAGGAGTGGAAGCTTAGGCCCAGTTTAGCTAACGTGCCTGGGGTCACACAGCTGTAAGCATCAGGGCTGGCATGCAGCCTGGGTCCCCCTGACTGCGAAGCTTTCAGCCTTTTGGTTCCTCTGCTTTACCTCCCATTCACCCACCAAGCTGGTAGCATAAGGAGGCCCCATGGGGCAGGAGGTGGCGTGGGGTTGAGAAGAATTCGGTCACTGGAGAGGAACCATGAACTGAAGACATGGGGATCTCTCCCTTCCGACCAGTGAAGTGCTCTTTCCTGAAAACCTGTCATTGCTTAGACCTTAGAAAGAGCAAGGAAGTGCAGACTATTTTGTTTATTGGTTTGTTTGTTTAGACATTTCCTAAGCCTGTTTTAGAGTGCGTCTGCTGCTCACCGTTCCCTAGCCATCCATGTTTGTGTACGCTGCTGTGGATGGCATGTCTTCTGCCTGCGGTACCTTCGCTGCTCCCCACTCCCCACTTTCCAGGGGGGCCCACTCGAGTGGCAGCTCCTCTCTTACGTCTCCATGACTCATCAGGCAGAAGGAAGTGTTCCCTCATTTGTAGTCCCTTTTGCTTGGGGTATTTCCTCCAGCCTCTGAGCTCCACAAGCGGTGACCACGTCCTGTTTGTCACTGTTTCACCCTGCATGGTGTCACTATCCAGTCTTGGCCCCAGACCAGTAAAATCAGAACGCGGGGTCGGAGTGGGCAGCTACAGTTCCGATGGACTCCTCAGGTGAGTCCTCTGTGCAGCCAGCCTGGAGATCCGCCGGCCTCTGCCAGGCCCTCGTCCAGCTTACTTGAACTGAGACCCACCCCTGGCGCTGCCCGGAGTGCTGCAGGCCACTTCCCTGCCTCTGCAGACAGCCATCCCTGGAACCCTGCTGCTTGTTCTGCATGGGCTGCTCTATGTTCCCTCCGTCACCCACTGAAACACGGGCAGTTTCCTTTCATCCGTCTATCTGTAATCATTGTGCAGTACCTACTATGAGCCAGGCTCTGGTGGACATGACACCTTTGAACAACCTACATGTTCTTCTAGGGAAAGTGTGTTATAACCTGAGAGACAAGGCTGTGTGTTTGTGTATGCACATGTATGTGTGAAGATTCTGTCCTTGCACAGTATCAGGATTCTCAGTGACAGCACCTCCCTGGCTGGGCAACTGGGGAAGTTTTGGGGAGAATAGAAGATGTGACCCAGATTTGGAATGTGGGGGTGAATGTCATAGGGAAGGAACTCTAGGTGACCTGTGTTGCAGGGGAAAGACTGAGGAACTCATTCTGAGGCTGTTCCTCATGGATAATTTGTTCAGTCAGTCAGTTGGTCATCAAACATCTAATGGGTACCTACTGCCTTGTATTCAAAGTTTGCACTGTGGGCTGGCTGTTTGCACTGTGGACTGGGCTTATTAGAAATGGAACTTCTCAGGCTCCATCCTAGACCCATTAAATCACTATTTCTAGGAGCAGGCTTAAGCATCTCTGTGTTTTTTTTGTTTGTTTGTTTTTTGTATTTTTCTGAAGCTGGAAACGGGGAGAGACAGACAGACTCCCGCATGTGCCCGACCGGGATCCACCCGGCACGCCCACCAGGGGTGACACTCTGCCCACCAGGGGGCAATGCTCTGCCCCTCTGGGGCGTTGCTTTGCCGCGACCAGAGCCACTCTAGCACCTGGGGCAAAGGCCAAGGAGCCATCCCCAGCGCCCGGGCCATCTTTGCTCCAATGGAGCCTTGGCTGCAGGAGGGGAAGAGAGAGACAGAGAGGAAGGAGGGGGGGGGGTGTGGAGAAGCAAATGGGCGCTTCTCCCATGTGCCCTAGCCGGGAATCGAACCCGAGTCCCCTGCACGCCAGGCCAACACTCTACCGCTGAGCCAACCGGCCAGGGCCAAGCATCTCTGTTTTAACAAACTCTCCAGGTGACTCTTACGCATGCTAGAATTTGGGAACCCCTGCTCCAGAGTGTTGGAGTTTCCATCTTCGCCAGTGCACACATGCCCTCCCTCAGCGCTCAGCACAGAGGCTCTTGGTAAATGTTAGTGGACTGACTGCTTTGTGCCAGGTCCTGGGAACGTGGGAAGTGATTCAGCACAAGGATGGCAAGTAAGCTGGGTTGGAGGTACCAACGGGACATGCAGTAATGATAGACGCTGCATACACACCTGAGTCTTAGGAGAAAACTCCGGACTGTGGAAGTATTTTGGAAGTCATCAGCGTTCAGGTAGATTGATTAGATGCCCAGATGTGTGGAAAGAAACCCTCAAGGCCCATGTAAAAGTCAGAGGGGGCCGGTGGTGATGGGGTATGCCTGACTGACCTGAAGCTGTATGCTCCGATGACTCTGGCCTGGGAACTCATGTGCCCCTGTAGAGATGACATTGGCACTTTTTCTCTGCTGACACTATAGCCATCAGGGCAAGGGTGTCACTCATGTCACTGAACATCAAGAGAGCATTGCTCTTGTGGCCTCTTGGGGTGGTTTCATTTCATCTACCTTCTATTTCGGTCGCCCTTCTTCCTTCTCTCGAGGGGACAGTATGGCACCAAGAGCTGAAGGGAGCGGGCAAGGATGGCCCTCATTTGCAGTAATGGTGGGCAGGTCAGTGCAGGGCTCACAGTACTGGAGAATGCCACTCCCCCCACCTGCACCCAGATCCCTGGTTCTGCAGAGTCAGGCTTATAAGGGGCAGGGCTTTGGCCAGTGCAGTGCTGTAGAACTTGATCCCAGATTTATTTTTGGAGAGTGAATTCCAGGACCTAGCATTGCACTGTACTGGACTGCAGCAGCCTGAACCCCAGGCCTGCCTCACATGGCTGATGGGAAATCTGTCTGGTAATCAAATGGTTAATATACATCTAATCACAGGTCAGATGGAGTGGACCCATTTGTACACCAGATTCTTCTATTAGGAGTAACAGACATTTACTGGGGAAAAGGAAGTGCTTGCCATTGTTAGTTCCCGAGCTGGAACATTCTTTGTGATCTAGGTATGCTTAGAAAAATATTTGCTTTTATTTCCCAATATCATAGTGGCCTTCCCAGTAGCCTGTGGCCTGTTGCCATTGGACCACTCTCAGCAGCATTTGTCAGAGTGATTTGGCTTCTGACTGGTCACTAGATAAGTGGTCCAGACCAATGTGCAGGAAGTGCCAGGATGCTGTCCTGAGGTCCACAGTGACGCCTCTCAGCCTGTGCACTGTCCCCCAAGAGTCAGCTAGCCATTGGCCTGGGCACCGCATGGACCCTGGCCACAGCCCGCAGTCTCCTGAGGAGGTAGGTCTCTGCACCTTGGCTGTATGGAGACGGCCTGGTCTGTGTGTTTGTGTGTGGTGTGCATTGGTGAAGCTTGGCCACAGGCTCCCTCCCAAGTGGACGGGCAGTGTCCCTCTGTCCCCTGCTTATGTCTTGCCAGCAGAAAGGTGCCACTAATCATGGGGCAACACTTGAGGGGCACAGATTCTTGCAGACCACTGCTGCCACTGGGAAACAGGCACAGCAGATGGCCGTAGCAGCAGCTATGACTGGGAGGTGGCTGTTCTCACTTGGGACCCTGCTCTTAGGCCGTTTCCCACAGTAAGTGAAATATTTATCCGCTGCTCCTCCCCAGCCCAGCAAGCTGGTAGCTGTGGGCAGACACTTTATGTCTTTTGTGCCCTTGACTTTGGATTTCAAACAAGCTGATCACAATATCCTCCTTCTGTGGGGACTTAATTAACCCACTGCTTTTGTCATTTCAATTATAGTAGCCCAATTTAACCTGCTCCTCCCCCTAATACTTTGAAATTATTCTCCTCAAAAGTTGTGTGCTAGTCACACCGTCAGCCCTGGTGGGCAGTGCTGACTGGCGCTGTTCTGTGGCTGGGTTCCTGCTGCTCTGCCTTTGAAGGCAGCGCCCCCTGCCCCCTGCAGTTGTTGCTCCCCCATCTTTAAACTCTTCAGCCTGCACCCCACCCCGATACTGAAAGGGCCTCGGTGGAGAGAGGTCTAGCTCTGTTAGTTGGGTTTTGATTTCAGTACAGGAGTTGATAAAATGAGATAAACCCCAGGCTCGCAGGGCCGGGGAAATTAAACAGAGATGATATCAAAGTTCCCTTGAGTTTTCAACTGTGATACAGTAGCTTAGTTTTCTCCCAGACTGGGGCCGGGAGGCACGCCTTTGATTCTGAAACAATGTTCAGCATCAGTTAAGCCCAGCACTGCTGACTTTCAGGGATTAAGCAAACTGTTGTAGTAATTCTTTGATCAGCTACCAGGGAGCAGTGTGCTGTCTGTATGAAGGGCTTTCTAGTTAAAGTTCATTTCTCTGTGAACCTGGGATGACAGCGTTGGCGAGGTACTGCAGTGCTGGGAGCCGGGGCCTCCCCCAGGCACTGTTCGCAGCATTGCGGGCAGAAGCAGGAGGCGGTTTTCTCCCACCCAGCGTTGTTACATGGTATCCATCCAGCATAACATGAAAACAGTCCTCCTGGCTTTGGAAACACACCTCACCCTACTGACCCGATCTGGTACTGCTGTACATAGGTGATGCATGGGCACGTGTGCGTGCGCACACACGCACTCCCGCCTTGCAGAGAAATCCTCCTGGGGCCGACATGGGAACAACCATCCAGAACCAGGCTCTGCAGCCCCCAGATTGGCCAATGACCCAGCAGAGGCTGTCCAGGCCCTGGGGTGGAGATCAGAATGAGGACTGAGACCAGATGACCTGCAAGGTTCAGTTAGGGGGGCGAGCTCAAGGTCAGTAGTGCCACAGCAGTCCCCCCATGCCCAAGAGCAGACCCGACTCCCAGGTAGGTGCTGCCACCACCTTCATCCCTTACCTGGCATTTACTGGTAACCCACTTAGCAGCAGGTTGGCTCCATCCTACAGCTCTGAGTAATTCCAACATCTGTTATCTTGTCATCGAAAGTACTGGGTCAACTTTTGACTTGAACTCTGGAGACCCTCCATGCAGAGACAGCTAGAATGGTAGAAGTTTCCCAAATGGCTCTCACCTCCCGGTCGGCCCTGTGCCTGGCCGTTGGTGACGGAGCCCCCACGTGCTGTCTGTCGATGGGCTCACCCCGCGCCATGCATCAACCTATTCCCTCCTGTGCCGCGCTCAGATCTCCCTCATTAGGCCTAAATTTACCTCCATCCTCCACAAACAGGGCCTTAGCTCATTTTTATTGTTGTAAATTATTTATGAGGGAAATGTTGAATCCTGAAACTGAAGTGTGAGGGAAATTAATCCCATGTTACTTCTGTCTTTCTCTCCTTTTCTCCCCTTTGCTTCATTTGTTGGGCTATGGCTAGAGAAAGAAGAGCTTTGGCAGTTTAAACATAACTCGTGGTGAGAATGCGCTCTCAGTTGGGTGTCAGAGAGGATGTCGGCCTGTCTCTGCAGTGTTGTGAAAGCAGGCCCGACTGGGGAAGGGGGACCACATCCCGTTCGGCTCCACCATCTGCCACTGCATGGTATCTGAGAACTCCAGGCCTCGGCTTTCTCTCCTCTAAAACAGGGATAATATGAGCCAGCCACCTCCTGGGCTCAGTACGGGACTGATTGGGAAGGAGCCCGAGCGAGAGTGCTTTGTGAGAGTGGCAGAGCCCTGCAGCCGAGGGGCGCTAGGTGCTTGTTGTGCACAGTCAGGTTTTTGAGACAGCGGTGGATGCTGGCGAGGAGCTGCTGAGGGTGAGACCAGGAGTTGATACAAGTAGGCCTTGGTATTTCATGTTTTCCACCAGCATCGTCTCCTGCCAGACAGGTTAATGTTGGTTTAAAACACGCTGCCCCCTCCCTGTCTCCCTCCCAGCAGATTTGCTCTGCAGGCCAGCATTAATGGCCCCTTCTCCCCCTCGCGGAGGCTGGGCCTGTGACCCTGGGTGGCTGAGTACTCCGTGGTGCCATCCCTTCTGGCTCGAGGCTCCACACAGCCTGGGAAATGTGGACTGCTAGTTAGTTAATAAATGGCCTTTTGTTAGGAAGGTCAATTGAAGTGACGGTAGAGACGCTGCTAAAAGTAATTTGCAGTCAGAAAATATGTAATTCAGGGCAAGCTGCTTTGAGTGATGGCCTCTGCCATGGATATCTTGGGCGTTTCTCATTAAAAGCTTCCTTTGCTGGTGTGGCGCTTCCTCCGCCCGCCGACCAGCCTCAGCCCCGCGCAGCCCCGTGCAGCAAGGAGTCATTTGTCTGTATTTCACAAAGGCTGCCTTGATCCCCAGGGTGTAGCAACTGAGGGGCTTGGCGGTGGGGGTGGGAGGGGGGAGAAGAAGGCTTGTAACGCTTTTCTCAGAGCATCCTCCCATCCTGCAGGCCAGGCCGTGACCACGCTCAGGCACAGGCCACTGGTCCTTTGTCTGCCTCAGCTGGAGGCAGCCTGCAGCCATCTTGGAACCTGCTCCTGGGCTGCCTCTCTGGTGCATTCTGGGAGCAGCATCCTTGCTTTCTGAGCGAATTTCCCCGACTGCACTTGATGGCATGCTTCAGAGCAAAAAAGAGCCATTGTCATCAGTACCTCGCGTAGGATACTGTAACCCAAAGATGTGGATCTATCAGCAAATAAAATCTTTCTTATTTATTCCCATGCTTACCCCCCCTCCCTCTCTCTCAGATAGTAGAGACAGTACTATCTTCATAAAAAAGAAAACTTACCTCACTTGTTCTTTATTAAATTCACAGCATGATATTTTAGCACTGGCAGAATTCATACATTCTGTTAATGAGTTGTTAATTGCAAAGCATTTTGGTAACCAACAGCAGGTACCAATATTTTGCAGACTACAGCATTGCTATTGTTATGTTACCAGTAAGAGGGGATTTTCCAAGTGAAGATACTTTTTGATGAGTGTTAGCTTTGGATTGGGCCAGTGTGGATATTTAATTCTAACCCTTCCTATTGGGGGCATGCATGGTATTCACTCAGTAAGTATTTACTTTGTGCCTACTGTGTGCAGCAAGCTCTACGCCCTCGCTGTATGCAGATAAACCTTCCTGGTAAACAAACTGTGGAAAGAGAAAATGGTTCACTGATGCTATGTGGTATCCTGTGCCCCACCCTGGGCTTCCTGGACTTTATTTTCAGTAGAATTAAGTAAAGCACAGCTTGGTTTGGCTTCTGTCATTGACAGGCACCGAGAGGGCAGCTGATGGCAGGCTCAGAAGTGCCTTGATAGGAGACTTGGCCCCATCGCAGTTAGTCTGTTTCCCGAGCCTTTTGTGGGGTCCAGGGGATGCTGACAACGTGGCTGACTTACATATAGCGTTTTGGTTGTCCCTATTTAGGAGGTACAGTCATATTTAATAGCTTCTGCCTTTTCTGATTCTAGGCTGAGAACTAAGAATATTCCTTCTGCCTGCCTAGTTAGGCAGGGTGTTTGGCTTGCTTTAGAAGCACTAACCAGTTTTGAGAGATCTGGCAGACCTACAGGCAGTGGAATCTAATTGCTGCAGAAGGAGGTGGAATTTAACCTGCTCTTTTCCAAGGCTTGTCCTTTTAAAAGTACTAAAAGTCATTTACATAAGGTGTTACCTTTTTTATTTGCTTTCTGGTGCACTGCCACTCGAGCTGCCCAGACCCAGTGCTCTCTATATACTACTTGTCTCCTCTGGTCACATCAAGAGGCAGTCAGCAGCAGAATAATAATTCTATTTTCCCTCCCTTTCTCCCAAAGTGCCCAGAAAAAATTATGGTCATCGTTAGTGTTTAGCTTTGAGTAAATGCCCATGACCTGCGGGATTAAACACAACAAAGGGACCTGCCAGTGCTCTCCGGAGTGGTGCCTACGACGTTGCTGGTCACGTTCTGTGTGCCCAGACCCCGTCAGCCTCAGCTGCTTTTTGTCGTGTGCCAGAGACCTCTCTAGGACCTTCATTTACATGACTCTTAGTTCTCACAGCCTCTCTGTACCTGTCGAGATCATGACTCCTTGCTTGCTCAACGTCGTGGAGCCTGGACTTGTACACCCCTCCTTCGCCTCCGTGCCCAGAAGACTTTCTTCTGTGTGTTTGTTTGCAAAGCTCTGCCTACTGAGCAATCCAGTCTTGGTTGTGGTAGAGGCTGTGGGTTTGGAAGTCTGCACCTGCATAAGGAAATAGTATAAGGGAGAGAAATGTCAGGTGGGGTTACATTTAGCCAAGTCTGATTTATCCTCAGATAAGCAACTGGTATCTGTTCAGAAGTCAGGCAGCTGGATGGGAGATGGGAGAACGGTTTGCTCTGGGGTTTGAGTTATAATTACCTACTCCAAGCAGGGACCAGCCCTTGCTAGCTGTATTAGCTGAGTATACCAAGCTAACTTGAGAGGAGCAGGGGCCAGAAATGTTTTGAATTCTTGATCTGAGGACAGAGTCAGGTAAGGTCAAGGCTCCGTTAGTCAGTTCAGGAAATAGAGCTTAGCTCAGAGTATTAGCCCCGAGACTTTGGATCTGTTTGTGACTTTGCATGTTCACATTAAATGCTCAGTTTGAATTTTGTGCTTTCTTTTTCCTTTTCGGAACCAGGACCAATCCACCATGCCTGAAGTCAAAGACCTTTCCGAAGCCTTGCCTGAGACGTCAATGGACCCCATCACGGGAGTGGGGGTGGTGGCTTCTCGGAACCGAGCCCCGACAGGCTATGATGTAGTAAGTCAGGCTACTGCTTTGTGTTCTGTTTGTGGATTCAACAGCTCTTTACCTCCTGTGTTTACTCCCCTCCGAACCTTGTGTGTAAGATGTGTTTCTTCCACCTAGGAACTTAACTCAGGACGGGAAAGTCACAATTGGGCAGTGGCAGGAGTGTCTTGAGCTGGGAGTCAGACGACCTGAACCTGTCTGGGCCGTTCCAGGGCCAGGCTGCGTGACCTCTGTGGTGCTCATTTTCACCTTCGGTTAAACTAAGGGGTTGGGCTAGTTTATTTCCAGTTACTTCTAGTTGTGAGATTTCATGAAAAGGATCCAAGAGTCTGAAAAACCCTGGTGCTTGTCCTAGGTTGTCCCATATGTGTACCTGTCCTAAATGTGTCTCTGCACAGTTGTACAGCTCCTCCCAGCTTACAGTTATAGAACAGTTTCCTACCCGGGAACTCATTTGGCTCTTAGCGATCGCGCTGGAAGGTAAGTAGCTTTATCTCTGCTTTGCTGACCAGGAGAACCCAAGCTCCAGGAAGTGAAGTGACAGAGTCCCTGTCCTTGGGGGTGGTGAGTTTGGAGCAGACCCCTTCCTAAGGCCAGTGCTCGGACCGACCACAGCACCACAGGTTAGCAGAGCACCAGCCTTGCTTTTCAGCAGCCACCAGCAGTCGTAGTGCTGCTGGCCGGAGTTGGTTGTTGTGTTGTTTCAGTAGGTAAACTCTGATTTGGGTGGAGCTTAGGAAATGCCGAGTAACATCAGGAAGGTTTAGTGAACAGCGACCGCCGTCCTGTGCTCTGAGGTTCGGAAGTCTTGTTCTTACTTTCCTTATTTTGTTTATGACAGGGTTGTATTTTTGTTCATTGAAAGTGCGTACCGAGAATACGTAAGGGTAAAAGAATGAGAGCCTCAGCAGCCAGCACTTAAAACCGGCCACCTTGATTAGATTAATGCTGGGCGCCCCAGGGGTGGGGGGCATGCAAGGCCTGGTCCAGAAGGAGCCCTAAGTCGGGGTTTCTCAACCTTGGCTCTATTGGCATTTGGGACCAGGTAATCAGGAAATTTTGTGTTGTGGTGGGCTGTCCTGTGATTGCAGGATATTTAGCAACATCCCTGGCCTCTACCTACTAGATGCCAGTGGCACCAACCCCCCAAGTTGGACAGCAAAAATGTTCAGAAATTGCCAGATGTCCCCAGGCTGAGGGGGTGGGCGGGCAAAATCAGCCCCCACCGAGAATAGTGCGGTAGGTACTGGGTCCGCCAACGCCGGGTCCTGTGTGAGGAGGGACATACCTGTTAAATGCTCCATATCACTTTCCCAACTGTTTGAAAGCTTATAAACATTTTAACAGTGAAAGAACAAGGGAATCTCTTTTGACAAAGATTTGAGTCTTACCTGCTGCCTGACTTCAAAGAACTGTTTGAATGTATAACTTGCCATAAAATAGAATCATTAGGTATGGCTTTGTGCCATAAAGCTCTTGGGGAAGCTAATAAAAATGTTTAAGATTTGAGGAGCCAAGGTGTCTTTTGATGAATTAGATATGAAGCCGCAGGCCTTGCGCAGGGCCGGGCTGGGTGCTCGTGGTCTGGGTGGGGGGCGGACCAGCCCTGGGCTGCCCTCCGGGAGGCCTCCTGCCAGGGCTCCCACCCAGGGCACGGGCCGTCTGTCTTCATGCCGTGCTCCTTTGTTGATCTGCATCTTTCATGTTCAGCTTGCACCTTCGGGGTCATCTTGAGTGCTTGGCTAGCGGGCGGCCGATGGCCTTTGATAGTCTGGTTCTCTGAAAGTCTTGGTAAGTCTGACAGGAGCAGAATCTATCCCTATCATTTTCTCCTAACATCTCGCTCAGGGTAGAAGAGCGTAGTGTCAAATGAGTAACATTAATAAGCACATTTCATGATTATGCTGGGCCATGCATTATAGTGAAAGGTGAGCAAGGCCAGAGGCCCCCGGGGTCAGCCCGGCAATTACCCGGACTCCGTGCCGGGTAGAGCGTGGCCCAGCTCCTTCTGAAAGGCCCTTTCCGGGAGGGGGCTAGAGCCACCTTGTTGTCCTGACTGCCAGACTCTTCTAGATCGAACCCTGAGTTCAAGGGCAATGGGGGGAAGAAGACGAACTCCTCATTCCTTTTCTCTGGAGTTTCACATGAAGGCAGCATCCAAACCAAAATGCGAGGTGTTTTGTGGCGGCTGGGCCGCAGAGACAACTGCAGTGGCTGAGGAGTCCCCGCTGCGGGTTGTGGCGGGACATCTCTCTGTCACATCTGCTGGAGGAGGATCTGTCCCTGTGCACAGTCCCATTAGTACTGCGGCCACGCAGCCCCAAGGGACACCGGCTGGCCAGCTGACCCTGGGCAGCACAGCCACTTTAAGATGAGCATAGGCCCTGTTGCCGCTTAAAGTAAAAGATGCTAAACATTTGCTTATAAAAATTTAATTTTTATAACTTCTCTCCAGAAATTATACAGAAAGGGGAAGCTTCTTAAACTGGGGACTGAGGATGATTTGCTAAACTTCATTTATTGTCCTGATTTCTGTAGTCCTCTCTGAAATAGCCCCCCCCCCCCCACCTTCTTCCCATGGCCAAACCCTCAGGCTCTGGATTGGCTGGCCATAATGTTGACAGAGGGTGGACGGGTCTCGGTGTCCTTGTGATGCCGCAGTACCTGGTATAATAACTCTGTTGTAGATGCCTGGTGTTCGCCAAAGGCAGTACACGCTGTCCTGTCATATGTGGATGTTCAGTTTTCAGTGACCGTAATGCAGTAGGAGCAGTTCATTCCAGAACTCCTCTGTGTAGAATTAATCTCTGATTTCCAAGTCACTGTGGGATGTTGCCGTGTCCAAGGGCATCAAGCTGGACATCACCGCAGACCCTTATGGGGTGTATTTCTTTGTATTTCCAGGGAAATACATCCTACCTTTTACCTAAATTCTTTTGCCTCTCTAAAAATTCTTTTGTCTTTTTACAACTCAGAGACTAAAGCCACAATACTGTATTTATGAGATGACTCCTTCTTTCCAGACAGGTAATTTTCTTTGATAATATTCTTTTAAATAATACTTTCATATGTTAATATCCTTCTTTTGGGGGGGGGCAAAAAAAACCCAAAGTCGGCAATACAGAGAAAGAATAATCAAGATCTCCAGAGTGTTTTAATTTAAAAATTTTAGTTTCTCCAACCTATTTTTCGAGTACCTACTACATGCCAGCTAGAAGTTGGGGACCCAGTGTTGTAAGGGAAGACATGCATCATTCCTGCCTTCCTGAAGCTTGCAATCTAGAAGGGGAGAAGGGCAATTAAATGATTCCACAAATAAATATAAAATAAAAGTGTGGTAAGTGCTTTGAAGGGAAATCCTAGCAGACTCTTCTTACCGTTTATATCAATCTTTGCAGATCCGTCCATTTCTCTTGCTGAGTCCCAGATCACGGCAGCATGAGCCCCTCTGAAGTACCTCTCGATACTGCTCCCTGCTGTTCCCGGACACCCGCCACCTGTCTGCCCTCCCGCTTTTCTGAGTCTTTCCCAGGGTGCCACCTCAGGTGTGCTCAGGGTTCTGCAGCTGCACCGTTTTTGTCGCTGACATCTGTGAGGTCACCCTTGGCCAAGTACAGGCCCCCTGCTAACTTGGCCCAAGCGGGGATGAACACTGCTCTCCCTTCTATGGCGACCTTCCTTGGTTTCCCAGAGAACAGCTGAGACCAGAATTCCTTTCAATGAGACTTTTCTGGAGCTTTGAGGGTAATGGGAATGCAGGAGTGAAACTCGGAGAATACCAGTGCCCGTGGCCGCGGCCCAGGTCAGGCCTCCCACTGGCTCGCCCGGTGGGCCTCTGCCTCGCTTTCAGCTGCCCTCGTTCCACCTGCCCCAAAACAGCGTTTAGAACTGCCATCCATAGAGCCCTGGCCAGATGGAGTCTTGGCCTCCAAGAGACTAGGAGATTTTTTTCTCCTCCACTCCAATCTAAGACCTCTGTTCCCTTCCTGAGAAAGCCCACCCTACACACCAAGAGTTTTTCTGGCACAGTGACCCTGAAGTGACAGATTATCCCTTAGTTCAGTGACTATTCCTAGATGCCACCTGAGGGGTCCTTAAGCTTTTGTGGGCCTCAGTCCTCTGGACCCCATGCCCTGAATTCCTGCTGCAGGAGGTCTGGGGCAGGGCCTGAGAGTTGACATTCTAACCAATCCCCAAGTGACGGTGACACTGCTGGTCCAGAGCCCACCCTTTGAGCATTGCTGGTGTAAGTCAAGTCATCCTTAAATAATCCCGTGTGAGGTCTCCACGCGTCTGTCTCAGGAAGGGCTGTGCTGGCCTTTCCTGCTGTTCTCAGCCTCTCCTGAGTTAGAGTTCAGAAGTCTCGGTATGTATGTGTATGTTTACGGGTTTCTTTTTCTAGAAACATTTTTAAATGTGATGGCACTATTCAGACTCTAGTTAAACAAAAAATAATAGATTGTGGACATAGCTCTATATCAATCCATATAGATATTTATCAGCCTTTTAATAATGCTTATTTTATTATTTAGGTATACCAAAATTTGGATAATAATCCCATATTGAAGAATATTTAGTTTCAATTTTTTTTAATGTAAAAAAAAATCCTTTTATATGTATCTTGGCATAGTTGTCCTGCTAGCTCTATAGGGTAGTGATTCGTAGGTTGAAATTACTGGGTCAGGGTATTCACATTTTCAACTTGAAAAATATTGCCGATCACCTTCCAGAAAGGTTGTGACATTTTGTCATTTTCTATTCTCACTGAGTGAATATGAGTAAAATAAAATTTGGAGGGGTGTAATGAACAACCTGCACCTGCCATCCCTCCAGCCTTTGAACCCAACTTCCTGTCACACCAGTGCTTCTCACCATCGGCATGTCTGCGCATGGGCCGGGGTGGGGGCACGCACATTTCGGTGGTAGCCCCGGCCTTCTCCGCAGGAGGCTGCCCATGTCTGGTAGTCAGATAGAGGACCAAACCCAGCTCTTCCATGTGGCGCACGTGGTCGCCATGTGTCTTCAGTCTCCCCTCTGCTCCTTCCGTGGCATCACTGTCACCGAAACTCTCACTTTCTCATGTTCTAAGTGTGACCTTCATCCCACAATACCTCTCAACCTACTTTCCCCCTATTTCCAAGGTTCCTACACCCCTCCTGTTTGGGAAAAATTTTGCTCATCCTTCAAAACCCAGTTCAAATAACTCCTTAGTGAAACTTTTCCTAACATCATTCATTCACTTATTCATGTGTTAGTGTCGTAACTACTTATTGACTACCTACTTTTGTGCGAGGCGCTTGGAGTCCCAGTATTCTAGAAGGTTGGGTCCCCTCAGGTGAAAGGTAAGAGATAAGGCTGGACAGGTGGATGAGGCCAGATCACAGTGGGGTGTTGTAAGCCACACAAAGGAATTAATTTGGCTATTATTCCGGGGGTGGTGGGAGTCATTAAAGGATACAGAGGAGGAGGTTCTTTGCTGTATGCAGCAAGGTAGATCACTGGAGGGCCAGGTCCTGAGGCCAGTGGATGAGTTCAGAGACTCTGCTGGTGCAGGGTGAGAGGGCAGGAGCTGGGCCTTCTCCGCGGGGGTGGAAGGTGTGGGTGCATCTGAGGGACCACATATGTATTCTTTCATGGATTAAAATAGATTAACTGTTGGGAGATGGGTGCAGAGGTGAGGGAGGGGGACCAGAATGACGCCAGCGTGTCTTGCTGGGTACCTGGGCGGATGTTAGTGCTGTCAGTTGAGACAGGAATGTAGACAGCAATGTGGTGGAGGTAGGAAGAGGGCTGTTGGTTCAGTTTTGGACACACTGAGTTTGAGGTGTTCCCGAGACGTGTAGGTGGAGATGTCAGGCAGCCCTAGGTCAGAGGTCTGGAGAGAGTCTGGGTGTCATCATTGTTGCATCTACCAGGTACGAGAACAAACATCGGAGACTTTCAGGAGTTTAGATGTTACTTTATTGGCCAGTTTAACCTGCGCAGGGGCCAACTCCCAAAATGTCCGGAGACACAGTACTCACAAGGAACTCCAAACGGGAGTCGCGCCTGGCGCTTATAGCTAGGTCCTTATATATCCTAAGTGAGCAAGCATAGATGTGGCAGTTAGCTATTCGCTAGGGAGGTCGCACGCAGCATAGCAACAGGGGCCGGCATAGCAACAGGGACCGGGCTTAGCTTGGTGGTGAATTTCAAACATAAACTTCTTTGTTCTCAGCCTCACAGAGGCCCTATCAGCACTCCCTGTTCCTGCTCTTTTAATAGCCACAGCACATTTCCCTGAATCTAACAATCATCACACAGCAGAGATCGTGGCATGACTGAGATGGTACAGGGAGGTGTAGAACCAGAAGAGATGAGGTGTCAGGTCAGCACCCCCTGCAGTATTACTGATTATGGATGGGCATAAGGGAGGCACTCAGGGACCAGGGCCGAGCATCCAGAGAGGTAGGTGGAAAATTAGTAAGAAACTGAAGGAAAAGGAGTATTTCTAGAAGGAATGATCAGTAATGTCCAAGGTTGCCTAAAGGGTGAGTTAAATGAGACTGAAAGGTGGAGATGGTTGTGAACTTGGTGGCAGGCTCAGAAGCAAGACTGGCAGGGACTTGAAGAGTCCGGTAGACGTGGAAGGTGGCGAGGGGTGGCCACCTGCAGAGGGCCTTGAAAGAAGGGGGGCTGGGGAAGTGGTACCTAGAGGATGGCATGGGGTCGCGGGCTTTCTATTCTATCTGTGTAAAGGTGGAGAGTGTGAGCGTGTGTCCTTGCTAATGGGAAGGAGCCAGCAGTGGGGTGGGGGCTGACAGTGTGGGATGGAGCAGCTGTCTGATGAGACAGAGCCCCCGAGGGGGCAGAGGGCTCAGCATGCAGAGCCCACAGAGGGGAGCCAGGAAGTCGTGTTTGTTTAGCTCCTCCTCTTCCTGTGGCTGCGTGCCGGGAAGCCAGCTGTAGTGGTGGCCCCTGACCACTGAGCGGGCCTCCCCGGCAGCATGTGGACCAGTCATCCCCAAGTCTCCACGTTCATTTCTTCCTTTCTGCTCCCCTCCCCTCATCTGCCATCCTCTCAAGAGTCCTGTTTATTTCTGAAACTAGCTAGACATCCAAACATTTCTTAAAAACTGTTGCACCCGGCCTGACCTGTGCTGGCGCAGTAGATAAAGGGTCGACCTGGAACTCTGAGGTCACCAGTTCGAAACCCTGGGCTTGCCTGGTCAGGGCACATATAGGAGTTGATGCTTCCTGTTCCTCCCCCCTTCTCTCTCTCTCTCTTCTCTAAAATGAATAAATAAATAAAAATAATTTTAAAAAAAACTGTTGCACCCGTATAATCTATATATATCCTAAATGTATTTGGAATTTTCTAAATAATTGGAAGTTTCAAATGCTTCAATGTTTATATGTGAGGGCTTTGTGGACGCTGAGAGAGATGGGGCCCCCTCTGAGCCAGTGGGCTGTGTCTGGGGTACGTAGAGAGGGATGTCTTTCAAATCCTAAACCTGCAAGTGAGGGCCTAAACTTGACTCACCAAAGCATTAAAAGAAAAAGAAAATCTTTTAAATGTTGATGTAGATCCAAGCAAGTTGGTTATTTTAATATAGTGCTCAGGATAGTCTAAAGGTCACATGAAAAGCTTGTGAAGATGCTAACAATACCTTATTAAAAACACAGTGTAGACATCAAGTGGAAAATGTGGGACAGAATCATATGTTCAGTCTGATCTCAGCTGTAGCTTGAATCTCTAGAAAGCAGAAGTTGGGGAAGGAGGCCTAAGCCGGGCAGGAAGACACCCTTCTTCCTCATGGTCAGAGGACCTTGACAGCCCAGAGCCTCCAGGAGCCGCCCCTCCTGAAGCTCCACCTCCGCCCTTCCTGAAGCTCCACCCCCGTGAAGCAAAAGCAGAAGCGGACAGCGGCTTCTTCCTGTGCCCTCCAGCTCCCTCCCCACGTGGCTTTGCTGTCCAGTGCCTAGTCCCGTTTGGAAATGACCACAGACTAAACCCCACCTCCCACGTTGGTTTATTTTCAGAACCAGAGCTTGTTTTGATAAAAGGCATCAGGTGTTCCTCCTTTAGTTTTGTTAGTAAATACATTAAACTGAGATTTACTGGAATCATGGAAAGCAGTTTTATGACCAGCCCTTGGGCCTTTGTGTAATTCTCGAATCAACCCTGCCCATTCCCCTTTGCCCTGCAGAGCCTGGGACTTGGGAAGGGAACGTGCCAGAGAGGGTGCACGCGGACTGCCTGAGCTCAGTCCGTGCCTGGCACTCAGGAGGAGGGCGAGAAGCAAACGCTGGCTGGCCTTAGGATGATTTGATCAGGGATAGTGGCTTAAATTGCCTCCTAGGCCTTCCTCCCCTACCAACTAGGAATTTGGGGATCGACCAAAGACTGCAGTAATGACATTTCATAGTTGGTTCATTTGGAAAGTGGAGAGGACCCCTGGGGGAACAGTGCAGTGTTCTGGTACTTCCTCCTGCTCACAGAAACTTCCTGGTCATTGTTTAGAAAAGCTAACAATGAAACCTCAATTTGTTGGGTTAATGGAAAAGATGAGGGACTTGCTTTAATTTTCCTTTCATTTGTTTTTCAGTTAAACTTTCTGTGTTGAGAGAATGGTAGAGTTCACATGGAGTTTTATGAGGCAATATGGAGAGCTCTTGTTTACCTGTTCCCCTTTCCCCCTATTGTAACAACTTGCAAACAATATCACAACCCGGATATGGGGACGCGCACAGTCAAGATACAGGACATTTCTGTTTTTAAATGTATCTGTGATTTTATTTTTGTTGAGGTATGTTGAGGGCAACAGATCAGGAGACAATACCACTGAAGAGGTAGTTTGTTCTTATGGATCCCAAGAGGAGGGGCTCTCTATTTGGGTGGCTCTCCTAGTCAGTTCTATTTTGTGTGTAGCCCTCTGCCAGTACCACACACAGTCACTACTGCAGCTGCACAGTCTTGAAATTGGGTGAAGTGATAACTCCCGCTTTATTCTTCTTTTAAAAAATTGTTTTAGAAGCCTGGCCTGTGGTGGTGCAGTGGATAAAGCGTTGACCTGGAACGCTGAGGTCACTGGTTTGGAACCCTGCACTTGCCTGGTCAAGGCACATATGGGAGTTGATGCTTCCTGCTCCTCCCCTTTTCTCTCTCTCTCTCTCTCTCTCTCTCTCTCTCTCTCTCATTCTCTATCTCTCTCCTCTCTAAAATGAATAAATAAAAATCTTAAAAAAATTGTTTTAGCTATTTTAGCTTCCTGGTTTTTCATCTACATTTTAGGTTATTCATTTAGATTTGGATGTGTCTATATCTATAAAAACTTGCTGGAATTTAGATGGTAATTAATATTTAAAAGGGATTCTAGACTCAATTCCAACGTGGCAGTGGTTCCCCATCAACAAGCTGTAGATGTCGGTCCCATAAAATCCCTGCCTCACTTCAGTTGCCAATTGCAAGTCCAAGTTGTCACCTCTGCTTCTGACTGACCGGCTGTAGATCAGAAGTTCCAACGACCCCCTTCTCAGGTTTGATTAGTTTGAGCGGCCCTTCGAACTCAGAGAAACCTTTTACTTACTAGATTACCAGTTTATTATAAAAGGATAGGTCTCAGTCACAGCCAGATGGAAGAGATGCACAGGGCAAGGCATGTGGGAAGGCTCAGAGCCTCCATGTCCTCTCTGCCGGTCTGCCACTCTCCTGAAATCTCCACGTGCTCACGATCCTGGAAGCTCTCCGAACTCTATCCTTTTGGGGTTTTTAGGAGGCTTCATTACATAGGCATGGCTGATTAAATTATTGGCCATCAGTGATTGGTTTAAACTTCAGTCTTCTTCCCTCTCTGGAAATCAAGGAAGGGTTGGACTAAAAGTTCCAAATTTGCTGTAGAATTATTTGTAGCATTCCCTTATAATTCTCTTGCTGTCCGCAGTCTGTAATATTCTCTGTTTCTGGTATTGATCATTTGTGTCTTCTCTTTTTTTCTTTGTCAGTCTTCCTAGAAGTTTATGAATTTTATTAACCTTTTTAAACAACCCATTCTTTGTTTCATTGATTTTTAAATATTTTTCTGTTTCTAATTTTATTGACTTTTGCTTTTATCTTTATTATTTATTTCCTTCTGCTTGTTTTGGGTTTATTTTGCTCTTTTTCTAGGTTCTTGAGGTAGTAGCTTACCGTGTTTCCCCATGTATAAGATGCTCCCATGTATAAGACACACCTTAATTTTGGGCCCGAAATTTGGAAAAAGAATGTATTACATAAAGTTATTGAACTCAAGTTTTATTCATCATAAAATTCATACAACTCCTCATCACTGTCAAAACTCCCATCCATTAGCTTGTCCTCATCTGTGTCTGATGACGAATCACTGTCTTCAACAATGAGTGCAAAAACAAGCGCGAAAAAGCAGGAAATGCAAGTAAAAAAAAACCCACACCTACAACCACTGTATAAGGTGCACCCAGTTTTTACACCCCAAATTTTTCAGGGAAGTATACGTCTCATACATGGGGAAATGCAGTAGATTATTGATTTGAAACTTTTTTTTCATTTCTAATATATATATTTAGTGCTATAAATTTCCCTCTCAGCATTACTTTAGTTGTGTCCCACTAGATTCCATATTTTATTTTGTTTTCATTCAGTTCAATATATTTTTAGTTTTTCTTTAGACTTTTCTTTGATCCATAGGTTATTTAGAATTATGTTGTTTAGTTTCTAAACATTTAGAGATTTTCTAGGAATCTTCCTGTTATTGTTTTCTAGTTTGATTCTATTGTGATTGGAGAACACACTCTGTGATTTCAGTTTTTTTTGTTTTTTTTTTTTAATCTTTTTTTTTTTTTTGTATTTTTCTGAAGCTGGAAACGGGGAGAGACAGTCAGACAGACTCCCGCATGCACCTGACCAAGATCCACCCGGCACGCCCACCAGGGGCGACGCTCTGCCCACCAGGGGGCGATGCTCTGCCCCTCTGGGCGTCGCTTTTGCCGCGACCAGAGCCACTCTAGTGTCTGGGGCAGAGGCCAAGGAGCCATCCTCAGTGCCCGGGCCATCTTTGCTCCAATGGAGCCTTGGCTGAGGGAGGGGAAGAGAGAGACAGAGAGGAAGGAGGGGGGGG
Organism: Saccopteryx bilineata; assembly: GCF_036850765.1. NCBI lineage: Eukaryota > Metazoa > Chordata > Mammalia > Chiroptera > Emballonuridae > Saccopteryx > Saccopteryx bilineata. The sequence goes on along the minus strand of NC_089491.1, from coordinate 9,290,951 downwards.
TGAGAAGCAAATGGGCGCTTCTCCTATGTGCCCTGGCCAGGAATCGAACCCGGGACTTCTGCATGCCAGGCTGACGCTCTACCGCTGAGCCAACCGGCCAGGGCCTGATTTCAGTTTTTAAAAAAATATATTGAAGTTTGTCCTGTAGTCCATGAAATGGTCTGTTTTGGCATATGTTTCTTGGTCACTTGAAAAGACTGTTATTGAGTGGAATTTAAAAAATATATATAGAGGTCAGATACTCTTGGTCGATAGTGTTGTGTTCTGTGTCTATGCTGATTTTTAGTCTAGTTATATTATGAATTTTAGAAACAGTAGTAAAGTTTCCAATTGTAATTTTGAAATTTTCCTTTGTTTCTTTATCTTATCAGTTTTTGCTTCGCATGCTTTTCAGCACTGTTGTCTGGTACATGCACATTTAGGGTTGCTATGTCTTTTTGGTATATTGACCATTTTGTCATTATATAATGTCCCTTTCGATCTTGTAATTATCTTTGCTCTGTAGTCTGTTTTATCTCCTATCAGTATAGCCACTCCTGCTTCCTTTTTTTTTTTTTTTTGTATTTTTCTGAAGCTGGAAACGGGGATAGACAGTCAGACAGACTCCTGCATGCGCCCGACCGGGATCCACCCGGCACACCCACCAGGGGGCGACGCTCTGCCCACCAGGGGGCGATGCTCTGCCCCTCCAGGGCGTCGCTTTGTCGCGACCAGAGCCACTCCAGCGCCTGGGGCAGAGGCCAAGGAGCCATCCCCAGCACCCGGGCCATCTTTGCTCCAATGGAGCCTCGCTGCGGGAGGGGAAGAGAGAGACAGAGAGGAAGGAGAGGGGGAGGGGTGGAGAAGCAGATGGGCGCTTCTCCTGTGTGCCCTGGCCGGGAATCGAACCCGGGACTTCTGCACGCCAGGCCGATGCTCTACCACTGAGCCAACCAGCCAGGGCCTCCTGCTTCCTTTTAATTCATGTTTTTGTGTACATCTTTTTCCATACTTTTGCTTTAAACCTGCTTTTATACCATATTAGAAATAAGTTTCTTGTAGACAGCATATAGTTAGATTATGTTTTTAAATCTACTCTCCAAATCTGTTTTTTAATTGGTCTATTTAGATTATTAGTATTTCATGTAATTATTGATATGTTGGGGCTTAAACCTGTGTTTTACTTTTTAGTTTCTGTTTAGTCTATGTTTCTTTCTTTCTTTTTTTTTTTTTTGGTTGTTTCTGTATCCTTTTTTCAGCCTTCCTGTGAGTTATCTGAACATTTGTTAGACTTTCATTTTAACTTAAGTGTTTTTGAGGATACTTCATTGTATAGCATTTTTAGTGATTGCTTTAGGTATTACATTTTGTGTGTGTGTGTGTGTTAATATCATTTTACTAGTTCAAGTGAAGTGTAGAAACCTTACTCTTTTGTGTCCCTTTACCCTCCCTCATTTATAATATAATTGTTTTAAATATTTTCATATCAGACAGTGTTATAATTTTTGCTTCTACCATCAAACCTAATTCAGAAAATTCAAAAAGAGAAGTCTTTTTACACATATTTTTATATACCATGTTTTCTCTTCCCTGATGTTTCAAATTTCCTTTTTTTAGTTATTTCTTTTCTGTTTAGAGAACTTCTTTAGCAGATCTTTTAGAGTATGTCTGCTGGCGACAAATTCTCTTAGTTTTACTTTATCTGAGAATGTCTTTATTTCCTGTTCATTTCTGAAGGATATTTCACTGAATATAGGATTCTGGGTTGACAGTTCTTTTAGCACTTGAAAAATGATGTGTTATTTCCTTCTGGCCACTGTGATTTCTAATGAGAAATCTGCCATCATTCGAATGTTGTTCCTCTATAAGTAAAGTGTTTTTTCATTCTCAATTCTTCAAAGGTTTTTCTTTGTCCTAATTTTCCCAGGAGTTTGATTATGATGTGTCCTGCTGTGGATTTATTTAGATTTATCGTGTTTGGAATTTTCCTACCTTCTTGACTGTAGATTGATGCCAGTTGTTAAATTCAGGAAATTTTTAGCTGTTATTCAGGTGCTTTTTCAGCCTCACTTTGTTCTTCCTCTCCTGGAACTCTGATGAAGGAGTGTTAGATCTTTTGTTGTAATCCACAGTTGCCTGAGGCTCTGTTCATTTTTTGTTCAGTCTATTTTCTCTCTGTTTTTCACATTAGGTCATTTCTGTTCTATCTCCCAGTTCACTGATTCTTTCTTCTCTCTTTTCCATTTTGCTGCTGAGTTCATCCATTAAGTTCGTTTCAGTTATTGTGTTTTTCAGTTCTAAAATTTCAATTTGATTCTTCTTTATATTTTCTATTTATTTGCCGAGACTTTCTACTTTTCATTTGGTTCAAGTACATTCATAATCGCACAGCGAAGCATTTTCATGATGGATACTTTAAAGGAACTTTTTTTCCCTCCAGATAATTCTACCATCTCTGTCATTCTGATTTTGGCTCTGTAGATTGCCTTTTTAAATTTAATTTGAGACTTTTATGTTTCTTGGTGCTTTTCTTTGATGAGTGGGTTTTGATTGAAACCTGGAAATTTTGGGTACGTATTATTTTATGAGACTGTGGATACTATTCAAACCTTTTATTTTAGCTGGCTTCTTCTGATGCTGCTCTGGCAGGAACTGGAGGGTGTATGTTTTCTTTCTTGCCAGGCAGAAGGAGAAATTCAGTTTCCCCACTGGGCCTCTATTGACACCCAAGAAGTTGTGCTCCTTGTTACTGCTGGATGGTGATGGGAGTTCTAACTCCCTCCTAGGCCTCCACGTATGCCTCCCAGTGGAAGTACTCATTACAGCTGCCCTGTGGCCCCCACTGACATCACAGGGTTGGGGAGGAGGCCTTGTTAGATAGCATGGCAAAAATCCTGATTTTCCACAAGGTTTCTCCATATCACTCCACTGGGGAGAGGAAGGAGAAGAGGGAGGGAAGCCTCATTGCTGCCTGGTGGGGATGAAAGTCCGGCTCTCTCGTTGGCCTTCCCTGACACCATTTTTTTAGAGGTGTTGGTGTGCCTTGTTAAGTGATCGTCTATTTCCCTATTCTGGCTTTACTGGTATGGGTGGGGTTGGAGGCCATAGTGTTTTATGTGGTGTTTGGCCAGAGTAGATCTGTTGTTGGCTAAGTGATCTGTTATTGTCTAGAGCAGGGGTCGGGAACCTATGGCTCATCTTGCGAGCCAGATGTGGCTCTTTTGATGGCTGCATCTGGCTCACAGACAGATCTCTAATAAAAAAATAATAACGTTAAAAATATAAAGCATTCTCATGTATTACAATCTATTCATTTTCTACCGCTCATGTTCATGGTTGCGGGTAGCTGGAGCCAATCACAGCTGCCCTCCGGGACAACACCAAATTTTTATTGGATAATGCCTAACGTACACAGATCATTGTATGGCTCTCATGGAATTACATTTTAAAATATGTGGCGTTCATGGCTCTCTCAGCCAAAAAGGTTCCCGACCCCTGGTCTAGAGAAAGCAGGCATAATATTTTCTTATCTTTTTAATATCTCTAGGATCTGTAGGATACACCCTTATTTATTCCTAATAATGATCATTGATATTATCTCTTTTCCTCCTTTTTTCTTTCTTTTCTTTTATTCTCTTTTTTCTTATCTATACTTTTACCAATTTTATTGATCTTCTCAAAGAACCAGTGTTTGGTTTTATTTATTTCATTTTATTTTTGTTTTATTGTTTTCTCTTTATTATTTTTTTCCTGTTTACTTTGGGTTTAGTGTTCTAGATTTTTAAGGTAGATGTTTTAGTTATTGATTAGAAACCTCTCTATTTCTAATAGAAGCATTTAATGCTATGTATTTCCCTCTGAACTCTTCATTAGCTGCATTCCTGAAAATTTGTTATTTTGTATTTAATTTTAATTCCATTCACAATACTGTATAATTTCCCTTTTGATTTCTTCTTTGACCATGGATTATTTAAATGTGTATTGTCTCAATTCCATGTATTTGGGGATTTTTTAGATATATTTCTGTTATTGAAATCTTATTTAATTCTATGTCATCAGAGAACAAGGTCACTTTAATGGCCTAGAATAGGAGTCAGCAAACTTTTTCTGTAAAGATTGAAATGGTAAATATTTTAAGCTTTGTGGGCCACACGTGGTCTCTGTTGCATATTGATTTTAACCCTTAAAAATATAAAAAACATTTGTAATTCATAAGTTGTACACAAACAGGATACAGGCTGGACTTGGCCTGTGGGCTATAGTTTATCAACCCTAACCTGGACTATCATCAGTCTTGGTAAATGTTACACAGTTAATGCCAATACAATATACCTGAAAAGAATGGATATTTCTGTTGTTGCAGTTGGAAAATTTCTGGGCATTATTAAAACAGTTCTCCTTCACTTCTCCTTCACTTCTGAGGCCCTAACTGCATGTGTTGTAGACCAATTAATATTGTCCTACAGCTCAAGTAGCTAGAAAAATACATGGAAGGAAATAATAAAGATCAAATGAGAAATCAGGAGTAAGAGAAAAGAAGGTAAAGTTGTTAACTGAGAATTGATTCTTTGTAAAAAGCATAATAAACTTTTTGGCAAATGTGATAGTAAAAGGAAATAAATATAAGCATAATTTAGATTGAAAAAAGGAAAGTAAGAGTATAAGAAGATTTGAAAATTTAAGAGAATATGATGAATAGCTCCTATGTGCAGCCTTATATGACTAAAATTGAAAATCTTAATGAGTTAGATCATTGCTACTGCTATTTCAGAAGAAGAAATCCAATAACAAACCTCTATCAAAGGAAGAAATTGGAAAAGTCATTGGAGAATTATTTCTAACAAAAGCACTAGGCCCAAATTGTTTTAAGACAGCATTCCCAAAAGTTGTCAAGTACCAGGTAATTCCCATATTCTGCAAACTATCTCAAAGCTTTAAAAAAAGAAAAAAATATGAGCAGCTTTTCAGGTTGTATAAAAGAAAGCTAATTTTTTAAAAATATTTTTTTCTTATGTCAATAAGAAAGTAGCCTCATTGACTTCTTTTATTGTTCCTAATTCCAACCCACCCCTCATCCCCAACCGAGTTTCTTGGCTAGTCCATAACCATTTTGATCATGGTTTTTAGGCTGACAAGCTTGTAAGGTTTATGTGACAGGAAATTATGTCATTGCAGATTCCACTGTGTCTGTGGAAAGGGCTGGAGGAGAGAGCAAGAATTTAAGAAAGGATTGATGTATTGACCGAGCCAATATCCAATAACTATTTTCCACTCTCCTTTGTGATAGCCGGTGGAACTGATATCACTTGTGATACTGATTCTGATGTGGTTTGTGTCAGGTGTTGTAGAAAAAGCACTTTACTGGGCCCATACTTGGAAAAGCTGAGGCTTTTGCAGTAAGATTTATTGAGAGTTGAAAGAGAAAGTTGCTCACAGGTTTTCAGTGTCTTGTCTGTGACAAGACAGGGCTTCATTTCAGGGCTCCCAGCAAATTAAGTGAAATGGGATGTTGAAGCTTTTTACTGTCTGTTCCATCAAGAAATACATCCAGTTTAGTCTTCATTAAGCCCAATATAAAGACCAAAGTTTAGTCTAGCTCAGTGGTAGAGCGTCGGCCCAGTGTGTGGAAGTCCCAGGTTTGATTCCTGGCCAGGGCACACAAGAGAAGCCCCCATCTGCTTCTCCTCCCTCCCCCCTTTCCTTTCTTTCTTTCTCTTCCCCTCCCGCAGCCAAGGCTCCACTGGAGCAAAGTTGGCCTGGGCGCTGAGGATGGCTCCATGGCCTCTTCCTCAGGTGCTAGAATGGCTCCGGTTGCAACAGAGCAATGCCCAGATGGGCAGAACATTGCCCCCAGTGGGCATGCCAGGTGAATCCTGGTTGGGCGCGTGTGGGAGTCTGTCTCTCTGCCTCCTGGTTTCTCACTTCAGAAAAAAAAAAAAGTTTAGTCTAGTCCAGGCGCTGCTCGAAGCCTGCATGGGGAAACCATCTGGCTGCCAGCCCACACAGCATGGCTGCTGCTTGGAGACCCTGTGAATGAACAGCAGAGCTAGCTTGTTTCCAAGCAGGAAGAGAGAGTGCTTTGCCAAGCTTGTATTTATAGTTTTGTGCTGGGAAGAACTAGCTTTTCTTTAAGCCACCCAATCATTTTCTTTAACATTTCATGGGCTTGTGTTGGTTCCTCCCTCTAACCAATCAGATCCTCCTTCTAGGCTAGACTGACAAGCTTCTGTGGTTGCCATTCTGGCTTCCACTGTTCACATCTTAAAATGAAAGCACGGAAGCAAAAGCACCTTCCCCCAGCACCTGTCCAGCGGTGCCTTGGGAATATTCCTCTCAAACCTGAGTCTGGAGGGCTGAGGCACAGTGGACTCTGAGGGCACAATGGATTCCTGAAATGTGCAGTTGAGCCTATAAATGCTTTAGCCTCCCAGCAAATTAAGCGAAATGGGATGTTGAAGCTTTTTACTGAAGCAGGCTTTCCACATTCTATAAAATTTAATGCCCAACTCCTTTTGCTCTCTTTCCCCATCAATATCTAGCTACCTGCCTGCGTTAACAGAACCGTCCCCAGTGCACCTCCCTCACTCCATTCTAGCCTTGCCCTCCTTCTACTGCCAGTGGACACAGTTTAAAACATCAGATTACTCACCTACTTAGAATGTTTCTCCAGCTCTGTGTTTTTAGACTCAAAGGCAAATTCATTGTTTTATTTACTACTGAGTGTTCAGCAACTAGCACTCAGGAGGTGTTTATCAAATGGATGGACTTCACTGGAACCTAAGACTTACTTTTATTTGCCCTTTTCTACCTTCTATCCCTTGTCCTACTCCTTGAACTCTCGAGTTCCTCAAATACGCTGTTCCCATTCCTGCCTCTGTGACTTTGTGCGCACACACCGTTCCTCTCCATGTGGAATGATGTTCTAACTCTGCGTTTGGATGGCGTGTTTACTTTGATCTATTGCAGCTCTTATGACTCTTTAACTACAGTTGTCAGCAGGTATGTATCTCTGTCTATGTCGCAAGGCCGTCTGGAGACCATGGGTCAGTGTCCTTCCTAGAGCTGCACCTCTAGTACCCAGCATGGTGCCTGGGTGCACACATAACCACCGGGCATGCAAGAACGTTTATGGAATTGAATTCTCTAGCTCCATTCTGTTTTGCCTTTCTATGTCTGGGATATTGGATGCCAACAGCCAGCTAAGTTATGTTTGTGTTAAACATGAATTGAAATGCAATTACAGCTGGCAATGTGGTTTGAGAGCTGAGTAATAGAGTAAATAGGAAGGGTGGCTTAGTCACAAGTGCCAGTTCATCTCCTTTGCTTTCTTGCTCCTGTCACTGAGCATGACTCATGAGCTCACGAATTCAGCTTGTCTCCTCTTAAATCCCATCACTTTGACTCTTCCTGTCCTCCTTGTCTCGCTGGGTCTCTTTCAGGGCCTCTTTGTTAAAACCAGCCAGGAGCGCAGAGCCGGCCTTGCAGGCTGAGCAGGAGTGTACCAGCACTCCAGGTGGTCTGTGCGGAGAGCTGCGGTGGAGCTGGGGCCAGCAACAGGGGGCGGGTTGGCGGGGAGCCTCAGCCAGCGCGCAGACCTGGTGTCCTTCCTCAGAGCCCGGGAAGCCAGGAAGGGCACTGGGTTCTCTGCTAATCCCAGGATGGCGAGTTTTTGCTATTTTCTTAACTATACCCTGCTAGGGCCCTAGCTAAGGCAAAAGCAGTGCCATTTGCTTATCAAAGACATTGCCTTTTTATCTTAGACCCAGTTTGTTTTTATGGTCTTATTGAATTGGTATTCAGAAATTGTGGTTTAGAAATTGTGTTCAGGCCTCTCTTCTTCGCCAGGCCCCCGGTTCCACCGGACTCATGGATGAGCCCACCTATCATGGCTGCCTGACACTCATCCTGAATATTCCAGAACTGAACTGTCTTGTTTCCGTACCACTCATTCCCCATCCAGTCCCCCAACCCACAGCTGCCCCTGAATTCTTCTTACCAGACAGCGGCCAGAATCGTCCTGGGGCTCCTCCGCCCATGCCCCATCCCACCTCTGGCAGGCATTCACCCTTTCTGTCTCCACTACTGCCGCGGCCCAGGTCCTCACTGCTGTCCCACAGAGCTGCTCCCAGGAGCCCCTGCCTCTCCTTCTCAGCCCGGGGTTCCTCCTTTAAAACACCACTTAGAATTCTTCCTCCTGCTCCCGTTCTGCAGATGCCTCCTCTTCCTCAGAGATGGGTCCTGGACTCGCGCCCGCCCCGCTCTGCCCACCTCTGTGGTCTGTCTCCTCGCTCGCCCTGACCTGGCCACAGTCCCCCAGCCCAGCTTGTTCCGCTAATGCTCTTTTTGATCCTGTCTGTCAGGGATGTGCCTGCCCCTCTCCCCCAGCCCTGTGTCTGCCTATTGTCGATGCTCATGGAGCATCCACCTAAAGCTGCCTCTGATTTCCCTCTTCTGGCCCTCGCCAGCTCCTCCCTGCACCCTGATGCACTTTCATATTCTTGTTTAGTCCTCATAGTACCAATGCCACTCTGCCCTGCACTTCCAGTAATGCCAGATGTCCGTGCTGTCCCTGTGCGAGCTGCTCCTATAGAAAGTATTTACTTCACACAATGACCCTGCGCAATCACCATTATAAACTTATTTTACAGTAAAAAAACAAAGCATGAGATCACACAACAGGTGCGGAAGAGCTGAGATCAAGTCTAGTTCTTCCACTCTGCATTGTACCCTCACCATGTCTGCTGGCCTTCCTGGAAGGTGGGACCGCGTCACTCATATTTGTATACGCTGAGGTGCGTGGTGCGAGTGCCTTATGTGTCAGGAGTACTTAGTAAACATTTGCCGAAAGAAAAGTCGAGACCTGTGGCTTGAGGAGATGAACTGTACCCTGGTGATGACAGCACATGCAGGGCGAGGTCTCTGTTCAAAGCCAGGTCAGCCTGCCCCCCCCCCCCGGGTGTGCGGGGAAGCAGTACTTCCATACAGCGCCAACTCATCAATCCGGTGATGGCTGTGTGTGGGACGCTGCTGGGTAAAGCGCTTCATTTCTGTTGTTTCTTTTAGTCGTTACTCCAGCTGTATGAGATAGAGCCTGTTGTCTCCCTTTACAAAGGCAGAGGCTGAGGCTCAGAGAAGTGGAGGGGCTCAGCCAAGGTCACACAGCTGCTGAGTGGTGAAGTCAGGATTTGAATGCACTCCTTTCTGATACCGAAGCCCATGTGTTCACCTGCTTCGTTTCACCTGCTTCCCTGGCCCAGGAGAGTCAGTAGTGGTTGTGTGAGGCACAGACTATTATCCCAGTGTCCAGCCAGAGAGGGGGCGGGGAACCCCGTGCTGTGGCGGGTGGGTAGAGAGGGGGTGGGGAACCCCGTGCTGTGGCGGGTGGGTAGAGAGGGGGTGGGGAACCCCGTGCTGTGGCGAGTGGATAGAGAGGGGGTGGGGAACCCCGTGCTTTGGCGAGTGGATAGAGAGGGGGTGGGGAACCCCGTGCTGTGGCGAGTGGATAGAGAGGGGGCGGGGAACCCCGTGCTGTGGCGGGTGGGTAGAGAGGGGGTGGGGAACCCCGTGCTGTGGCGGGTGGGTAGAGAGGGGGCGGGGAACCCCGTGCTGTGGCGGGTGGGTAGAGAGGGGGCGGGGAACTCCGTGCTGTGGCGGGTGGGTAGAGAGGGGGTGGGGAACCCCGTGCTGTGGCGAGTGGATAGAGAGGGCGGTCTGCAGGAACAGCCTCACGCACAGCCTCTCTGTTCTTCCCTGTTCACCAGACGCACCTTCCTAATTAAATTCTCTCTTCCTCCCAGGATCCTTGGTAGGAAGGACCAGTGAACCCTGCCTTTTCAAATTTAATTAAAAATATCTTTATGACATTTTCAAATTATAAAACTCATTTCTGAAACTGAGTCATGTAGAATTGTATAAACTAAAAGAGTGAAAATATTCCCTTGCCTTTTCTCTGCTCTTACAGTTTAGAGGTGTCCTTTTAGACTTGTTTCCTCTTGCAAAGAATTATATTCATTTTCAATTGAATAAGAAATACAAAAATCTTCTCATTTAAAAAAAATCAAATAATACAAATAATACAACCAGAGCTGGGGTACCTTTCGACCGCACCCCTCGTATCTGCTGGCCACTGTCACCAGTGCTTTTGTCTACACTTTTGTCTACATTTGCATATATAAGTGACTTAAAGAAATTAATCACAACTAGTGCTTTTAATAGCAATTAGATCTGGCTATTTTTTAACTGACCGATGCACATGCATGTAGACGCTCTGAGTGCCATGTCGGGGTCTGCCGCGTTCTCGTTCCGGGCTGTGGGTCCCGCGGTGGGCTGCACGTGCTGCACAAGCTTCCGCCTGCCGCCCAGCTTTCGGGTTCGTTCCAGTTTCTCATGAAGCAAAGCCTCCATACATCCTTTCTGTTCAGGCCAGGTATAGTAAATAAAAATACAGGATGCCCAGTTAAATTGGAAAATATTGAAATTTCTTAAATTAAAAAATATATCGCTCATTGTTTCTGAAATGCTAATTTAACTGGGTGTCCCGTGTTTTCTCTAGAAACTCTCCTCCTTGTACACATGTGCATGTATTTGAAAGACCCAACTTTTTTTTTTAGGTCTCTACTATCTAATTAAAAAAAAATTGTATTCCAAAATAGTCACATGACTTTGTCCATAGGAGAGAAGGTTTGATGGGAGAAGCCGAAGGGGAGGATATCGCGGAAGACGAGAGCATGTTCTGGCTGATGTCGTCGGGCAGCTTTGCAGGCGTGGGTTCTTCCGGCAGGCCTCAAGTGATGGGAACCTTCCCGGGGATGGGGTCTCAGAGGGAACAGGAGCAAAGCCAGGGAGGCTGGACAGCGCCCGGCAGGTGTAGGAAAGGAAACTCAGGTAGGGACAGCTAGAGAGCCAGCCAGGGTGGTGCGGTGTCACGGGCCCGAGGGGAGTGAGTGTCATGCCCCTGTGCTCTGGGATGGGGCAGAGGGAACAGCAGCAGTCTCAGGGACAGGGACGCACCTTTGTTTCTTTTGCTAAAGAATATTAGACGTTTCCAGCTGAAGCTCTGTGGCCGGTTTGAGCCCTCCATCCAGGATACAAAATGAGCTGATGCAGAGGAAGTCAGAACTAAATGAAAGCAGCCTAGAGTTCTCCAGCTTGGCACTGGATAAGTCGAATGGCTCTTCTCATTTTATAGTTTTTACAAAGTATTTTGGGCACATGTCCTGTTAGGGATCTAGAGGGTGGTTCAGGAGGCTCCCTGCCTCCTTGCTGTGCCCACACACTGCTCTGATTAAGAGTTTAAGTGGCTCCATGGTTGGCCACTGTCTGACCTGGGCCAAGTGTATGTTTCCACAGTGCGTGATCTAACACATCAAGGGCCCTTTGAACTTCATTCTTATTCATACTGTCAGCCAGATATTTCCTTTGGAATGTCTGCCGAGTTTCCTGGCCCCTTTGATTGCTTTCTGTCTGCCAAGTACATCTTTGAATTGTGGGCGGGCCCTCTTAAAACCCCGGGGTGCGAACAGGTTGATGAATCTGGTGGTTAGCTGTGGTGTCTTTCAAAAGCTTCCCTTTGGGCAGAAAGCGGGCGATTCTGATGTCGAGGAGCCTCTGACAGTTTGGAGATTTCGCTGTGCAGCTCCTATCCAGGGGGCTTGGTCGGGCACTTGACTCACAAAGCCTTTCAAGCAGATCTTGTATTTCTCATCCCATCAAGTGAGGTCTTTTACATTTGTTGTTTTTCTTATTATAAAAGTTATATAGAGTCAAAAGGTACAGACTTCCAGTTATAAAATAATAAAGTCATGGGGCTATAGTGTACAGCATTATATGTGACCTGTATTTAGCTCTAGAAGTGTTACAGGTGGTTTTTGTAAACCCCAGATTTGGTGGCATTCTGTGTTATTTTGCTCTGGGGTAGGACGTTTTCGTTCGCAGTGGAGGCACACTCGGGACCTCTCTACCGTGGAGGCCCCGTTCCCCGTGTTTTGTTTCTCTTTCCAGAAGAGTCTTTCGGTGGGTGTTTCATTGATCCTACAGTTTATCTCATCTTTGTATTTTACCTTCTGGAAGAACTCCTCAATTTTCTCTTGCAGTATTTTATTTTTTGAATTTTTAAATTTTAGCTATCACTTTTTTTTCCATTTCTAGGCTCTTTATATTGTTCTTAAGTTATTCCTTTTAAGAACATTTTCACAATATTCCGTGCTTGCCTTGTGAGTGTCATATAGAGCCTCATCCCTCTGAGGATGTTAATTATAGATTGTGTTGTTGTTCCTTGGCTTTTATTGTTCCCTCATATTATCTCCAAGCACCCACCTTCCTAATTTGGGCCCTGACTTTCCCCAGTGCCTAGTGATCTTCTGTTGTCAGTTTATACGTAAGAACGAGGCACTGGCTCTGGGGCTGGAGCTAGGTGGGTAGGGGCAAGGGACACGGGGGTGCAGCAGGGCCCGGCTTCTGTAGCAGGAGGCCCCCAGAGTCTGTGTGCGATGGGCTGCTCTCTGCACTCTTCAGTTCCTCCAGGGAGGGCTCCTTCCTTATCCAGCACGTGGGCGGTTCAGCTGGCTGCCCAGGTGAGCCTGGTGGGGGCAGGGAGGGGCCCACCACTCAGGGTGCGTCCTTAACCCCTGTCCTCACTCCGGAGTCTTACTTCCTCCTTCGCCTCTTTCCCCGCCCACTGGGCTGGTGTTTGGAGTCCTGAGCCTTACTGGTTTCATTGCTGCAGAAAATACATCCAAAATGGGGGTAGGGGTCTGGGGGGGCCTAACTGCTTCGTTTACAGACCCTGTTTCGGCCCTAAACTCACACCTGCCCACCTCCACGCCATCCGCCCTCCTCCCCGGTACTGTGTGGTGGCTCTGGGTCCTGGAGCTCTGAGGGGTCCCCTCAGGTCCTCAGATGACAAACCCCTCCAGTCTGCTCAGGCCGCACCTTCCTCTTGCCACAGCCCCAACACTGGCTGGCAGCTCTCTTGTGTTTGTTTTACTCCTGTCTTGCTCCTTTCTTTAGCAGGTTTATACTTTCTCCACGTGATTGTCATTTTAGCCGAGAAGAGAAATAAACTCGTGTGTTCCAACTGACTCCTGCTCAGAGGACAGCACCTATATGCAGGCTGTGCAGGAACAAGAAAGAGGGCGGGTAGGAGAGTGTGAGTGTGTGCGAGTGTGAGAAAGAGAGAGTATGAATGTGCATATGCATGTGTGTGCCTGTGAGTATGTGAGTGTATGAGTGTGTCTTTTTGTGAGAGTGTGTAACTGCGTGTGTCTGCGAGTATCTGTATGTGTATATATATGTGAGAGAGAGAGAGTGTGTGTGTATGTGTGTGTGTGTGTGTGTGTGTAGCCCTGTAACAGACACTCTGGAGTCACTACAGTCCATTGCAGCATTGATAAGACTCTAGGCATTTGGGGAACAAAGCAGAGACTGACAGGGTAACCGAAAAACCAAGTGGCTTGATTATTGAAATGTGTAAGTCTTCACAGAGTGCTGATTTTGAGGGGGATACACTTAGCTCCAGGGATTAAATCTTGGAAATTTCAGTTTTAAAAATTCTTTCCTGTCTGACCTGGTGGTGGCGCAGTGGATAGAGCATCGGACTGGGATGCGGAAGGACCCAGGTTCGAGACCCCGAGGTCGCCAGCTTGAGTGCGGGCTCATCTGGTTTGAGCGAGGCTCACCAGCTTGAACCCAAGGTCGCTGGCTCCAGCAAGAGGGGTTACTCGGTCTGCTGAAGGCCCACGGTCAAGGCACATGTGAGAAAGCAATCAATGAACAACTAAGGTGTTGCAACGCGCAATGAAAAACTAATGATTGATGCTTCTCATCTCTCTCTGTTACTGTCTGTCCCTGTCTATCCCTCTCTCTGACTCACTCTCTGTCTCTGTAAAAAATAAAAAAAAATAAAAAAAAATAAAAAAAATTAAAAATTCTTTCCTGAGTTGGGTAGCTGGCAGAGTCTGTGGTTTTTCACACTTTGCTCCTGATTGAATGACTAATTTGTTCATTCCTTCCTTCAACAAATGTTGATCAAGCCCATTGTGTCAGGCACTCTGCTTAGTGCAGGGGTAAGTGGCGGGCAGAGAGCATTGTCCTGGTGGATGGTGGAGGCTGGTAACTGGTAATCGCACAAGTAGGTAATTTATGCCGGAAGACCAGGTCTCCTGGAGATGGGGAAGGAACCCTGAGGAGCAGAGGTTGGAGCTGAGCTCTGATGTGACAATTCGGGGGTTTTCAAATCCCAGTGTAGCATGACATCACTTTCAATATTTGATTTGATGCGTGTCCTCATTTTTAGTTCAAGCATGTTAGCACTGGCTTTGCGAGTGCTCCCTGGTGAATACTGAGGCAGGACTCTTCATCTCCTCTAACCCTGCAGTGCTCAGAGCCCTTACACACACACACACACACACACACACACACACACACACCTCCCATCTCGGGACTCAGAGACGGCTGCAGTGCTCAGAGCCCCTACACACACACATACACACACACACACACACACCTCCCATCTCGGGACTCAGGGACGGGCTGCTGAGCTCACAGGGTCAGAGTTTAGACATAAAAATTTGCAGGGGCGTCCCGTGCAAATACCTGTCTCACACATAATTTATCTTGTAGGCTGGTAGCTCATCTAACTTGGGAAGGGAAGAATTTAGGTTCGTAAGCACCTTTATGTGACTGGATTGGAAAGAAGCTGCTCAGTACGTGGTGTTACTACAGCGAAGGCAGGGCTGGGAACCCCAGTGCCCCTGCTGCGACAAGGCCCAGGTCTTCTCACTCCCGCTCCTGCTCGTGGAGCTGTGGCCCTGTGTGGATCTAGCTCACATGGCCCAGGCTTCCGGTGCCTCTGCATTCCACCCAGACACACACGCGCGTGCGCACCCCCACCCCTGGTCTCTCTCCTCCCTTGCCTCCCCTTGGCTGGGGTTGGAGGGCATTGCACATCTTGACTTCATTGCCGATGAGTTGTG